>NW_027362919.1:1200000-1800000 GCF_046119375.1 Phyllobates terribilis | reverse complement strand
TCCAAGGCGGGATGCAGCTATGGTCCTGGGAGCTTACCATGACAGAGCGGGACACTTCGGTTGGAAGAAACTGGAGTTCCAGCTAAGAGGAAGGTTCTTTTGGGTCGGCATGAGAGGAGCTGTAGAAAAGTGGTGCAGAGACTGTGGCCCTTGTCACCTAAGGAGGAAGGACCGCACCAGCCAGAAGACACCCTTGAGGCCCATCGTCACCACGCAGCCTCTTGAGCTGGTAGCTCTAGACCACGTCAAGTTGGCTCCAAGCCGGTCAGGGTACATCTACGCCCTGACAATCGTGGACCACTATTCACGTTTTCTCATGGTGGTCCCGGTAAAGGACTTGACAGCCCAAACAGCGGCCAGAGCCTTCCAGCAATATTTCTGCCATCCACACGGGTATCCGGAACAGGTCCTGACAGACCAGGGTCCAGCGTTCGAGGCTGAAATCTTCCAGGAGTTCTGCAACCTCTATGGCTGTAAGAAGATTCGGACAACGCCTTACCATCCACAAACCAACGGGATGTGTGAGAAGATGAACAATATAGTCATTGATCTCCTGAAGACGTTGCCCCTGGAGGAACGCAGCCTGTGGCCAGAAAAACTGCCGGACCTAATAGACCTATACAACAATATCCCGGTGAATGCTACAAACTGCACCCCGGCTTACCTGATGCGAGCTAGACCAGGTAAGCTGCCCGTAGACCTGGAGATGGGAGTCCTAATACCTGAGGACACCTCCCCGGATGCGGACTGGGATACGGAAAGGCAACTGCAGTACAAGAAGGTACAGGAGAGTGTGGAGAAGAGCCTGGCCCAGGTGAGAGAGAGGCAAGAAAAACTCTTCAATCAACACGCCCCTGCTGGTCCCCTAGAACCTGGTGAGCAAGTCCTAAAGCGAAAAAGAAGGCTACATAAGTTGGACGACCAGTGGGAAAGGGAACCCTACACCGTACTGCAGTCTGACCACGACAACCCAAAGGTGTGCGTAATCACCAAGGACGGAGGAGAAACCACTAGTGTTGTCTCCAGAGACCACCTCAAAAGATGCCCCGAGCAACTCCGTAGTGCAGAAGAGGATCAGAGTGACCTTGAACCCGCAGAGGACAAGGAAGAAATGATCAGCACCGTTCTCGGAGAGTTCCCTCAGTCCTGGACTCGCATAAATGATGCCATAGTGGTACCTGTCCTGCATTTCCTGCAACAGGCACAGCAACAACCAACACCAGAGCCGGAAAGTGAAGAGGAGCAAGCGGTTCCAGAGGCAGAAGAGCCTGTACCAGCAGCCCAGGAGAGTCAACCCTCTGCTGACAGTGAGCCTGCCATGCCTGCGGTAAGCCAAAGAACCCGCAGACAGCTGCCTGCCCTACCTGTACACCCAGCTGGTAGCTGTAACCCTAACGCTAGTGGGGAAAGCCAGGTTGGTCCACCACCAGACAGTGGGTTAAGGACTCACAGGTTATGGACTTTTTATAACCAGGACCTTGTATGGACTGCGTTCGGAGCCTAACCAAGGAATGAACTAAGACTGTAAAGGACTTGGGGTAGGACAGACCCCCACCTGGTTAAGGCTCCCCGTTGTGTTGGTGATATGGACACCTGGTCACAGACCACACTGTGACCTTAAGAACTCAATCTGTGCGTCACTTGTATACTAATGTTTTATGGTATGCATATTGTCTTTGTATATTGTTTAGTCCCGGAGTACTAAATTTCACTAGGGGGGAATGTGTCACCCTAGCATGGATGCCACAAGTGTAATTAAAGCTGTGTCTGAGAGCAAGGGGGAGGTTCTCTAGTTAGGGGAACATTAGCATGCAAAGCCTCCTGTCTAAGGCCAGTAGGGGGAGCAGGCTGCCCCTATAAAAGCTGGTGCTGGGGGCAGGGTTAGGGAGAACTGGATGGCCTGTCTCAGCATTGAGACTTGTCCCAGAGCAGAACAGGGACAGACAGTTGCACTGCACCTAAGAGGAAGTGTGGCAGGAGGAGAGCCACAAGCCAGAGACAAGAGGCGAAGCAAGCCTGTCTTGGCAGATAAGAGACTGACTTTACCAGACTTTGGTGTCTGAGGCTGGGAGGATTCCACATCCTCCAGCAGAGAACCAGTCCGCAAGGGACTGTATATTCCTTGGCCTAAGAAGCCTGGAGGCCCTGCCACAACCGAAGGGACCAGTAAAGCCGTACAAGGCTGGGAGCAGAAAGGAACCCACGTCGCAGGCCATACAGGCGAGAATACACGGAAAGCTCGGAAACGTGGGCTGTTACCCTATAACGAGGAGATAGCCAGAAGGAGCGCAGAAAGCACGGTAGGCCTACACCCTCACCCTGACCAGGGCCAATTTCCCCGTTGCTCTCAGACATCCAGGTCCCCTCCTAGCTGGGACTGTTTATGGGTCAGTTTACCTGTTTCAGTAAAGACCCTGGACTGCAACCTATTGTCTGTGTGCTCCTTCGCGCCTCCAGCACTACCGGTACTGGGACTCTCACCACCATCACTCCCAACATCCATTATACTGCCCTGGGGCCGCACTCTTCCCGTGGGGAGTCACACTACCCTAGCTGCACACCTCATCAGCCCCAGCGGTCTGCATGCAGCGGCGGTTCCTAATAACCGCAATCCACGGGTGGCATAGTCAGACATAAACATCAGCACATAACGGACTACCACTGGCCTGACCACCCTGAGCCACGGAACCGGGTTGCCACTACTACTCCCATCGTTCCCCCACTGCCCGGATCCGAGTGCCCCACGGCCCAGGGGGCGAGTCACTTGCTCTTCTTGCTCTCCGGTAGGCTCCTGCTGGGTAGGCTGAAGGAAGTGTAGGACGGGTACCAGTATTGCGCCATTTATCTGAGTCCAGGTCCGGGGGAACTCTCCGAGAACTGTGCTGATCATCTCTTCCTTGTCCTCTGCGGATTCAAGGTCATCTTGATCTTCATTTGGACTCTGTAGTTGCTCGGGGCACAGACCCACCAGGAGTACAGGGAGGAATGGACCTGGGTGTCTGAGGGCATTCGGGCGAGCTCCACTGGTCAGGGTGAGTGGGTAGGCCTACCGTTCTCTCTCTGCCCTTGCTGACTATCTCCCCCTTTAGTGGTATGATAGCCCACGTCCCTGAGCTGGCCGTGTACTACGCCTTTATGACTTGCGACTCGGGCCTTAGGTACCTGTAGCTTCTCTGTGCTGTACCGGTCCCTCTGTGTGGCGGAGCTTCCAGGCTTCTTAGGCCAAGGGACCTAAAATCCCTCGCAAGTAGATGATCTGCTGCAGGACTTGCAATTCTGACAGCCTCGGATCCCAGTGTCCGGTATGTTGTTCTCTCTCAGCCAGGACCAGCTCTCGTCGCCTCTGTCCCTGGCTTGCTGTTCCTCCTTAGCCTCCTTGACTCCTCAGCTGCCGCTGACCTGTCCCTCTCTTCTGGGAACCCTTCTGGATGCTTCAGAAGTGGGTCCTGGTTTCCCTAACCCTGCCCTCAGTACCAGCTTTTATAGGGGCAGCCTGCTCCCCCTACTGGCCTGGGACAGGAGGTGCTGCATGCTAATGGTCCATGACCAGAGAACCTCCCTCCTGCTCTCAGACACAGCCTTACAAGTTTGTGGCATCCAGGCCTGGGGTGACACAGTAGCAGCAAATCCACACCATATAATTCAGTGCTTTTTATAAATCATCTGCTCCCGTTATTCAATCATTGTACGATGATAAACAGCTATTCACACACACATTATGATGCCCCCACAGTACATTCCCCCGACAAAGTATGATGTCCCCACAGTACATTCCACCACACACAGTATGATGTCCCCACAGTACATTCCCCCCCACACACAGTATGATGTCATCACAGAACACCCCCCCACACACAGTATGATGGCCCCACAGTACATTCCTCCCCACACACAGTATGATGCCCCCACAGTACATTCCTCCCCATAAAGTATGATGTCCCCACAATAGATTTCTCCACACACAGTATGATGTCCCCACAGTACATTCCCCCCACACATACAGTATGATGCCCCCACAGTACATTCCTCCCCACACACAGTATGATGCCCCCACAGTACATTCCCACACACACAGTATGATGCCCCCACAGTATATTCCCCCTCACACACAATATAATGCCCCTACACAGCATGATGTCCCCACAGTAAATTCTCACACACAGTATGATGCCCCCACAGTAAATTCCCACACACACAGTATGATGCCCCCACAGTACATCCCCCCCACACAAAGTATGATGTCCCCACAGTACATTCCCCCCCACACACAGTATGATGCTCCCACAGTACATTTCCCCCACACACAGTATGATGTCCCCACAGTACATTCCCCCACACACAGTATGATACCCCCACAGTACATTCCCCCCACACACAATATGATGTCCCCACAGTACATTCCCCCACACACAGTATGATGTCCCCACAGTACATTCCCCCCACAGACAGTATGATTCCCCACAGTACATTCCTCCCCACACACAGTTTGATGCCCCCACAGTAAATTCCCACACATACACAGTATGATGCCCCTACAGTACATTTCTCCAACACACAGTATGATGCCCCCACAGTACATCCCCCCCACACAAAGTATGATGTCCCCACAGTACATTCCCCCCCACACACAGTATGATGCTCCCACAGTACATTTCCCCCACACACAGTATGATGTCCCCACAGTAAATTCCCACACATACACAGTATGATGCCCCCACAGTACATTTCTCCAACACACAGTATGATGCCCCCACAGTACATTCCCCCCACACAGTATGATGTCCCCACAGTACATTTCCCCCCCACACACAGTATGGTGTCCCCACAGTACATTCCCCCACACACACAGTATGATGTCCCCACAGTACATTCGTCCCACACAGTATGATGCCCCCACAGTACATTCCCCCACACACAGTATGATGTTCCCCTCTACGCCAGTCTTTTCACCGAGCTAAATACAACTCTCAGCAAAAAAAGTTGTGGACTGGCTCCGTACCGTCTCTGGCCACATTCACCTGTCCACGTGTTTGTGGTTAGGCAGTCCTTCCACTGGGGAGGGCACGGGTAATGTTGTGGGACCCATGCTTGTGGAAGGCGGAGACAATACCGGAAAAAATAATGGCGGCTGGGGACCGAGTATAGATACCCAGTCGCCGCCGCCATAAGATTGTGGACAGCTTCCGCCTCCACGAGCTTAAAAAGCCATATTTCAAGTGCAAGCAGCTGCCCAGAAATCTGGCAGTTTAGTGTTGCGGCCTGTGGGTGGGTGGATGGCTGCATACTTGCACTTGCATTTCAAGTAACAGAAAACTAAGCAGATGGTGGCCTCTATCATCATCATGGCCTCACCTCGGCACTATGAACTCTCCAGAAGGAGAAGCCATGGCCCGCCGGAGTAGTCTCCGGTTCTCTGGTGGGCCCGTCCAACCCTGCCGAAAAGCTGCCCTGGCTAATAAAATTGTGGGGGAAGGTTTCCGGACACTCTGTGGCTGCTTTTTTAATGTGGATCGGCCATGCTTATGCATGTTATTTCTCAAAAAGCATTACAGATCAGGCCATTGTCCAACTCTGTATTCAAGAAATAAAATGCGAAAAGAAAGATGTGTGTGTGTCAAAGCACCACCGACAAGTGCGAGTTGATGTTGGACGGACTGCCATTGCTTCTGCAACAAGCTGAATTACAGGACTTCCTGGGAGAAATGACACCCAGGTTAGATACGGTTTCCCTCTATGCCAGTCCTTTCACCGAGCTAAATACAACTGTCAGCAAAAAAAAAGTTGTGGACTGGCTATGTACCGTCCCTGGCCACGTTCACCTGTCCACATGTTTGTGGTTAGGCGGTCCTTCTCAGTAAGTGCACTGGGGAGGGCACGGGTAATGTTGTGGGACCCGTGCTTGTGGAAGGCAGAGGCGATACCGGGAAATATAGTGGTGGCTGGGGAAAAAGTATGGACACCCGGCCGCCGCCGACATGAGGTTATGAAAAGCTTCTGCCTCCACGAGCCTAAAAGGCTACATTTCAAGTGCAAGTAGCTGTCAAAAATTTGTCAGTATAGTATTGCAGCCGGTGGGTAGGTGGGTGGCTGCCTGCATACTTGCACTTGCATTCCAAGGAACTGAACGCTGAGGAGGGACAAGGACGTGGACGGTGATTGTTGCAAGTCTGTAACGACAGGTCCATGGCGGGAGGCATCTTCGCATGCGCCAAGCACCTCTTATGATGGGCACACTTTTAGGCAGTGACCTGGGAGTCAGAGATGCTTCCATGCTGTTCCCATGTCTTTTCAGCACTGTATGCATGTGTCTGATGACGTGTCACACAACACATGGCCAGATAAGGTTGTAAAATGTTAAAATGACATTTCCTGGTGAATGCATTTGTGTCGGTTGAAAGCAATGCAAAAGTGCAAAAACGCATCAAAAACGCTACGTGTGAACATAGCCCAAGGTGTGGAGGAGTATCTTTGTTTTTGGTTATTTATTTTCCCTTATATACAAGTCAGAACCCTGGAAAGGATGTTCCTTAACATACTTCCCAGGAAAATCCATTTTGGTTTCGTTTTTGTATGTTTTATTGTGAGTCCGTAAAAGTGGCATAAATATTTCTGACAACGTTGTTGACAGCAGTGACCTGGGAGTCAGAAATGCTTCCAGGGGTCTTCCCCATGCTGTTCCCATGTCATTTGAGCACTGTTCCCATCGATTTGGGCAATTTTTAGGCCCTCTGCAGACCGCCGAGGGGAGCCGCCTGAAAAATGCTCGAGTTTCCCATAGACTTACATTGGGCTCATTGCTCGGGTCGAGCAGCAGAGTATTCCAATGTGCTCGACCCGAGCATCGAGCACCCGAGCATTTTAGTGCTCGCCCATCACCATTAATGACGTAAATGATTGATCACTTGGGGCACTTATCATTAATTCTTCAATATTTGTCACAGTTGTTAATAGTAAACTCTCCAACCAATGAGGTAAATGTTATTTGGTAAAAAAAGACACGCGAGGAATAAATATACACAATATTTCCCATAATATGACTATTATATCTTTGAGGAATGTTCACAAGTGGCATTTTTTTCAGGGTTATTTTTCTGCTGCTAAAACACTGCGTTTTACAGTACCAGCTTAGTGAATGAGATTTCTAAAGTCTCATTCACATGCTGCGTTTTTTTCCTTTTTTTATTTTAAATTTGCAGGATGTTAATTCTTTCAGGGGTTTTGCAACATTTTTCACCCATTCAAATGAATGAAAAAAAAAAAACCACAAGTATAAACACTGCAAAAACACAGCAAATAAGTGTGGATTGTATGCAGTGTTTTTCCTGAGTACAACCTGGTTTTTGGTGTGGAAAAAAATGCTGCAAAAACGCAACGTGTGAACATTCCCTTATCCTGGTTGTGTTGTATTTGGAAATAAAAGAGGACGGCCAAAAAAGCATATTGCTAGGCAGCATGTATGTGTGTAGAGCCATTCCTTGAAGATTCCATCACAAGATTCCATGATGACATCACAGGTCATGGTCGGGCATTATGACATCACAGCTCACAGTCACTATATATACAATGTACACAGGTTCACGGCTGCCTTTGTTGGCTTCATAGTGACTGAGCGCACTTGCAGTTTCTCGCTATTCTATAGTGACTGATCGCACTTGCAGTTTCTCGCTATCCCATAGTGACTGAGCGCACTTGCAGTTTCTCGCTATTATATATAGTGACTGATCGCACTTGCAGCTTCTATGGCTGAATTACTTTTGGACAATCTTCAAGTAGAAGCTCTATGGGAGATTCTTACCACCAATCGCCCTGAGATTGTGCTTCTACCACCCGATGGCGTCCTCAGCTTCACTCACCGGCTGGTGGTGGAGCTTGTAAGGGACTGCCTGACCAAATACCACCGAGGTCATCTCACCTCAGAGTATCTGACGGATTTACCTCAGAACATCAGGGCATTACTACAGCAGGTAAGTGGCGGAAGATCCGCATAAAACTTCTCAATAATGGATAATAATGGTGGGATAGAAGCAGGGGCTGATTAAGAGTAGCCAGGGCCCTGGGCAGTTTAGGAGCCGTGGGCTCCCAGCACCCGATGTATCACATGACATGTCACAAAATTGCCTTTGATAGATCATGTGATAAGTCACGCGATTAACATGCAGGTGCTCGGGTGCACTACACATAACAGAGCGCTATACATAATAGAGCAGGGGTGGGAAAGTAATATTACTGAGGGGCCACATGAGAAATGTGACTGTTGTGTAGGCCGAATCAATAGGCTGAAATTAATTCTGCTCAATATTAACATATGAATTATATTTTATATTATTAACTGTATTACTTAATATTGAGCAGAATTAAGTGTGCTGGCATCCCCCTACATACAGAAAGAGCCCACACACATACCCTATATACAGTAAGAGCCCACACACAGCACCCTTTATACAGTAAGAGCCCATACATAGCACCAATGTACAGTATGAGCTCACACACAGAATCCTATTTAGAGTATGAGCCCTCACATAGCCCTCTATATACAGCCAAGCTCTCACATAGCCCTCTATATACAGTATGAGCCCTCACATAGCCCGCTATAAATAGCTGAGCCCTCACATAGCCCCCTATATACAGCATGAGCCCCCACACACTTTAAATATTGCTTGGCAGCATGTATTTGTGCAGAGCCGCCGCTATAAGATTCCATCACAAGATTCCATGATGACATCACTAGTGATGGTCGGCCATTATGACATCAGAGCTCACAGTCACTGTGTACAATCTACACAGGGTCATGGCTGCCGTTGTTGGCTCCATAGTGACTGAGCACTTGCAGTTTCTCGCTATGGAACATCAGGACATTCCACAGCAGGTAAATGGTGGACGCTCCGCACAAGTCTTCTCCACAATAATGGATAATAACGGTGGGATAGAAGCTTCTTCTTTCTTCCAATATAAAACAGGACAAGACCCCAGATATGTAGTCAATGTATCTGCAGAGAGGAGCAGATGTCAGATACAATGGCCGCCTTCATTGTGATCTTTCTCATCTCGAGATTATTCATTTGTGTTTCTTTTCTTCTTTATAGGCTGAAAAAAGATCTCAATATGGAGATTTGTCTTTTGTTAAAGAACTGGCCGAAAAAGTCCTGTGTGTACTGGAAGGTCCGGCCCGCTCATCGGAACGCCCGGTAAGGATCCATCATCTTCTCTATCACACGTCCTTGTTTTCTGATCTTCTCCAGATCACCAGCCAGATATCAGAAGATCTGGTGTTAGATCTTATCGGCCTCCCTGTCAGCTCCTGGCAAGCACAGGAGGTAATATGGCCGCCTGTCTCTGCTGATGGCAGTCTGTATTCTGCAGATGTAGTCACAGCTCAGTGGTGGGAAGTCTGTATTTCCGCCTCTGTCTCCCTCTATTATCCATATTAATGTTTTTGCAATGTTACCTCATCTTAATCCATTCTATCTGATAAAAGTCCTCATGATGGCGCCTGATCTGTATAGTTACAGTTGGTGCGTCTGTAAATGCGGGTTTAGTCCTTCCTGATTTGTGGATTTGGTGATTTAGTGGAAGGTTCCTCGTGGTAATTCTATATATTCTATCAATCAGGAGACACCAGAAGGCGACACCGAAGACGAGCAAAATGTGACCCCAGAGACCCCTGACCCTAATACGAGTCAGCCGGGGCCGAGCAGCGATCTGACTACAGGTGAGCCGATCACACAACCTTCTACAGGAGATATCCGGATATTATAGAGAACAGGGGATAATGTCATAGTTACTCTTTCCACTCTGTAATCAAACATACAGAGAGCCAAAATGAAAAACTTGGAAAAAGTCACGAGCCAACCAGAATGCAGTATAATGGGTCCCACAAAGTCCTCCATAACGAATAATGGGTCCCACAAAGTCCTCCATAATGAATAATGGGTCCCACATAGTCCTCTATGCAGAATAATGGGCCCCACATAGTGCTCCATGCAGAATAATGGGCCCCACATAGTCCTCCATACAGAATAATGCCCCACATAGTCCTCCACACAGAATAATGGGCCACACAAGTCCTCCAAACAGAATAATGGGCCCCAAAAAGTCCTCCACACAGAATAATTGGCGCCAGATAGTCCTCCATACAGAATAATGGGTCCCACAAGTCATCCATACAGAATAACGTGCCCCAGATAGCCCTCCATACAGAATAATTGGCCCCACATAGTCCGGCACACAGTATAATGGGCACCACATAGTACTCCATACAGTATAATGGGCACCACATAGTCCTCCATACGAAATAATGGGCCCCACATAGTGCTCCATACAGAATAATGGACCCCACATATTCCATCATACAGAATAATAGGCCCCACATAGTCCTCCATACAGAATAATGGCCCCACATAGTCCTCCATACAATATAATGGCCCCACATAGTCCTCCATAAGGAATAATGGCCCCACATAGTCCTCCTTATGGAATAATGGCCCCACATAGTGCTCCATACAGAATAATGGCCCCACACAGTCCTCCACACAGTATAATGGCCCCACATAGTCCTCCATACAGGATAATTGACCCCACATAATCCTCCATACAGAATAATGGGCCCCACATAGTCCTCCATACAGAATAATGGGCCCCACATAGTCCTCCATAGAGATTAATGGGCCCCACATAGTCCTCCATACAGTATTATGGGCCCCACATAGTCCACCGTAGAGTATAAAGGGCCCCACATAGTCCTTCATAGAGAATAATAGGCCCCACATAGTCCTCCATACAGTATTATGGGCCCACATAGTCCTCCATAAAGTATTATGGGCCCCACAAAGTCCTCCATAGAGAATCATAGGCCCCACATAGTCCTCCATACAGTATAATGGGCCCCACATAGTCCTCCATACAGAATAATGGCCCCACATAGTCCTCCATACAATATAATGGCCCCACATAGTCCTCCATAAAGAATAATGGCCCCACATAGTCCTCCATACAGAATAGTCATTTCTCCATTATATTGCTGTATTATGTCTGTAGGATTAATATCCTCTAATACATTTTATTTCCTCATCATTTTATCGCTATTTTAGAAACAACTGAGCTGTTGGATCCTGACAGTGTAATCTTAGAGATCCCGGAGATCCAAGAACCTGCCGGTGTAAGTATTATAGAGGTAGATGTCTGTGTATCACCAGATCACGGGGTGTGAATGACCCGTCCAGTATTATCCCCCATATAACCAGGGGGCGCCTCTATTATTAGAGGAGATGACACTATTGCATTAGATAATAGCGTTTATATTATAGGGAATCCGTCAGCAGGTTTCTGCTCACCTATCGGATCAGTGACATCAGCTGGGACATAATATAGGGGGAGACGTTTCTGCATCTGGAGATTTTCTCCAGCAGCTTCTAGATCTTAATATCATTTCTTCTTCTTCTTCTTTTCTAGGACTTGATGGAATCATTGATCCCGGCGAGAAAGCCGCGTATGAGCGACTACGAAACATCTAAGCTGATCAGCAGCGGATCTTTTGGGTGAGATTTCAGTTAGCATAAGCCACATTTCTCAGGGTTCCCTATGATAATGCTTCATCCTCTGTGCTTTGCCATTCAGTCTTATCATAGGGACATGATCTGAGGTGAAAGGTGATAACGTGACCTGGGTGAGGGTCCTGCAGACGTGGCATTGTGCAGACTTCCCATAGGTGATAATGTGACCTGGGTGAGGGTCCGGCAGACGTGGCATTGTGCAGACCTCCCATAGATGATAATTTGACCTGGGTGAGGGTCTGGCAGACGTGGCATTGTGTAGACCCTCCCATAGATGATCTATGTAGTATTATTTAATGTATTTCTAGATGTGGATTTCTAGTAATGGTCGGACTTCTGGTATTAAACATTAGAACAGAAGATCATATAATGACTTCTATAGACGGACTGTTAATAAGGATTCACTATAAACCATGGTTTCTTCTTCTCTCCAGGTCCGTCCACTTAGTTCACCATAAAGACTCACAGAAGATCTTCGCTATGAAGAAAATTGCCAAGCGGGACCTGGATACTCCAAAACATGTGGAAGGGGCCTATCTGGAGAGGGACATCCTGACATTCGCTGACTGTCCCTTTGTAACCTCCATGCTCTGCTCCTTCCCTACTAGATCTCACCTGTGTATGGTCATGGAGTATGTAGGAGGTAGGACATGTACATGTATTATATTCAGCCCATGTCTGCTGACATCTTATCACCGCTCATATCATTAGGACTTGTCCCCGTGGACGGTTACATCCCCGCAGAGCATTTACTATAGATATTATGGAAAGTCATTGATGTGTGTGATCTCCCTGTATGTCCGCACTGAGCACGTCAGTATTGCCAGCTGTAGACGAGATGAGACATCACTTTATTAGTGACATGGACGACATCTCACCATGACCTCAGACTAATATTCTGTGCTCTATACATTATATCTGTATATATTCTCTCCTGCCCCAATGTCTCCGCTGACTTCTCATGATCCATCATGGTGATCTGCTGTATAAACCCCTCACCGCTCAAATTTCCTTTCTTCTATAGGTGGAGACTGTGGGACCCTCCTAAGCACCAGGGGTCCTTTATCTGTCCCCTTGGCCCGCCTGTACTTTGCTGAAGCGATACTTGCTGTGGAATACCTGCACAGCTATGGTGTGTTCCATAGAGACCTGAAGCCAGAGAAGTAAGTGCCCCCTATAGTTTAATAAAGGGGGGAAAGTTATCATTTATTACCACACAGCCCGTGAGCCTAAAACCATCTTCTCTTTCACAGCCTCCTGATTACACCGGCTGGACACATTAAAGTCGCCGATTTTGGGATTTCAAAAGTTGGTGTCATGATACCAGAAACCAACACCCACAAGGAATCATTGGAGGACATCGCCAGAGAGTTCCAGGACCATGAGGTTGGCATCACTTACAGGAACTTAGATGGTTCTTTACAAATCTCATCACACTATTGTCTCTTCTCTACGTTCTTCATTTCTAGAGAACTTTTCAACTGATATTTTATCTTCTGTCATTGAGTTTTTATGTCGAGAACTTGTCATAATAATAATTTCATCGATTCTCATTTCTACCTTCTGTTGGTTTCCAGGACTGTGGCACCCCGCTTTACATGGCCCCAGAAATCATTCTGAAGAAAGGCTATGGAAGACCTGCCGACTGGTGGTCAATGGGAATCATCCTGCATGAGTTTCTGGTGGGATATGTACCATTTCATGGGGATTCCCTATCTGAGCTCTATAAAAATATTGTCACTGGTAAGTAGAATAATCCGATCATTGCTTTGACTGGTTACATGAATTTAGTTATTTCCTCTACTTTATCTTACAGTCCAAAACAGAGGTTTTATTTTCTGTAATTTTCTATATAACAGGAGACATAATTTGGGATTGGGATCGCGCTCCTCCCCCCGATGCTCAGGACCTTATTAATGACCTGCTCAGAACAAATCCTGCACAAAGACTTGGGACAGGTAACTGATATACTTTATTAGTATTAATATTCACTTTTTACAACGAGGACTCTTCGCTCCTGTCCATGAGGATCAGCACTTCTCTATCTGCTTGCCTATTTCTAGTTCTCCATAATATAACTTTCAGTTTGTTTCCTTCGGTTTTGTCATTACTTAAGATTAAGATATACTGTTCAGATATGGAGCAGCCTCTAACAATGTCCGCATCACTTTTGTTTTTCTTTTTCCAGGAGGAGCATTTGAGATCAAGAGTTATCCATTCCTGAGTGACTTAGAATTTGAAAACCTTCTAAGTCAGAAGCCAGAGTACATTCCTCGGCTTGTTTCAGATGAGGACACCAGCTTATTTATCAGTAAGTAGAAGACGTCATCTAGACTAAGTGGCTGTTTGTCTCGTCTTCAATAATATGTGACAATCGGTTCCCATTAATAGTAGTGATAAATGGTGACTGTGTTATACTGACAACCGCTAATAACACTTCATTACCTATGTCTTGTAGATCATGCTGATACAAACAAGCCTATTGTCTCAGAGGAGAAGGACACAAGTGAGGATAATGAGAGCCTTTTCTTCCAAAATTTTACAACATCCTCTAAAAGGCTTTCTAAAGTAAGTGATCAATAAATCCAGAATACATTAAAAGACCTCTAAAAGTAAAAAATTGAATTTCATATCTTATTTTTGTCCTTTTTTAGCTCTGTACCACCGCTATCAAGTTTCCTCCAGAGTGTACCCCGGCATCCAGCAGAAACATCTCAGATATGTGAGTAGATTATGGGGTCATTATTGGGAGCTCCAGGCTAATATATGTGCACAATACCAAATATAGGACATAAATACCATAATATTGAATGCAGCATCCACCGCCCCATGATCAGCGGTCATTGGCTATTGGCTTCAGAATCCGCTGGAGATAACAACCCATAATTGCTGCCGGTCAGGCATTGTTAGTTTTGCCCACACTGCAGGAGATATGTAGTATTACATGCCGGCCATTGTTGCTAGTTGTTTCCATAGAAGGTAGTTTTGAGCAGGAGACTTCCCCACTATGACTTTCATATGTCCTATTAAGCCTTATAGTTGGGGTTCTTCTAGTGAGACAATCCCATTTATACTGAATTTACTTGTGATTTACACGTTTTTCTTCTTCCTAACAGGCAGAAAGGATCTTTTCCTGAATCTGCTAGAGACGATGCTATAACCAGCTTGCCGTCCTCGTCCCCATTGTCAGGTATGTACATGTCTATAGCACAAACAATGTGAATGTTGTCATCAAGGGTGAAATATTTCCACATAGTTTTTCTTTAATGGGTCTCCTATGTTATCCATGTTTCAAGGAACCCAATTACTTTGCCCATGGGCCCATACTGTGTCTCCATTTCTGTAATTTTGTACAGTATTATCATGGATTCTGTGATACATTGTTGCATCCAGTAACCTCCGCCATCATAATGAGATATCGTCTCCTATAGTAGAATATCGCTCATTAGGGATGCACCATATGGCGGCACACAGGGCGTTTACTGCTCCATATTAGTGACACATCTAATGCCCCTCATATGAGGTCATGTCCGGTATATAGGACTTATTCTGCCCTATTGTGTAATACCAGATTGTCAGGACTATAGGGGACAGGACTAGAACAATCTATGTACTATATACAGGAGCGATACAATGCAGACCCCATAACAATATGTCTTTAGTGAGTTGTTGTTTTTTCTTCTTTCTGATCAGAATTTCCAGCTGACAACGAAAAATCAGAAAATGGGAAAAAGGGGAAAAAGAGACGAGGTAAGTGTGAGAGTCATCTCCATGTTGTGTGATGTCGTCAGTGAGAATAATTCATGTGGAGCAGATGTCATCTGTCGGTGATGGGATTGTCACATGTATGATGGCTGACGATGATCCCTGACCTCTGTGTGATGAGATTCCTCTGCGTCCGGCCACAGTGACCGCACAGTAGTATCATGTCATATGGAGTCCCATCACTTACATTATATTTCCTTCTCTTCTCATAGGTTCCATCTTCCGCCGGATCTTATCATCCTGCCGGCGTGGATTATCCAGGGCTGCTCGCGTATTTGCGTGTTGTCACCGTTCCCCTAGAGACATCTAAAAGACGGTAAACCTCCGCATCCAGCGCCCTGAAGTCCAGCAGATCCACCATCACTGCTGGAGCTGTACAGAAGGACCTTCACCATCTACCGGTGGCCTTCTGACTGTTACATCTCTGCCCGGACAATCTCAGTATCACCTCTGTCACCAGGCTCCGCGGTATTCATACTGCTCGCAGACGTGGCGGTTACTGATCACCTGGTATCTGACCCCGGCTGTCCTCCTGACTATGAGTTTGCCTACTGATTCTGTTCCTGGTTTTGTCCCTCCCTTCTATCCTAATATTAATTAAAAAAAAATACAATTATTATTACTGAGATCTTGGTTCATCCATCAAACTTTACTCTGCATTTTGTTAACTGATAAAAATAATTTATTGACACTTCTGCTTTTAAAAGGATATATAGAGTATGCTTATAATATATATACAGTATGCTGATTATATATACATGGTGACAAAGTCACTGGCAAAGTGCTGGAGGGGAGGTATGTTTCACTGAGGCTATTAGCTTCAGTGATTTGAAGCCCATAAGTTTTACACCAGCATACTATGTGTTGAGAGGGATTAATCGGCCATTTTAAGGGCTGGGTTTTTGTGAACGACCATAGAACGGGTTGGGAGGTCATTCACCATATCTCCACCCCAGGGTGGGGACTAGGATGTATATAGTCGTCCTTCTAAGGCATTCAGTGTTCAGTAGGGCTGTAGAGAGGAACTCCAGCGCTTTGTGTCCTAAGAAGGAAAAGCTGAACTAGTGGATGGTTGTTCTCCTGAGCGGGCAGATCCCCACAGCAACACGGCTGTATGTTATGTTTTGTTTTTCCTTAGGTCAGAAAGCACGTATTTATTTTTGCTAACTCCTCACTGGCTTATGCAGCATCTACAAATAAACCAGTGAGAGACTTAAGGAGACGGCGCTCCGGTGGCTACTTCTGTGTGCAACTGAGTGGGCCGATCTACCATAGTATATATAAGGCGGCATGCGTGTCTTTGTCTGAAGATTCGATAAACTGCGCATGCGTGATGCGCAGCCTGGCTCCAGAGAGAAGCAGGCATCCAGCCGTTACAGGTAAGAGGAGGTGTATGGCGCCGGAGATCGCGGGATGCGTAGACACTGAACGCATACCGCGATCTCCGGCGCCATACTTACATATTTACCTGACCGGGAGGAGCGTTTCTGCGGCGCCTCTCTTTGCTGGAGACCGGGGGCGGAGTGAAGGCGTCAGATTGACGCATGCGCATTGCGCTATCCGGCGTCATTTTACTGAAGACACATTTACAGTGTGTCTTCAGCAAAATGGCGCCGGACAGTGCGGTGCTCCAGCGCCGCACTCCTCCCCCGGCCTCTGGCAGAAAGAGGACGCAGCAGCGCTGGAGTACAGAGAAGAAAGGTGAGTATAACTGTTTTTTTTTTTGTGTATGTGTGTACAGTGTGAAAGGGATGAGGGGGCCACAAATAACAGGATTGTGGGGTGAGGGGACCATGCATATATCAGGACTGGGGGGTGAGGGGTACCATGCATATATCAGGACTTGGGGGTGAGGGGTACCACACATACCAGGATTGGGGGGTGAGGGGTACCACACATACCAGGATTGGGTGTGAGGGGTACCACACATACCAGGATTGGGGGTGAGGGGTAACACACATACCAAGATTGGGGGTGAGGGGTAACACACATACCAAGATTGGGGGTGAGGGGTACCACACATACCAGGATTGTGGGGTGAGGGGTACCACGCATACCAGGATTGGGGGGTGAGGGATAACACACATACCACGATTGGGGGTGAGGGGTACCATGCATACCAGCATTGGGCGGTGAGGGGTGCCACACATACCAGGATTGGGGGGTGAGGAGTGCCACACATACCAGGATTGGGCGGTGAGGGGTACCACGCATACCCGGATTTGGGGGGTGAGGGGTGCCACGCATACCAGGATTGCGGGGGTGAGGGGTGCCACGCATACCAGGATTGGGTGGTGAGGGGTAACACGCATACCAGGATTGGGGGGTGAGGGGACCATGCATACCGGGATTGGGGATGAGGGGTGCCACGCATACCGGGATTGGGGATGAGGGGTGCCACACATACAAGGATTGAGGATGAGGGGTGCCACGCATGCCGGGATTGGGGATGAGGGATGCCACGCATGCCAGGATTGGGGATGAGGGGTGCCACGCATGCCGGGATTGGGGATGAGGGGTGCCACGCATGCCGGGATTGGGGATGAGGGGTGCCACACATTCCGGGATTGGGGATGAGGGGTGCCACGCATACCGGGATTGGGGATGAGGGATGGAGTGCCATGCATACCGGGATGAGGGATGGGGTACCATGCATACCAGGATGAGGGATACCATACACACCAGGATAGTGATGAGGGGTACCATACATACCAGGATAGGGATGAGGGGTACCATACATACCAGGATAGGGATGAGGGGTGCAACACATACCAGGATAGGGATGAGGGGTGCCACGTATACCAGGATTGGGGGTGAGGGGTGCCACGCATACCAGGATTGGGGGTGAGGGGTGCCACGCATACCAGGATTGGGGGTGAGGGGTACCACGCATACCAGGATTGTATGGTGGGGACAGGATGGGGGCAGCACAAATACAAGGAGGGGGGCAGCACATACCAGCATGGGAGACCATATACCAATAAAAATGCTCGCCACCCGGGCGTAGAACGGGTTCAATAGCTAGTAGTATATATATGCTGAATGCATATACCGTATTTTTCGGACTATAAGACGCACCGGACCATAAGACGTACCTAGGTTTTTGAGGAGGAAAATAGAAAAAAAATGTAAGCAAAAAATGTGGTCATTATGCCCTGTTAAGGGGGAGGGGGTCTGCTGCTTACACTGTTATAGGGGTAATGTCCCCCAATTCTGTTAATATCCCCCATCCTGGTATATTTATATATACACTGCTCAAAAAAATAAAGGGAACACTGAAATAACACATCCTAGATCTGAATGAATGAAATATTCTCATTGAATACTGTGTTCTGTACAAAGCTGAATGTGCTGAAAACAAAATCACACAAAAATCATCAATGGAAATCACATTTATTAACCAATGGAGGCCTGGATTTGGAGTCACCCCCAAAATTAAAGTGGAAAAACACACTACAGGCTCATTCAACTTTGATGTAATGTCCTGAGGTTGCGGATGGTCTCCTGTGGGATCTCCTCCCAGACCTGGACTAAAGCATCCGCCAACTCCTGGACAGTCTGTGGTGCAACGTGACGTTGGTGGATGGAGCGAGACATGATATCCCAGATGTGCTCAATCGGATTCAGGTCTGGGGAACGGGCGGGCCAGTCCATAACCTCAATGCCTTCATCTTGCAGGAACTGCTGACACACTCCAGCCACATGAGGTCTGGCATTGTCCTGCATTAGGAGGAACCCAGGGCCAACCGCACCAGCACATGGTCTCACAAGGGGTCTGAGGATCTCATCTCGGTACCTAATGGCAGTCAGGCTACCTCTGGCGAGCACGTGGAGGGCTGTGCGGCCCTCCAAAGAAATGCCACCCCACACCATTACTGACCCACTGCCAAACCGGTCATGCTGAAGGATGTTGCAGGCAGCAGATCGCTCTCCACGGCGTCTCCAGACTCTGTCACGTCTGTCACATGTGCTCAGTGTGAACCGGCTTTCATCTGTGAAGAGCACAGGGTGCCAGTGGCGACTTTGCCAATCCTGGTATTCTGTGGCAAATGCAAAGCGTCCTGCACGGTGTTGGGCTGTGAGCACAACCCCCATCTGTGGACGTCGGGCCCTCATACCACCGTTATGGAGTGGGTTTCTAACCGTTTGTGCAGACACATCCACATTTGTGGTCAGCTGGAGGTCATTTTTTAGGGCTCTGGCAGTGCTCCTCCTGTTCCTCCTTGCACAAAGGCGGAGGTAGTGGTCCTGCTGCTGGGTTGTTGCCCTCCTACGGCTCCCTCCACGTCTCCTGGTGTACTGGCCTGTCTCCTGGTAGCGCCTCCAGCCTCTGGACACTACGCTGACAGACACAGCAAACCTTCTTTCCACAGCACGCATTGATGTGCCAACCTGGAAGAGCTGCACTACTTGAGCAACTTCTGTGGGTTGTAGAGTCCATCTCAAGCTACCACTAGTGTGAGAGCACAACTAACATTCAAAAGTGACCAAAACATCAGCCAGAAAGCATTGGTACTGAGATGTGGTCTGTGGTCCCAACCTGCAGAACCACTCCTTTATTGAGAGTGTTTTGATAATTGCCAATAATTTCCATCTATTGTCTATTCCATTTGCACATCAGCATGTGAAATTGATTGTCAATCAGTGTTGCTTCCTAAGTGGACAGTTTGATTTCACAGAAGTTTGATTTACTTGGAGTTATATTCTGTTGTTTAAGTGTTCCCTTTATTTTTTTGAGTAGTGTATATATATATATATATATATATATATATACATACACTGTGGCTCTGGGTGTTGGGGGGAATGGCAGTGGCGGAGGAGAGGGGCACAGAAGGCAGCAGCCACCTGCTGCAGCCTTTACCTGAACGGGATTCGGGCATATGATCTGACGTGGCCATAGACTATAATGGTCCAGACAGAGTGAATGTGCCCTCTGTCGTGCATCAGGTGTGTACGCCTACTGGAGGCGCAGTCTACTAAGCCTATGGCCTCGTCACACTACCGAATCCAGTTTTGTGGGGGAGTTCGGACCAAAGCTCCGACTGGTCCATGTGAAACTCCGTAAGGAAGAATGATGAGATACATACCTGCATAGACAGAGTATGAGAGTGATGAATGGATGGATAGATGGGGGCATTTTTGTCAGGTTTACACAGTGGCTGTTGGGCAGGAAAGAAATCACTTTGTGCAAACGTTGTCCTTATAGCCATGATTCCTTTTTCAGACCCCACCGCTCCACAATTTTACCACGGCCACTGATTTTACCTCGGCTCCCAGGAGGCTTCAGCCGCGCTCAACAGATTCGTCAACTTTCACAGAAGTCCAGTAGGTTCTGCCCTATTTCTGGAAACCTCCATATGGCAAATATGGATGAGACAGACAGATGATTAGATGGATGTCTGAGAAGAGGGCGCCCTGATAATGAACATATATTACAAAGCCAGAACAAAAACAACAGGGGTCCCGGACCCTGGCCGTGTAGACTGATAACTGGTGTACTGCACTTACAGGGGGACATTAAGTCATAGGGGCCACACCAGGCAGGGACCCGATATTACAGGGTGGCAGGAGGGCGACTATTGCAAACAACATAATTAGAGCTATGGGCCCTTATGTGCAGAGTATTCAGGGGCCCCATTATGCAATGCAGGCGGGATACACAGTCCCAGCAGAGCTCAACAATGACGGATACAATGTTTTATAATGGAATTGACCTAATAACAAGGCACCAGTGTAATGGTATCAGGGGCCCCGGCAGCCGCCTGTACTCAGCTCCTATATATCAGGTGTAAGGGCCACATAGTAATGGTATCAGGGGCCCCAGCAGCCGCCTGTACTCAGCCCTTATATATCAGGTGTAAGGGCCACACAGTAATGGTATCAGGGGCCCCAGCAGCCGCCTGTACTCAGCCCTTATATATCAGGTGTAAGGGCCACATAGCAATGGTATCAGGGGCCCCAGCAGCCGCCTGTACTCAGCCCTTATATATCAGGTGTAAGGGCCACATAGCAATGGTATCAGGGGCCCCAGCAGCCGCCTGTACTCAGCCCTTATATATCAGGTGTAAGGGCCACATAGTACTGGTATCAGGGCCCCCAGCAGCCGCCTGTACTCAGCCCTTTTATATCAGGTGTAAGGGCCACATAGTAATGGTGTCAGGGGCCCCAGCAGCCGCCTGTACTCAGCCCTTATATATCAGGGGTAAGGGCCACATAGTAATGGTATCAGGGGCCCCAGCAGCCGCCTGTACTCAGCTCCTATATATCAGGTGTAAGGGCCACATAGTAATGGTATCAAGGGCCCAGCAGCCGCCTGTACTCAGCCCTTATATATCAGGTGTAAGGGCCACATAGTAATGGTATCAGGGGCCCCAGCAGCCGCCTGTACTCAGCCCCTATATATCAGGGGTAAGGGCCACATAGTAATGGTATCAGGGGCCCCAGCAGCCGCCTGTACTCAGCTCCTATATATCAGGGGTAAGGGCCACATAGTAATGGTATCAAGGGCCCAGCAGCCGCCTGTACTCAGCTCCTATATATCAGGTGTAAGGGCCACATAGTAATGGTATCAGGGGCCCCAGCAGTCGCCTGTACTCAGCTCCTATATATCAGGTGTAAGGGCCACATAGTAATGGTATCAGGGGCCCCGGCAGCTGCCTGTACTCAGCTCCTATACAGTGGTGGCCAAAAGTATTGGCACCCCTGCAATTCTGTCAGATAATACTCAGTTTCTTCCTGAAAATGATTGCAATCACAAATTCTTTGGTCTTATTATCTTCATTTAATTTGTCTTCAATGAAAAAACACAAAAAGAATTGTCCTAAAGCCAAATTGGATACAATTGGCAATAACTAAATCACACTTGCAGCCAGTTAACATGGATTATGTTATGATCTGCAACATAAACTAAGGAAAGAAAGGGAAAAGCTGTCCCTACAGTAAGACTAAGCTGAATCCCTACGATGTAGCGGGCAGCCTGTTCCTTGTGAACAGACCCGCCTTCGTCCTCGGCTAGTCTGAACAGAGACCTATAGAATAAAGGGAGGGGTCCCTAAAAGAACTAAGGACTGGGACAAAAAATGGACACCTCCTAACAGAAGTTGTTGCAGAGCAAAAATACAAACTGAACAAAAAGTACTAGAGGTCCAGAGGACCAAGCAAACTAGACAGAGATAGGCACCGAAGCACCTGGCTAGAGAGACAGGCAAAAAACACTGAAGTCCAGCAAAGCCAGAAGGGCGGAGCTGGAATATATAGGCAGCTAGTCACGTGACCGCAAAACACAAGATAGCAAAAACTAACAGGAGGGTTCTAACAGAGTAAAGTTGACTCAGCCTCTGTCCTGTGTCCTTGTGTGTACCACATTGAGCATGGAGAAAAGAAAGAAGACAAAAGAGCTGTCTGAGGACTTGAGAAACCAAATTGTGAGGAAGCATGAGCAATCTCAAGGCTACAAGTCCATCCCCAAAGACCTGAATGTTCCTGTGTCTTCCGTGCGCAGTGTCATCAAGAAGTTTAAAGCCCATGGCACTGTGGCTAACCTATCTAGATGTGGACGGAAAAGAAAAATTGACAAGAGATTTCAACGCAAGATTGTGCGGATGGTGGATAAAGAACCTCGACTAACATCCAAACAAGTTCAAGCTGCCCTGCAGTCCGAGGGTACAACAGTGTCAACCCGTACTATCCGTCGGCGTCTGAATGAAAAGGGACTGTATGGTAGGATACCCAGGAAGACCCCACTTCTTACCCCGAGACATAAAAAAGCCAGGCTGGAGTTTGCCAAAACTTACCTGAGAAAGCCTAAAACGTTTTGGAAGAATGTTCTCTGGTCAGATGAGACAAAAGTAGAGGTTTTTGGGAAAAAGCATCAACATAGAGTGTACAGGAAAAAAAAGAGGCATTCAAAGAAAAGAACATGGTCCCTACAGTCAAACATGGCGGAAGTTCCCTGATGTTTTGGGGTTGCTTTGCTGCCTCTGGCACTGGACTGCTTGACCGTATGCATGGCATTATGAAGTCTGAAGACTACCAACAAAGTTTGCAGCATAATGTAGGGCCCAGTGTGAGAAAGCTGGGTCTCCCTCATAGGTCATGGGTCTTCCAGCAGGACAATGACCCAAAACACACTTCCAAAAGCACTATAAAATGGTTTGAGAGAAAGCACTGGAGACTTCTAAGGTGGCCAGCAATGAGTCCAGACCTGAATCCCATGGAACATCTGTGCAGAGATCTCAAAATGGCAGTTTGGAGAAGGCACCCTTCAAATATCAGGGACCTGGAGCAGCTTGCCAAAGAAGAATGGTCTACAATTCCAGCAGAGCATTGTAAGAAACTCATTGATGGTTACCGGAAGCGGTTGTTCGCAGTTATTTTGGCTAAAGGTTGTGCAGCCAAGTATTAGGCTGAAGGTGCCAATACTTTTGTCTGGCCCATTTTTGGAGTTTTGTGTGAAATGATCATTGATTTGATTGTTGTTTCATTCTCTTTTGTGTTTTTTCTTTGCAAGAAAATTAAATGAAGATAATAATACCAAAGAATTTGTGATTGCAATCATTTTCAGGAAGAAACTGAGTATTATCTGACAGAATTGCAGGGGTGCCAATACTTTTGGCCACCACTGTATATCAGGTGTAAGGGCCACATAGTAATGGTATCAGGGGCCCCAGCAGCCACCTGTACTCAGCTACTATATATGGCCACGGCCGAAAGTGTTGGCAATCTTAAAATTGTTCCAGAAAATGAAGTATTTCTCCCAGAAAATTATTGCAATTATACATGTTTTGTTATACACATGTTTAATATTCTTTGTGTGTATTGGAACAAAAGAAAAAAACAAACAAAAGGAAAAAAGGCAAATTGGACATCATTTCATACAAAACCCCAAAAATGGGCTGGACAAAATTGATAGCACCTTTCCAAAATTGTGGGTGAACAACTTTGTTTCAAGCATGTGATGCTCATTCAAACTAACCTGTGGCAAGTAACAGGTGTGGGCAATATGAAAATCACACCTGAAACCAGATAAAAAGTGGAGAAGTTGACTCAATCTTTGCATTGTGTCTGTGTGTGCCACACTAAGCATGGAGTACAGAAAGAGAAGAGAACTGTCTGAGTACTTGAGAACCAAAATTGTTGAAAAATATTACCAACGGATTTTGGGTCGCAATGTAGTGCCCAGTGTCAGAAAGCTGGGTTTGCGTCCTAGGTCATGGTTCTTCCAGGAGAATGACCCCAAACATACTTCAAGAAGCCCGCAGAAATGGATGGAAACATAGCGCTGGAGAGGTATGAAGTAGCAGCAACTATGAGAGACATGGAGCAGTTTACAAAAGAAGAGTGGTCAAAATTCCAGCTGAGAGGTGTAAGAAGCTTGTTGATGGTTATAGGAAGCGATTGATTGCAGTTATTTTATTCCAAAGGGTGAGCAACCAAATATTAAAGTTGAGGGTGCCAACAATTTTGTTCAGACCATTTTTGGGGCTGTGTGTGAAATTATGTCCAATTTGCCTTTTTTTCTGCTTTTTTGTGTTGTTGCAATACACACAAAGAAAATAAAGTGTGCATAGCAAAACATGTGTAACAGCAATAATTGGGAGAAATACTTCATTTTCTGAAACAATTTCAAAGGAGTGAACACTTTCGGCCATAACTGTATGTGTAATATATACATATATACATACACACACACACACAGTTGAAACCAGAAGTTTCCATACACTATATAAAAAGACACATCTGCATGTTTTTCTCAATATCTGACATGAAATCAGAATAAACCTTTCCCGTTTTAGGTCAATTAGGATTACCATCATTTTTAAAATTTGCCAAATGCCAGAATAATGAGAGAGAGAGAGAATGTTTAAGTCATTTTTATTACTTACTGCAAAGTCAAAAGTTTACACACACTAAGATTACTATGCCTTTAAACAATTCTGGACTGCCCATATGATGATGTAATGTGTTTGGAAGCTTCTAATAGTTTTTTTTTCTGTAGTATCATGGGAAAGTCTAAAGAAATTAGCGAAGATATCAGGAAGAGAATTGTGGACTTGCACAAGTCTGGCTCATCCTTAGATACAATTTCAAGATACCTGACGGTGCCTCGGTCATCTGTACAAACAATTATACGCAAGTACAAACAAGATGGGAATGTACTGCCATCTTATCGCTCAGGAAGGAGACGGGTTCTGTGTCCCAGAGATGAACGTGCTTTGGTCCGACACGTGCATATCAACCCAAGGACAAAAGCAAGAGACCTTGTGAAGATGATGGCGGAAGCTGGTAAGATTGTGTCAATAACCACAGTGAAACGAGTACTGTATCAACATGGGCTGAAAGGCCACTCTGCCAGGAAGAAGCCGTTACTCCAAAAGAAACATAAAAAAGCCAAATTAATGTTTGCAAATGCACACAGGAACAAAGACCTTAATTTTTGGAGACATGTCTGTGGTCTGATGAAACTAAAATTGAACTTTTTTGGCATAATGACCATCGCTACGTTTGGAGGAAAAAGGGAGAAGCTTGGAAGCCTAAGAACACCATCCCAACTGTGAAACATGGGGGTGGCAGCATCATGATCTGGGGTTGATTTGCTGCAGGAGGGACTGGTTCACTTCACAAAATAGATGACACCATGAGAAAAGAAGATTATGTGGCAATACTGAAGCAACATCTCAAGACATCAGCCAGGAAGTTAAAGCTTGGGCGGAAATGGGTATTCCAAATGGACAATGACCCGAAGCATATTGACAAAATGGGAACAAAGTGGCTTAAGAATAACAAAGTCAATGTTTCGGCGTGGCTATCACAAAGCTCTGATTGCAATCCTATTGAAAATTTATGGGCACACTTGCTGCGAGCAAGGCGACCTACAAACCTGGATCTGTTACCCCAGTTTTGCCAGGAGGAATGGGTCCAAATTCCGACCAACTATTGTGAGAAGTTTGTGGAAGGATATCCCAAAAGTTTGACCCAAGTCATTCAGTTTAAGGGTGATGGTACCAAATACTAATGAAATGTATGTAAACTTTTGACTTTATATATATCAAAAATTGATTCTGCTATAACCAGAACCCTGGTAGGATAAACAAAAACATGAACACTTCAAATAATATTAACAATATAATTTTATTAGAACATAAAATAACAATAATTAAAATAGCAGGGGCCTCAAATGTGAGGGACAAACAAATGCTGTACCCTATATCTGCGCAGCAAGAGTAATAACCATATATTACCCCATTACTGAAATAATGTGACTATACAAATGCACTACAAAAGATTTCAATCTGAATAACCGCTCATGTGGCAAAAATAGAAAGAAAGAAATACATATGCTATTATAACGGTCACTAGACTATCACTGATGAGTTTGAGATACGCCTATAAAATGTAAAGCGGCAGTGCATATGATGATATAGAGTCGACTGTCCAGCAAAAAAGTGCAAAGTGCTTAGATAAAGATAACGTATTGTTTCCAGCCTCAAAGAAACTAATGCATATAGCGGTTAATAATGTTAGTATATCTATCAGGGGAGACTGGGTACATAAAAGAGGCTGGGTACGGTCCCATAGAATAACTATAGTGTAATAGTGGCACTGTCCACAAATAGACAAAACAGCTCAACACATCATGAGAAAGAAATACCTGGTTAGAATGGCAGCTTCTAGGCAGGGTAAGCACGCGTCCCTCCACCCCGACGCGCGTTTCATCAACACTTCCTCAGGGGTCGTGCCAGGGAGGGGAACGCCAGATGTTATATAGGGAGCCTAATCCAATCATGAACCGAGCCGGAGAGAAAAAGTGTGTCACCTGACTTTCCGGTATGTGTTCTGGCTGGTATACGGCGCGAGACATTCTGTGCCCGCCCCACATGTGACTCTGCGGCTTCTGGCATTTGACCCGCAGGCCGGCAGTGCAGTCACGGACATGACGGCAGTGCGTGCCAGCAGGGTCTAAGAGCCAGAAACAGCCAAGGTCAGGGGGAGGCGCCCATAAATGCTAGGGCTCAGCAGCCATACACTCTAACCTGATCATACATAATACTAAGATGTGAATAGGCAGAAATTATGGGATTCTATTGTGTAGTGAACAAATATACACACTGATTAGTGATTAGAATAATGTTAAGACTTTGCAGTAAGTAATAAAAATGCCTTAAAACATTCTCTCTCTCATTATTCTGGCATTTGGAAAATATCAAAAATGATGGTAATCCTAATTGACCTAAAACGGGAAAGGTTTATTCTGATTTCATGTCAGATATTGATAAAAACATGCAGATGTGTCTCTTTATATAGTGGATGGAAACTTCTGGTTTCATCTGTATATGTATTGATTTCATGGCTCTAATGATTTTTGGGGGAATTGCTCAAGTTTTTAATGTAAGCATCAAAAATTGTAAAAAAAATTTTACACTTTTATATTTTTTACATATTTCTATGTCGCCAACAAATTCTGCAAAGTTCAGTTTTTTTCTCATTAATAAAACTTGCATTTTTCTAATCATTTATTGTATCATAAAATATTACACACAATGCAGATTGTTCAACTTTGCCAAAATTTGACTTTTCCCATGTGTCCACCAGTCTTGACCAGTACCGGCAAAATTTTGAAGCCTTGCGGAGCTTCTTGGGGAGAGGCTTAACAGCGCCGCAGGTTTTTCCAGCTAATCCTTCACTAAAACAGGCGTGTAAAAGGCCAATCTTCATGAAATGGGACATAATCTTGTGTAACTGTCTGCCCAGAAACAATGTAGGGCTGACAATTATCTAATAGGTTTGAGGCCTTAAAGGGACTCTGTCAGCACAGAATGACTGTTCAAACCAAGCACAGGCACTCGATGCACTCTTGCTGCGGCCAAACATTTAAGTGCATCTTCTCATCTATTTCTATCCCTGTTACAAAATGGAGCGTCTGGTTGGATGCCCGACCACTGATCCATTCATTCTCAATGGAGCTGTTGGAAAAAGCAGAGCGCTCTGCAGCCCCAAAGGGCAAGAATGGAGGTCAGACTGAGCATGTGCACCGCTGCCCAATTCCAAAAGTGATAAAAGTGCCGCATTCTGCCCATCAGTGCCGCTCTAAGCTGTTGGACAACACCGATCACCTTGGATAGGTGATAAAGGGGTCGTCTGATGAAAAGAAGTTCTCTCGATTTATGTACGGAAGCATCGTTATAAAATACAGTTTTCTCTCATAAAATGTGAGATTTTAGTATTACGTTATACCAGGGATGGCCAATTTATTTTCCCGAGGAGCCCTCCACTGTTCTGGAGGGAAAAATCAACAGGCTGAAATCAATTCTGCTCAATATTAGAATTGATACATTCCGCTGACTCGCTGCTACATATTACGATAGAGCTTATTGTATCGTCTATCCTTACTTGTAGTGACTCGCCCCCTGGGCCGTGGGGCTCTCGGAACCAGACAACAGGGCAATGCTGGGAGTAGTAGTGGCGACCCGGTCCCGTGGCTCAGGGTGGTCAGACCAAATGCTGTGGCAGTGTATTTGTAGGTTTTGAAAGTCCGACTACGCCACCTGTGGATTGCGGTCAGGGAGGACCGCCGCTGCGGGGCAGACCGCTGAGGCTGGTGTTGGGGGTGCAGCAGGGAAGAGTACAACTCCCCATGGGAGGAGTGTAGCCTCAGGGCAGTGTAATAGGATGCTGGGGGTGATGGTGCAGGCGCAGCAGTAATCACACAGAGTCCAATAATGCAGTCCAGGGTCTTTTACTGCAGATCTTATCACAGACCCACCAGGAGTACAGGGAGGAATGGACCTGGGTGTCTGAGGGCATTCGGGCGAGCTCCACTGGTCAGGGTGAGTGGGTAGGCCTACCGTTCTCTCTCTGCCCTTGCTGACTATCTCCCCCTTTAGTGGTATGATAGCCCACGTCCCTGAGCTGGCCGTGTACTACGCCTGTATGGCTTGCGACTCGGGCCCTAGGTACCTATAGCTTGTCTGTGCTGTACTGGTCCCTCTGTGTGGCGGACCTTCCAGGCTTCTTAGGCCAAGGGACCTAAAATCCCTCGCAAGTAGATGATCTTCTGCAGGACTTGCAATTCTGACAGCCTCGGATCCCAGTGTCCGGTATGTTGTTCTCTCTCAGCCAGGACCAGCTCTCGTCGCCTCTGTCCCTGGCTTGCTGTTCCTCCTTAGCCTCCTGGACTCCTCAGCTGCCGCTGACCTGTCCCTCTCTTCTGGGAACCCTTCTGGATGCTTCAGAAGTGGGTCCTGGTCTCCCTAACCCTGCCCTCAGTACCAGCTTTTATAGGGGCAGCCTGCTCCCCCTACTGGCCTGGGACAGGAGGTGCTGCATGCTAATGGTCCATGACCAGAGAACATCCCTCCTGCTCTCAGACACAGCCTTACAAGTTTGTGGCATCCAGGCCTGGGGTGACACAGTAGCAGCAAATCCACACCATATAATTCAGTGCTTTTTATAAATCATCTGCTCCCGTTATTCAATCATTGTACGATGATAAACAGCTCTTCACACACACATTATGATGCCCCCACAGTACATTCCCCCCCACACAGTATGATGTCCCCACAGCACATTCCCCCCCACACACAGTATGATGCCCCCACAGTACATTCCCCCCCCCCACACACACAGTATGATGGCCCCACAGTACATTCCTCCCCACACACAGTATGGTGCCCCCACAGTACATTCCCTCACACACACAGTATGATGCCCCCACAGTACATTCCTCCACACACAGTATGATGTCCTCACAGTACATCCCCCCACACACAGTATGATGGCCCCACAGTACATTCCTCCCCACACACAGTATGATGCCCCCACAGTACATTCCCTCACACACACAGTATGATGTCCCCACAGTACATTCCCCCCACACACACACAGTATGATGCCCCCACAGTACATTCCCCCCACACACACAGTATGATGCCCCCACAGTACATTCCTCCCCACACACAGTATGATGCCCCCACAGTACATTCCCACACACACAGTATGATGCCCCCACAGTATATTCCCCCTCACACACAATATAATGCCCCTACACAGCATGAGGTCCCCACAGTAAATTCTCACACACAGTATGATGCCCCCACAGTAAATTCCCCCACACTCAGTATGATGTCCAAACAGTACATCCCCCCCACACAAAGTATGATGTCCCCACAGTACATTCCCCCCACACACAGTATGATGCTCCCACAGTACATTTCCCCCACACACAGTATGATGTCCCCACAGTACATTCCCCCACACACAGTATGATACCCCCACAGTACATTCCCCCCACACACAATATGATGTCCCCACAGTACATTCCCCCACACACAGTATGATGTCCCCACAGTACATTCCCCCTACAGACAGTATGATTCCCCACAGTACGTTCCTCCCCACACACAGTATGATGCCCCCACAGTACATTCCCACACATACACAGTATGATGCCCCCACAGTACATTCCTTCAACATACTGTATAATTCCCCCACACACAGTATGATGCCCCCACAGTACATTCCTTCACACACAGTATGATGCCCCCACAGTACATTCCCCCCACACAGTATGATGTCCCCACAGTACATTTCCCCCCAACACACAGTATGGTGTCCCCAGAGTACATTCCCCCACACACACAGTATGATGTCCCCACAGTACATTCCCCCCACACAGTATGATGCTCCCACAGTACATTCCCCCACACACAGTATGATGTTCCCCTCTATGCCAGTCTTTTCACTGAGCTAAATACAACTCTCAGCAAAAAAAGTTGTGGACTGGCTCCGTACCGTCTCTGGCCATATTCACCTGTCCACGTGTTTGTGGTTAGGCAGTCCTTCCACTGGGGAGGGCACGGGTAATGTTGTGGGACCCATGCTTGTGGAAGGAGGAGACAATACCGGAAAAAATAATGGCGGCTGGGGACCGAGTATAGATACCCAGTCGCCGCCGCCATAAGATTGTGGACAGCTTCCGCCTCCACGAGCTTAAAAAGCCATATTTCAAGTGCAAGCAGCTGCCCAGAAATCTGGCAGTTTAGTGTTGCGGCCTGTGGGTGGGTGGATGGCTGCATACTTGCACTTGCATTCCAAGTAACAGAAAACTAAGCAGATGGTGGCCTCTATCATCATCATGGCCTCACCTCGGCACTATGAACTCTCCAGAAGGAGAAGTCAGGGCCCGTCGGAGTAGTCTCCGGTTCTCTGGTGGGCCCGTCCAACCCTGCCGAAAAGCTGCCCTGGCTAATAAAATTGTGGGGGAAGGTTTCCGGACACTCTGTGGCTGCTTTTTTAATGTGGATCGGCCATGCTTATGCATGTTATTTCTCAAAAAGCATTACAGATCAGGCCATTGTCCAACTCTGTATTCAAGAAATAAAATGCGAAAAGAAAGATGTGTGTGTGTTAAAGCACCACCGACAAGTGCGAGTTGATGTTGGACGGACTGCCATTGCTTCTGCAACAAGCTGAATTACAGGACTTCCTGGGAGAAATGACACCCAGGGTAGATACGGTTTCCCTCTATGCCAGTCCTTTCACCGAACTAAATACAACTGTCAGCAAAAAAAAGTTGTGGACTGGCTATGTACCGTCCCTGGCCACGTTCACCTGTCCACATGTTTGTGGTTAGGCGGTCCTTCCCAGTAAGTGCACTGGGGAGGGCACGGGTAATGTTGTGGGACCCGTGCTTGTGGAAGGCAGAGGCGATACCGGGAAATATAGTGGTGGCTGGGGAAAGAGTATGGACACCCGGCCGCCGCCGACATGAGGTTATGAAAAGCTTCCGCCTCCACGAGCCTAAAAGGCTACATTTCAAGTGCAAGTAGCTGTCAAAAATTTGTCAGTATAGTATTGCAGCCGGTGGGTAGGTTGGTGGCTGCCTGCATACTTGCACTTGCATTCCAAGGAACTGAACGCTGAGGAGGGACAAGGACGTGGATGGTGATTGTTGCAAATCTGTAACGACAGGTCCATGGCGGGAGGCATCTTCGCATGCGCCAAGCATCTCTTATGATGGGCACACTTTTAGGCAGTGACCTGGGAGTCAGAGATGCTTCCATGCTGTTCCCATGTCTTTTCAGCACTGTATGCATGTGTCTGATGATGTGTCACACACCACATGGCCAGATAAGGTTGTAAAATGTTAAAATGACATTTCCTGGTGAATGCATTTGTGTTGGTTGAAAGCAATGCAAAAGTGCAAAAACGCATCAAAAACGCTACGTGTGAACATAGCCCAAGGTGTGGAGGAGTATTTTTGTTTTTGGTTATTTATTTTCCCTTATATACAAGTTATAACTCTGGAAAGGATGTTCCTTAACATACTTCCCAGGAAAATCCATTTTGGTTTCGTTTTTGTATATTTTATTGTGAGTCCGTAAAAGTGGCGTAAATACTTCTGACAACATTGTTGACAGCAGTGACCTGGGAGTCAGAAATGCTTCCAGGGGTCTTCCCCATGCTGTTCCCATGTCATTTGAGCACTGTTCCCATCGATTTGGGCAATTTTTAGGCCCTCTGCAGACCGCCGGGGGGAGCCGCCTGAAAAATGCTCGAGTTTCCCATAGACTTACATTGGGCTCATTGCTCGGGTCGAGCAGCCGAGTATTCCAATGTGCTCGACCCGAGCATCGAGCACCCGAGCATTTTAGTGCTCGCCCATCACCATTAATGACGTAAATGATTGATCACTTGGGTCACTTATCATTAATTCTTCAATATTTGTCACAGTTGTTAATAGTAAACTCTCCAACCAATGAGGTAAATGTTATTTGGTAAAAAAAAGACACGCGAGGAATAAATATACACAATATTTCCCATAATATGACTATTATATCTTTGAGGAATGTTCACAAGTGGCAGTTTTTTCAGGGTTATTTTTCTGCTGCTAAAACACTGCGTTTTACAGTACCAGCTTAGAGAATGAGATTTCTAAAGTCTCATTCACATGCTGCGTTTTTTTCCTTTTTTTATTTTAAATTTGCAGGATGTTAATTCTTTCAGGGGTTTTGCAGCATTTTTCACCCATTCAAATGAATGAAAAAAAAAACCCACAAGTATAAACACTGCAAAAACACAGCAAATAAGTGTGGATTGTATGCAGTGTTTTTCCTGAGTACAACCTGGTTTTTGGTGTGGAAAAAAATGCTGCAAAAACGCAACGTGTGAACATTCCCTTATCCTGGTTGTGTTGTATTTGGAAATAAAAGAGGACGGCCAAAAAAGCATATTGCTAGGCAGCATGTATGTGTGTAGAGCCATTCCTTGAAGATTCCATCACAAGATTCCATGATGACATCACAGGTCATGGTCGGGCATTATGACATCACAGCTCACAGTCACTATATATACAATGTACACAGGTTCACGGCTGCCTTTGTTGGCTTCATAGTGACTGAGCGCACTTGCAGTTTCTCGCTATTCTATAGTGACTGATCGCACTTGCAGTTTCTCGCTATCCCATAGTGACTGAGCGCACTTGCAGTTTCTCGCTATTATATATAGTGACTGATCGCACTTGCAGCTTCTATGGCTGAATTACTTTTGGACAATCTTCAAGTAGAAGCTCTATGGGAGATTCTTACCACCAATCGCCCTGAGATTGTGCTTCTACCACCCGATGGCGTCCTCAGCTTCACTCACCGGCTGGTGATGGAGCTCGTAAGAGACTGCCTGACCAAATACCACCGAGGTCATCTCACCTCAGAGTATCTGACAGATTTACCTCAGAACATCAGGACATTACTACAGCAGGTAAGTGGCGGAAGCTCCGCATAACACTTCTCAATAATGGATAATAATGGTGGGATAGAAGCAGGGGCTGATTAAGAGTAGCCAGGGCCCTGGGCAGTTTAGGAGCCGTGGGCTCCCAGCACCCGATGTATCACATGACATGTCACAAGATTGCCTTTGATAGATCATGTGATAAGTCACGCGATTAACATGCAGGTGCTCGGGTGCACTACACATAACAGAGCGCTATACATAATAGAGCAGGGGTGGGAAAGTAATATTACTGAGGGGCCACATGAGAAATGTGACTGTTGTGTAGGCCGAATCAATAGGCTGAAATTAATTCTGCTCAATATTAACATATGAATTATATTTTATATTATTAACTGTATCACTTATTATTGAGCAGAATTAAGTGTGCTGGCATCCCCCTACATACAGAAAGAGCCCACACACATACCCTATATACAGTAAGAGCCCACACACAGCTCCCTTTATACAGTAAGAGCCCATACATAGCACCAATGTACAGTATGAGCTCACACACAGAATCCTATTTAGAGTATGAGCCCTCACATAGCCCTCTATATACAGCCAAGCTCTCACATAGCCCTCTATATACAGTATGAGCCCTCACATAGCCCGCTATAAATAGCTGAGCCGTCACATAGCCCCCTATATACAGCATGAGCCCCCACACACTTTAAATATTGCTTGGCAGCATGTATTTGTGCAGAGCCGCCGCTATAAGATTCCATCACAAGATTCCATGATGACATCACTAGTGATGGTCGGCCATTATGACATCAGAGCTCACAGTCACTGTGTACAATCTACACAGGGTCATGGCTGCCGTTGTTGGCTCCATAGTGACTGAGCACTTGCAGTTTCTCGCTATGGAACATTAGGACATTCCACAGCAGGTAAATGGTGGACGCTCCGCACAAATCTTCTCCACAATAATGGATAATAACGGTGGGATAGAAGCTTCTTCTTTCTTCCAATATAAAACAGGACAAGACCCCAGATATGTAGTCAATGTATCTGCAGAGAGGAGCAGACGTCAGATACAATGGCGGCCTTCATTGTGATCTTTCTCATCTCGAGATTTTTCATTTGTGTTTCTTTTCTTCTTTATAGGCTCAAAAAAGATCTCAATATAGAGATTTGTCTTTTGTTAAAGAACTGGCCGAAAAAGTCCTGTGTGTACTGGAAGGTCCGGCCCGCTCATCGGAACGCCCGGTAAGGATCCATCATCTTCTCTATCACACGTCCTTGTTTTCTGATCTTCTCCAGATCACCAGCCAGATATCAGAAGATCTGGTGTTAGATCTTATCGGCCTCCCTGTCAGCCCCTGGCAAGCACAGGAGGTAATATGGCCGCCTGTCTCTGCTGATGGCAGTCTGTATTCTGCTGATGTAGTCACAGCTCAGTGGTGGGAAGTCTGTATTTCCGCCTCTGTCTCCCTCTATTATCCATATTAATGTTTTTGCAATGTTACCTCATCTTAATCCATTTTATCTGATAAAAGTCCTCATGATGGCGGCTGATCTGTATAGTTACAGTTGGTGCGTCTGTAAATGCGGGTTTAGTCCTTCCTGATTTGTGGATTTGGTGATTTAGTGGAAGGTTCCTCGTGGTAATTCTATATATTCTATCAATCAGGAGACACCAGAAGGCGACACCGAAGACGAGCAAAATGTGACCCCAGAGACTCCTGACCCTAATACGAGTCAGCCGGGACCGAGCAGCGATCTGACTACAGGTGAGCCGATCACACAACCTTCTACAGGAGATATCCGGATATTATAGAGAACAGGGGATAATGTCATAGTTACTCTTTCCACTCTGTAATCAAACATACAGAGAGCCAAAATGAAAAACTTGGAAAAAGTCACGAGCCAACCAGAATGCAGTATAATGGGTCCCACAAAGTCCTCCATAACGAGTAATGGGTCCCAGAAAGTCCTCCATAATGAATAATGGGTCCCACATAGTCCTCTATGCAGAATAATGGGCCCCACATAGTGCTCCATGCAGAATAATGGGCCCCACATAGTCCTCCATACAGAATAATGCCCCACATAGTCCTCCACACAGAATAATGGGCCCCACAAAGTCCTCCAAACAGAATAATGGGCCCCACAAAGTCCTCCACACAGAATAATGGGCACCAGATAGTCCTCCATACAGAATAATGGGTCCCACAAAGTCATCCATACAGAATAACGTGCCCCAGATAGCCCTCCATACAGAATAATTGGCCCCACATAGTCCGGCACACAGTATAATGGGCACCACATAGTACTCCATACAGTATAATGGGCACCACATAGTCCTCCATACGAAATAATGGGCCCCACATAGTCCTCCATACAGAATAATGGACCCCACATATTCCACCATACAGAATAATAGGCCCCACATAGTCCTCCATACAGAATAATGGCCCCACATAGTCCTCCATACAATATAATGGCCCCACATAGTCCTCCATAAGGAATAATGGCCCCACATAGTCCTCCTTATGGAATAATGGCCCCACATAGTGCTCCATACAGAATAATGGCCCCACACAGTCCTCCACACAGTATAATGGCCCCACATAGTCCTCCATACAGGATAATTGACCCCACATAATCCTCCATACAGAATAATGGGCCCTACATAGTCCTCCATACAGAATAATGGGCCCCACATAGTCCTCCATAGAGATTAATGGGCCCCACATAGTCCTCCATACAGTATTATGGGCCCCACATAGTCCACCGTAGAGTATAAAGGGCCCCACATAGTCCTTCATAGAGAATAATAGGCCCCACATAGTCCTCCATACAGTATTATGGGCCCACATAGTCCTCCATAAAGTATTATGGGCCCCACAAAGTCCTCCATAGAGAATCATAGGCCCCACATAGTCCTCCATACAGTATAATGGGCCCCACATAGTCCTCCATACAGAATAATGGGCCCCATATAGTCCTCCATACAGAAAAATGGGCCCCACATATTCCACCATACAGAATAATAGGCCTAACATAGTCCTCCATACAGAATAATGGCCCCACATAGTCCTCCATACAATATAATGGCCCCACATAGTCCTCCATACAATATAATGGCCCCACATAGTCCTCCATAAAGAATAATGGCCCCACATAGTCCTCCATACAGAATAGTCATTTCTCCATTATATTGCTGTATTATGTCTGTAGGATTAATATCCTCTAATACATTTTATTTCCTCATCATTTTATCGCTATTTTAGAAACAACTGAGCTGTTGGATCCTGACAGTGTAATCTTAGAGATCCCGGAGATCCAAGAACCTGCCGGTGTAAGTATTATAGAGGTAGATGTCTGTGTATCACCAGATCACGGGGTGTGAATGACCCGTCCAGTATTATCCCCCATATAACCAGGGGGCGCCTCTATTATTAGAGGAGATGACACTATTGCATTAGATAATAGCGTTTATATTATAGGGAATCCGTCAGCAGGTTTCTGCTCACCTATCGGATCAGTGACATCAGCTGGGACATAATATAGGAGGAGACGTTTCTGCATCTGGAGATTTTCTCCAGCAGCTTCTAGATCTTAATATCATTTCTTCTTCTTCTTCTTTTCTAGGACTTGATGGAATCATTGATCCCGGCGAGAAAGCCGCGTATGAGCGACTACGAAACATCTAAGCTGATCAGCAGCGGATCTTTTGGGTGAGATTTCAGTTAGCATAAGCCACATTTCTCAGGGTTCCCTATGATAATGCTTCATCCTCTGTGCTTTGCCATTCAGTGTTATCATAGGGACATGATCTGAGGTGAAAGGTGATAACGTGACCTGGGTGAGGGTCCGGCAGACGTGGCATTGTGCAGACTTCCCATAGGTGATAATGTGACCTGGGTGAGGGTCTGGCAGACCTAGCATTGTGCACACCTTCCATAGGTGACAATGTGGCCTGGGTGAGGGTGTGGAAGATGTGGCATTGTGCAGACCTCCCACAGGTGATAATGTGACCTGAGTGAGGGTCCGGCAGACGTGGCATTGTGTAGACCCTCCCATAGATGATCTATGTAGTATTATTTAATGTATTTCTAGATGTGGATTTCTAGTAATGGTCGGACTTCTGGTATTAAACATTAGTACAGAAGATCATATAATGACTTCTATAGAAGGACTGTTAATAAGGATTCACTATAAACCATGGTTTCTTCTTCTCTCCAGGTCTGTCCACTTAGTTCACCATAAAGACTCACAGAAGATCTTCGCTATGAAGAAAATTGCCAAGCGGGACCTGGATACTCCAAAACATGTGGAAGCGGCCTATCTGGAGAGGGACATCCTGACATTCGCTGACTGTCCCTTTGTGACCTCCATGCTCTGCTCCTTCCCTACTAGATCTCACCTGTGTATGGTCATGGAGTATGTAGGAGGTAGGAGATGTACATGTATTATATTCAGCCCATGTCTGCTGACATCTTATCAGCGCTCATATCATTAGGACTTGTCCCCGTGGACGGTTACATCCCCGCAGAGCATTTACTATAGATATTATGGAAAGTCATTGATGTGTGTGATCTCCCTGTATGTCCGCACTGAGCACGTCAGTATCGCCAGCTGTAGACGAGATGAGACATCACTTTATTAGTGACATGGACGCCATCTCACCATGACCTCAGACTAATATTCTGTGCTCTATACATTATATCTGTATATATTCTCTCCTGCCCCAATGTCTCCGCTCACTTCTCATGATCCATCGTGGTGATCTGCTGTATAAACCCCTCACCGCTCATATTTCCTTTCTTCTATAGGTGGAGACTGTGGGACCCTCCTAAGCACCAGGGGTCCTTTATCTGTCCCCTTGGCCCGCCTGTACTTTGCAGAAGCGATACTTGCTGTGGAATACCTGCACAGCTATGGTGTGTTGCATAGAGACCTGAAGCCAGAGAAGTAAGTGCCCCCTATAGTTTAATAAAGGGGGGAAAGTTATCATTTATTACCACACAGCCCGTGAGCCTAAAACCATCTTCTCTTTCACAGCCTCCTGATTACACCGGCTGGACACATTAAAGTCGCCGATTTTGGGATTTCAAAAGTTGGTGTCATGATACCAGAAACCAACACCCACAAGGAATCATTGGAGGACATCGCCAGAGAGTTCCAGGACCATGAGGTTGGCATCACTTACAGGAACTTAGATGGTTCTTTACAAATCTCATCACACTATTGTCTCTTCTCTACGTTCTTCATTTCTAGAGAACTTTTCAACTGATATTTTATCTTCTGTCATTGAGTTTTTATGTCGAGAACTTGTCATAATAATAATTTCATCAATTCTCATTTTTACCTTCTGTTGGTTTCCAGGACTGTGGCACCCCGCTTTACATGGCCCCAGAAATCATTCTGAAGAAAGGCTATGGAAGACCTGCCGACTGGTGGTCAATGGGAATCATCCTGCATGAGTTTCTGGTGGGATATGTACCATTTCATGGGGATTCCCTATCTGAGCTCTATAAAAATATTGTCACTGGTAAGTAGAATAATCCGATCATTGCTTTGACTGATTACATGAATTTAGTTATTTCCTCTACTTTATCTTACAGTCCAAAACAGAGGTTTTATTTTCTGTAATTTTCTATATAACAGGAGACATAATTTGGGATTGGGATCGCGCTCCTCCCCCCGATGCTCAGGACCTTATTAATGACCTGCTCAGAACAAATCCTGCACAAAGACTTGGGACAGGTAACTGATATACTTTATTAGTATTAATATTCACTTTTTACAACGAGGACTCTTCGCTCCTGTCCATGAGGATCAGCACTTCTCTATCTGCTTGCCTATTTCTAGTTCTCCATAATATAACTTTCAGTTTGTTTCCTTCGGTTTTGTCATTACTTAAGATTAAGAAATACTGTTCAGATATGGAGCAGCCTCTAACAATGTCCGCATCACTTTTGTTTTTCTTTTTCCAGGAGGAGCATTTGAGATCAAGAGTTATCCATTCCTGAGTGACTTAGAATTTGAAAACCTTCCAAGTCAGAAGCCGGAGTACATTCCTCGGCTTGTTTCAGATGAGGACACCAGCTTATTTATCAGTAAGTAGAAGACGTCATCTAGACTAAGCGGCTGTTTGTCTCATCTTCCATAATATGTGACAATCAGTTCCCATTAATAGTAGTGATAAATGGTGACTGTGTTATACTGACAACCACTAATAACACTTCATTACCTATGTATTGTAGATCACGCTGATTCAGACAAGCCTATTGTCTCAGAGGAGGAGGACACAAGTGAGGATAATGAGAGCCTTTTCTTCCAAAATTTTACAACATCCTCTAAAAGGCTTTCTAAAGTAAGTGATCAATAAATCCAGAATACATAAAAAGACCTCTAAGGCTGAGTTCACACGATGCGTTTTTCATGCGTTTCCGCGGCGTTTTTGCAGTTGCGTAAACGCCGCGGAAACGCATGAAAAACGCATGGTAGAAGGGCAGCAATGTTCCCCAATGGAAATCCGCATGTGCTGTGCCCATGATGCGGATTTTTCCGCAGCGTAAACGCTGCGGTCAAAAATCCGCAGCATGTCAATTAATTTTGCGGAAACGCTGCTCTTTTGCCACCATTGACTTGCATTAGACCGCATGGAATCCGCATCACTGTATATGTTGATGCGCTTTTCATGCGGTCTAATGTGCGGATGGTACCCGGGTGTGGATGAGAGGACTCTCATCCAGACCCAGGTACCATTAAAAAAAAAAGAATAAAATAAAAAATATATATATTCTCACCTTCTGACGGCCCGCGCTGCGTCCTGCCGGCTTCCCGCGCACTTCGCGGTTGAATGAAGGACCTTCGCTGACGTCAGAGTCATGTGACGGGTCACGTGACGCTGACGTCGGAAGGTCCTACAGTCTTCACTGCCGGCAGCCGGGACCGATGAAGCAGGACACCGGGGGGCCATCAGAGGGTAAAGTATATATTTATTTTTTATTTTTTGACATCACACACTATATAAATCCATGCCGGCTGCATGGATTTATATAGTGTGAAGTTGACAAGCACTTTCCAAGTGATGCTAAAATCGCTTGGGAAGTGCTTGTCAACCCGCATGCGGAAATGAAAGTGAAGACCGCTTCATTTCCGCATGTCCCTGGCAGGAAACCGCATGTACAATCCGCATGAATTTTTTCCTGCCAGAGAGATGCTTTAACGCTCAGGAAAAAATCCTGAGCATTTCTGCATCGTGTGCACATACCCTAAACGTAAAAAATTTAATTTCATATTTTATTTTTGTCATTTTTTAGCTCTGTACCACCGCTATCAAGTTTCCTCCAGAGTGTACCCCGGCATCCAGCAGAAACATCTCAGAAATGTGAGTAGATTATGGGGTCATTATTGGGAGCTCCAGGCTAATATATGTGCACAACACCAAATATAGGACATAAATACCATAATATTGAATGCAGCATCCACCGCCCCATGATCAGCGGTCATTGGCTATTGGCTTCAGAATCCGCTGGAGATAACAACCCATAATTGCTGCCGGTCAGGCATTGTTAGTTTTGCCCACACTGCAGGAGATATGTAGTATTACATGCCGGCCATTGTTGCTAGTTGTTTCCATAGAAGGTCGTTTTGAGCAGGAGACCTTCCCCACTATGACTTTCATATGTCCTATTAGGCCTTATAGTCGGGGTTCTTCTAGTGAGACAATCCCTTTTATACTGAATTTACTTGTGATTTACACGTTTTTCTTCTTCCTAACAGGCAGAAAGGATCTTCTCCTGAATCTGCTAGAGACGATGCTATAACCAGCTTGCCGTCCTCGTCCCCATTGTCAGGTACGTAGATGTCTATAGCACAAACAATGTGAATGTTGTCATCAAGGGTGAAATATTTCCACATGGTTTTTCTTTAACGGGTCTCCTATGTTATCCATGTTTCAAGGAACCCAATTACTTTGCCCATGGGACCATACAGTGTCTCCATTTCTGCAACTTTGTACAGTATTATCATGGATTCTGTGATACATTGTTGCATCCAGTAACCTCCGTCATCATAATGAGACATCGTCTCCTATAGTAGAATATCGCTCATTAGGGATGCACCACATGGCGGCACACAGGGCGCTCACTGCTCCATATTAGTGACACATCTAATGCCCCTCATATTAGGTCATGTCCGGTATATAGGACTTATTCTGCCCTATTGTGTAATACCAGATTGTCAGGACTATAGGGGACAGGACTAGAACAATCTATATACTATACACAGGAGAGATACGAAGCAGATCCCATAACAATATGTCTTTAGTGAGTTGTTGTTTTTTCTTCTTTTTGATCAGAATTTCCAGCTGATGACGAAAAATCAGAAAATGGGAAAAAGAGACGAGGTAAGTGTGAGAGTCATCTCCATGTTGTGTGATGTCGTCAGTGAGAATAATTCATGTGGAGCAGATGTCATCTGTCGGAGATGGGATTGTCACATGTATGATGGCTGACGATGATCCCTGACCTCTGTGTGATGAGATTCCTCTGCCGTCCGGCCACAGTGACCGCACAGTAGTATCATGTCATATGGAGTCCCATCACTTACACTATATTTCCTTCTCTTCTCATAGGTTCCATCTTCCGCCGGATCCTATCATCCTGCCGGCGTGGATTATCCAGGGCTGCTCGCGTATTTGCGTGTTGTCACCGTTCCCCTAGAGACATCTAAAAGACGGGAAACCTCCGCATCCAGCGCCCTGAAGTCCAGCAGATCCACCATCACTGCTGGAGCTGTACAGAAGGACCTTCACCATCTACCGGTGGCCTTCTGACTGTTACATCTCTGCCGGGACAATCTCAGTATCACCTCTGTCACCAGGCTCCGCGGTATTCATACTGCTCGCAGACGTGGCGGTTACTGATCACCTGGTATCTGACCCCGGCTGTCCTCCTGACTATGAGTTTGCCTACTGATTCTGTTCCTGGTTTTGTCCCTCCCTTCTATCCTATTATTAATTAAAAAAAAATTACAATTATTATTACTGAGATCTTGGTTCATCCATCAAACTTTACTCTGCATTTTGTTAACTGATAAAAATAATTTATTGACACTTCTGCTTTTAAAAGGATATATACAGTATGCTTATAGTATATATACAGTATGCTGATTATATATACATGGTGACAAAGTCACTGGCAAAGTGCTGGAGGGGAGGTATGTTTCACTGAGGCTGTTAGCTTCAGTGATTTGAAGCCCATAAGTTTTCCACCAGCACACTATGTGTTGAGAGGGATTAATCGGCCATTTTAAGGGCTGGGTTTTTGTGAACGACCATAGAGCGGGTTGGGAGGTTGTTCACCATTTGGGAGGTCATTCACCATATCTCCACCCCAGGGTGGGGACTAGGATGTATATAGTCCTTCTAAGGCATTCAGTGTTCAGTAGGGCTGGAGAGAGGAACTCCAGCGCTTTGTGTCCTGAGAAGGAAAAGCTGAACTAGTGGATGGTTGTTCTCCTGAGCGGGCAGATCCCCACAGCAACACGGCTGTATGTTATGTTTTGTTTTTCCTTAGGTCAGAAAGCACGTATTTATTTTTGCTAACTCCTCACTGGCTTATGCAGCATCTTCAAATAAACCAGTGAGAGACTTAAGGAGACGGCGCTCCGGTGGCTACTTCTGTGTGCAACTGAATGGGCCCATCTACCATAGTATATATATACTGAATGCATATACCGTATTTTTCGGACTATAAGAAGCACCGGACCATAAGACGTACCTAGGTTTTAGAGGAGGAAAATAGAAAAAAAATTGAAGCAAAAAATGTGGTCATTATGCCCTGTTAAGGGGGAGGGAGTCTGCTGCTTACACTGTTATAGGGGTAATGTCTCCCAATTCTGTTAATATCCCCCATCCTGGTATATTTATATATACACTGCTCAAAAAAATAAAGGGAACACTGAAATAACACATCCTAGATCTGAATGAATGAAATATTCTCATTGAATACTTTGTTCTGTACAAAGTTGAATGTGCTGACAACAAAATCACACAAAAATCATCAATGGAAATCACATTTATTAACCAATGGAGGCCTGGATTTGGAGTCACCCCCAAAATTAAAGTGGAAAAACACACTACAGGCTGATCCAACTTTGATGTAATGTCCTTAAAACAAGTCAAAATGAGTCTCAGTATTGTGTGTGGCCTCCACGTGCCTGTATGACCTCCCTACAACGCCTGGGCATGCTCCTGATGAGGCTGAGTATTGTGTGTGGCCTCCACGTGCCTGTATGACCTCCCTACAACGCCTGGGCATGCTCCTGATGAGGCTGAGTATTGTGTGTGGCCTCCACGTGCCTGTATGACCTCCCTACAACGCCTGGGCATGCTCCTGATGAGGCTGAGTATTGTGTGTGGCCTCCACGTGCCTGTATGACCTCCCTACAACGCCTGGGCATGCTCCTGATGAGGTTGCGGATGGTCTCCTGTGGGATCTCCTGCCAGACCTGGACTAAAGCATCCGCCAACTCCTGGACAGTCTGTGGTGCAACGTGACGTTGGTGGATGGAGCGAGACATGATGTCCCAGATGTGCTCAATCGGATTCAGGTCTGGGGAACGGGTGGGCCAGTCCATAACCTCAATGCCTTCATCTTGCAGGAACTGCTGACACTCCAGCCACATGAGGTCTGGCATTGTCCTGCATTAGGAGGAACCCAGGGCCAACCGCACCAGCACATGGTCTCACAAGGGGTCTGAGGATCTCATCTCGGTACCTAATGGCAGTCAGGCTACCTCTGGCGAGCACATGGAGGGCTGTGCGGCCCTCCAAACAAATGCCACCCCACACCATTACTGACCCACTGCCAAACCGGTCATGCTGAAGGATGTTGCAGGCAGCAGATCGCTCTCCACGGCGTCTCCAGACTCTGTCACGTCTGTCACATGTGCTCAGTGTGAACTTGATTTCATCTGTGAAGAGCACAGGGCGCCAGTTGCCACTTTGCCAATCCTGGTGTTCTAAGGCAAATGCCAAGAGTCCTGCAAGGTGTTGGGCTGTGAGCACAACCCCCATCTGTGGACGTCGGGCCCTCATACCACCGTTATGGAGTGGGTTTCTAAGCGTTTGTGCAGACACATCCACATTTGTGGTCAGCTGGAGGTCATTTTGCAGGGCTCTGGCAGTGCTCCTCCTGTTCCTCCTTGCACAAAGGCGGAGGTAGCGGTCCTGCTGCTGGGTTGTTGCCCTCCTACGGCTTCCTCCACGTCTCCTGGTGTACTGGCCTGTCTCCTGGTAGCGCCTCCAGCCTCTGGACACTACGCTGACAGACACAGCAAACCTTCTTTCTACAGCTCGCATTGATGTGCCATCCTGGATGAGCTGCACTACCTGAGCAACTTCTGTGGGTTGTAGAGTCCATCTCAAACTACCACGAGTGTGAAAGCACAACCAACATTCAAAAGTGACCAAAACATCAGTCAGAAAGCATTGGTACTGAGATGTGGTCTGTGGTCCCCACCTGCAGAACCACTCCTTTATTGAGGGTGTCTTGATAATTGCCAATAATTTCCATCTATTGTCTATTCCATTTGCACATCAGCGTGTGAAATTGATTGTCAGTGTTGCTTCCTAAGTGGACAGTTTGATGTCACAGAAGTTTGATTTACTTGAGAGTTATGTTCTGTTGTTTAAGTGTTCCCTTTATTTTTTTGAGTAGTGTACATATATATATATATACATACACTGTGGCTCTGGGTGTTGGGGGGAACGGCAGTGGCGGAGGAGCGGGGCACAGAAGGCAGCAGCCACCTGCTGCAGCCTACACCTGAACGGGATTCGGGCATATGATCTGACGTGGCCATAGACTATAATGGTCCAGACAGAGTGAATGTGCCCTCTGTCGTGCATCAGGTGTGTACGCCTACTGGAGGCGCAGTCTACTAAGCCTATGGCCTCGTCAGTGCACACTACCGAATCCAGTTTTGTGAGGGAGTTCGCACCAAAGCCCTGACTGGTCAATGTGAAACTCCGTAAGGAAGAATGATGAGATACATACCTGCATAGACAGAGTATGAGAGTGATGAATGGATGGATAGATGGGGGCATTTTTGTCAGGTTTACACAGTGGCTGTTGGGCTCTAAAGAAATCACTTTGTGCAAACGTTGTCCTTATAGTCATGATTCCTTTTTCAGACCCCACCGCTCCACAATTTTACCACGGCCACTGATTTTACCTCGGCTCCCAGGAGGCTTCAGCCGCGCTCAACAGATTCGTCAACTTTCACAGAAGTCCAGTAGGTTCTGCCCTATTTCTGGAAACCTCCATATGGCAAATATGGATGAGACAGACGGATGATTAGATGGATGTCTGAGAAGAGGGCGCCCTGATAATGAGCATATATTACAAAGCCAGAACAAAAACAACAGGGGTCCCGGACCCTGGCCGTGTAGACTGATAACTGGTGTACTGCACTTACAGGGGGACATTAAGTCATAGGGGCCACACCAGGCAGGGACCCGATATTACAGGGTGGCAGGAGGGCGACTATTGCAAACAACATAATTAGAGCTATGGGCCCTTATGTGCAGAGTATTCAGGGGCCCCATTATGCAATGCAGGCGGGATACAGAGTCCCAGCAGAGCTTATATATCAGGTGTAAGGGCCACATAGTAATGGTATCAGGGGCCCCAGCAGCCGCCTGTACTCAGCTCCTATATATCAGGTGTAAGGGCCACATAGTAATGGTATCAGGGGCCCCAGCAGCCGCCTGTACTCAGCTCCTATATATCAGGTGTAAAGGCCACATAGTAATGATATCAGGGGCCCCAGCATCTGCCTGTACTCAGCCCTTATATATCAGGTGTAAGGGCCACATAGTAATGGTATCAGGGGCCCCAGCAGCTGCCTGTACTCAGCTCCTATATATCAGGTGTAAGGGCCACATAGTAATGGTATCAGGGGCCCCAGCAGCCGCCTGTACTCAGCTCCTATATATCAGGTGTAAGGGCCACATAGTAATGGTATCAAGGGCCCCAGCAGCCGCCTGTATTCAGCTCCTATATATCAGGTGTAAGGGCCACATAGTAATGGTATCAGGGGCCCCAGCAGCCGCCTGTACTCAGCGCGTATATATCTGGTGTAAGGGCCACATAGTAATGGTATCAGGGGCCCCAGCAGCCGCCTGTACTCAGCTCCTATATATCAGGTGTAAGGGCCACATAGTAATGGTATCAGGGGCCCCAGCAGCCGCCTGTACTCAGCTCCTATATATCTGGTGTAAGGGCCACATAGTAAAGGTATCAGGGGCCCCAGCAGCTGCCTGTACTCAGCTCCTATATATCAGGTGTAAGGGCCACATAGTAATGGTATCAGGGGCCCCAGCAGCCGCCTGTATTCAGCTCCTATATATCAGATGTAAGGGCCACATAGTAATGGTATCAGGGGCCCCAGCAGCCGCCTGTACTCAGCTCCTATATATCAGGTGTAAGGGCCACATAGTAATGGTATCAGGGGCCCCAGCAGCCGCCTGTACTCAGCTCCTATATATCAGGTGTAAGGGCCACATAGTAATGGTATCAGGGGCCCCAGCAGCCACCTGTACTCAGCTCCTATATATCAGGTGTAAGGGCCACATAGTAATGGTATCAGGGGCCCCAGCAGCTGCCTGTACTCAGCCCTTATATATCAGATGCAAGGGCCACATAGTAATGGTATCAGGGGCCCCAGCAGCTGCCTCTACTCAGCGCCTATATATCTGGTGTAAGGGCCACATAGTAATGGTATCAGGGGCCCCAGCAGCTGCCTGTACTCAGCCCTTATATATCAGATGCAAGGGCCACATAGTAATGGTATCAGGGGCCCCAGCAGCTGCCTGTACTCAGCGCCTATATATCTGGTGTAAGGGCCACATAGTAATGGTATCAGGGGCCCCGGCAGCCGCCTGTACTCAGCTCCTATATATCAGGTGTAAGGGCCACATAGTAATGGTATCAGGGGCCCCGGCAGCAGCCTGTACTCAGCCCTTATATATCAGGTGTAAGGGCCACATAATAATGGTATCAGGGGCCCCAGCAGCCGCTTGTACTCAGCTCCTATATATCAGGTGTAAGGGCCACATAGTAATGGTATCAGGGGCCCCAGCAGCAGCCTGTACTCAGCTCCTATATATCAGGTGTAAGGGCCACATAGTAATGGTATCAGGGGCCCCAGCAGCCGCCTGTACTCAGCCCTTATATATCAGGTGTAAGGGCCACATAGTAATGGTATCAGGGGCCCCAGCAGCCACCTGTACTCAGCCCTTATATATCAGGTGTAAGGGCCACATAGTAATGGTATTAGGGGCCCCAGCAGCCGCCTGTACTCAGCTCCTATATATCAGGTGTAAGGGCCACATAGTAATGGTATCATGGGCCCCAGCAGCCGCTTGTACTCAGCCCCTATATATCAGGGGTAAGGGCCACATAGTAATGGTATCAGGGGCCCCAGCAGCCGCCTGTACTCAGCCCCTATATATCAGGTGTAAGGGCCACATAGTAATGGTATCAGGGGCCCCGGCAGCCACCTGTCCTCAGCTCCTATATATCAGGTGTAAGGGCCACATAGTAATGGTATCAGGGGCCCAGCAGCCGCCTGTACTCAGCTCCTATATATCAGATGTAAGGGCCACATAGTAATGGTATCAGGGGCCCCAGCAGCTGCCTGTACTCAGCTCCTATATATCAGGTGTAAGGGCAACATAGTAATGGTATCAGGGGCCCCAGCAGCCGCCTGTACTCAGCTCCTATATATCAGGTGTAAGGGCCACATAGTAATGGTATCAGGGGCCCCAGCAGCTGCCTGTACTCAGCTCTTATATATCAGGTGTAAGGGCCACATAGTAATGGTATCAGGGGCCCCAGCAGCCGCCTGTACTCAGCCCCTATATATCAGGTGTAAGGGCCACATAGTAATGGTATCAGGGGCCCCAGCAGCCGCCTGTACTCAGCCCCTATATATCAGGTGTAAGGGCCACATAGTAATGGTATCAGGGGCCCCAGCGGCCGCCTGTACTCAGCCCTTATATATCAGGTGTAAGGGCCACATAGTAATGGTATCAGGGGCCCCAGCGGCCGCCTGTACTCAGCTCCTATATATCAGGTGTAAGGGCCACATAGTAATGGTATCAGGGGCCCCAGCAGCCGCCTGTACTCAGCCCCTATATATCAGGTGTAAGGGCCATATAGTAATGGTATCAGGGGCCCCAGCAGCCGCCTTTACTCAGCTCCTATATATCAGGTGTAAGGGCCACATAGTAATGGTATCAGGGGCCCCAGCAGCAGCCTGTACTCAGCTCCTATATATCAGGTGTAAGGGTCACATAGTAATGGTATCAGGGGCCCCAGCAGCCGCCTGTACTCAGCCCCTATATATCAGGTGTAAGGGCCACATAGTAATGGTATCAGGGGCCCCAGCAGCCGCCTTTACTCAGCTCCTATATATCAGGTGTAAGGGCCACATAGTAATGGTATCAGGGGCCCCAGCAGCAGCCTGTACTCAGCTCTTATATATCAGGTGTAAGGGCCACATAGTAATGGTATCAGGGGCCCCAGCAGCCGCCTGTACTCAGCTCCTATATATCAGGTGTAAGGGCCACATAGTACTGGTATCAGGGGCCCCAGCAGCCGCCTGTATTCAGCTCCTATATATCAGGTGTAAGGGCCACATAGTAATGGTATCAGGGGCCCCAGCAGCCGCCTGTACTCAGCTCCTATATATCAGGTGTAAGGGCCACATAGTAATGGTATCAGGGGCCCCAGCAGCCACCTGTACTCAGCTCCTATATTTCAGGTGTAAGGGCCACATAGTAATGGTATCAGGGGCCCCAGCAGCAGCCTGTACTCAGCTCCTATATATCAGGTGTAAGGGCCACATAGTAATGGTATCAGGGGCCCCAGCAGCCACCTGTATTCAGCTCCTATATATCAGGTGTAAGGGCCACATAGTAATGGTATCAGGGGCCCCAGCAGCCACCTGTACTCAGCTCCTATATTTCAGGTGTAAGGGCCACATAGTAATGGTATCAGGGGCCCCAGCAGCAGCCTGTACTCAGCTCCTATATATCAGGTGTAAGGGCCACATAGTAATGGTATCAGGGGCCCCAGCAGCCGCCTGTATTCAGCTCCTATATATCAGGTGTAAGGGCCACATAGTAATGGTATCAGGGGCCCCAGCAGCAGCCTGTACTCAGCTCCTATATATCAGGTGTAAGGGCCACATAGTAATGGTATCAGGGGCCCCAGCAGCAGCCTGTACTCAGCTCCTATATATCTGGTGTAAGGGCCACATAGTAATGGTATCAGGGGCCCCAGCAGCAGCCTGTACTCAGCTCCTATATATCAGGTGTAAGGGCCACATAGTACTGGTATCAGGGGCCCCAGCAGCCGCCTGTATTCAGCTCCTATATATCAGGTGTAAGGGCCACATAGTAATGGTATCAGGGGCCCCAGCAGCCGCCTGTATTCAGCTCCTATATATCAGGTGTAAGGGCCACATAGTAATGGTATCAGGGGCCCCAGCAGCCGCCTGTACTCAGCTCCTATATATCAGGTGTAAGGGCCACATAGTAATGGTATCAGGGGCCCCAGCAGCCGCCTGTACTCAGCTCCTATATATCAGGTGTAAGGGCCACATAGTAATGGTATCAGGGGCCCCAGCAGCAGCCTGTACTCAGCTCCTATATATCAGGTGTAACAGACCCCAAGACACAGCAGTAGGGGTCGCACCATGGAGAGCGGCATAGGGGCTCCTGATCAGCCCATAACAACCTGCACTGCGGTGATGCGACCAGCAGGGGGCAGCGCACACAGCACCAATCACCCACCTGTCTCTCTGCTCCTCTCTCACAACACTGCCTGCCACTTCCGGCTTCCGAAGGCGGAGGAGGAGTCGCGTCTACCACTGATCTGAGCACGGGGGGGGAACTGCAGCGGCCGCTCTTACTCTGTCCCGTCACTGATCGCAGCCGCATCTTTATTTTACCTATCAGTTCATTAAATATCTGCACTTTTACAAACAATAACAATTTATTCTCCTCAGCTCCCCCTGAGGGCTACAAAGAGTTGGTATCTTCCAAAGCGCGACGATTGGAGCAGAGCAGCCGGCTCCCAGTCTTGTATTTTCACTGGGACCCAATCATATTTTATCCCGGTAACGCGTCATCTGGTGCGAAGATGAAAACGAGTAGGCTGAGCTGATGCGCCGCTGATCAGCCTCTAGATGGCGCTGTAGATCAGCACAGGACGGAATGCGCTGTTTACTCGCTAAAAATGTCGCTTCCTTTTGTGTGACATTGGATCTGTGCAGATGGCGACACATAATAGATCAGGGATCCTAATAGACTCCATGTAATTGGGAGAGATGAGATATATATATCCAGGGATGTGTCCTTCTGTCCTAAGCCTCTATAGTCTGCGCCGGGAGGACGAGGCTGGAGGAAGAGTGCGTCGCCGGAGATCACCATGTGCATAGGCGCTGACCACGTCTCCGGCGAGGCTTAAGGAGGAGTCTGTGCCGGAGCCAGCGCATAGCGCGATATCCAGCACCATTTTGTTGAAGACAAATTCGCAGTGTCTTCAACAAAATGGCGCCAAATAGCGCAGTATGTGCACACACTGACTCCAGCGCCATTTTATTTACATATTTAACACAGACGATGTGCTGCGGGGGAAGGGTGAGTAGGAGTGTTTGTGGATGGATGAGCAGGACAGGCAGGATCGGGGGTGACATATACCAGGATGGGGGGGGGAGCATATACCAGGATGAGGGGGAGCATATACCAGGATTGGGGGTGACATATACCAGGATGAGGGGGAGCATATACCAGGATTGGGGGTGACATATACCAGGATGAGGGGGAGCATATACCAGGATCCGGGGTGACATATACCAGGATGGAGGGGGAGCACATACCAGGATGAGGGGGTGACATATACCAGGATCGGGGGTGACATATACCAGGATGGGGGGGGGCATATACCAGGATGAGGGGGAGCATATACCAGTATTGGGGGGTGACATATACCAGGATGGGGGGGAGCATATACCAGGATCGGGGGTGACATATACCAGGATGGGGGGAGCATATACCAGGATGAGGGGGTGACATATACCAAGATCGGGGGTGACATATACCAGGATGGGGGGCGGCATATGCCAGGATGAGGGGGAGCATATACCAGGATCGGGGGGTGACATATACCAGGATGGGGGGGAGCATATATACCAGAATGAGGGGGAGCATATACCAGGATGACGGGGAGCATATACCAGGATTGGGGGGTGACATATACCAGGATGGGGGGGAGCATATACCAGGTTCGGCGGTGACATATACCAGGATGGAGGGGAGCATATACCAGGATGGGGGAGAGCATATACCAGGATGACGGGGAGCATATACCAGGATGGGTGAGAGCATATACCAGGATGAGGGGGAGCATATATCAGGATGGGGGGGAGCATATACCAGGATGAGGGGGAGCATATACCAGGATGGGGGGGAGCATATTACCAGGATGCTGGGGTAGAGCAGGAGCGAGGTGCAGCGACGCAACCACAGCGGCTGTAAGTATGGAACCTTTTCATATTATATATTGGATTGGTTGTCACTTTGACTATATTGTCTTTCATGACACTTATTTCTATTAATGTACTGAGTGTCATACTTGCATCCACTTTGGGAAAATGCTTCTATATTAGAACCTGCATTAAACAGAAGTCTCTCACTGTGCGACCTTTCAATTGGATAGACACTTGAGCTACCTCTTTATGACCTGTTTTTGCAGTGCCATATTTTGCCTTCAGGCAATTGATTTACATAGGGCAGTACATTTAACCTGTTCCTCGTCTCCATGCTCCTCCATTGTTTTTAATTTTATGCCTCTGAGTGTTTTCCATTTTTTCTATTCTTGATTTTTTTCAATAAAGATTTTGTATTTTCATGTTTTCATGAAGTTCTTTTGTGCTTCCTTGTTCTCCATGATGGGGGGAGCATATACATGGATGGAGGAAGCATATACCAGGATGAAGGGGAGCATATACCAGGATGGGGGGGGCATATACCAGGATGGGGGGAGCATATACCAGAATGGGGGGAGCATATACCAGAATGAGGGGGAGCATATACCAGGATGGGGGAGCATATACCTAATGAGGGGGAGCATATATCAGTATGGGGGTAGCATATACCAGGATCGGGGGTGACATATACCAGGATGGGGGGAGCACATACCACGATCGGGGGGTGACATATACCAGGATGGGGGGAGCATATACCAGGATTGGGGGTTGACATATACTAGGATGGGGTGGAGCATATACCAGGATGAGGGGAAGTATATACCAGGATGGGGGGGACGATATACCAGGATCGGGGGTGACATACCAGGATGGGAGGGAGCATATACAAGGATCAGGGGGCGACATACCAGGATGGGGGGAGCATATACCAGGATCGGGGAGTGACATATACCAGGATAGGGGGGAGCATATACCAGGATGGGGGGAGAATATACCAGGATGGGGGTGACATATTTAAGGATGGGGGGAGCATATACCAGGATGGGGGGAGCACATACCTGGATGGGGGCATATACCAGGATGGGGGGCATATACCAGAAAGGGGGGAGCATATACCAGGGTAGGGGGAGCATATACCAGGATGAGGGGGAGCATATACCAGGATGGAGGGGCATGTACGAGGATGGGGGGAGCATATACCAGGATGGGGGAGCATATACCAGGATGGGGGGAACATATACCAGGATGGGGGGATATACCAGGATGGGGGGCATATACCAGGATGGGGGGGAGCATATACCAGGATGGGGGAGCATATACCAGTATGGGGGGAGCATATACCAGGATGGGGAGGAGCATATACCAGGATGGGGGGATATACCAGGATAGGGGGAGCATATACCAGGATGGGGGGAGCATATACCAGGATGGGGGAGCATATACCAGGATGGGGGGAGCATATACCAGGATGGAGGGAGTATATAACAGGATGGGGGGCATATACCAGGATGGAGGGAGCATATACAAGAATTGGGGAAGCATATACCAGGGTAGGGAAGCAAATACCAGGATGGGGGGCATATACCAGGGTGGAGGGGCATATACGAGGATTGAGGCAGCATATACCAGGATGGGTGGAGCATATACCAGGATGGGGGGGCATATACCAGGATGGAGGGAGCATATACGAGGATTGGAGGAGCATATACCAGGATTGGGGGAGCATATACCAGGATAGGGGGAGCATATACCAGGATGGAGGGAGCATATACCAGGATGGGGGGAGCATATACCAGGATGGGGGGAGCATATACCAAGATGGGGAAGTATATACCAGGATGGGGGAGCATATACCAGGATGGAGGGAGCATATAACAGGATAGGGGGAGCATATACCAGGATGGGGGGAGCATATACCAGGATGGGGGGTATATACCAGGATGGGGGGAGCACATACCAGGATGAGGGGCATATATCAGGATGGGAGGCATATACCAGGATGGGGAGAGCATATACCAGGATGGGGGGAGCATATACCAGGATGAGGGGGAGCATATACCAGGATGGTGGGCATATACCAGGATGGGGGGAGCATATACCAGGATGGGGGAGCATATACCAGGATGGGGGAGCATATACCAGAATGGACGGATATACCAGGATGGGGGGCATATACCAGGATTGGGGGGAGCATATATCAGGATGGGGGAGCATATACCAGGATGGGGGGAGCATATGCCAGGATAGCGGGAGCATATACCAGGATGGGGGGAGCATATACCAGGATGGGGAGGAGCATATACCAGGATGGGGGGAGCATATACCAGGATGGGGGAGCATATACCAGGATGGGGGCACATACCAGGATGGAAGGAGCATATAACAGGATGGGGGGGCATATACCAGGATAGGGAAGCATATACCAGGATAGGGGGCATATACCAGGATGGAGGGAGCATATACAAGAATTGGGTGAGCATATACCAGGGTAGGGAAGCATATACCAGGATGGGGGGACATATACCAGGGTGGGGGGGCATATACGAGGATTGAGGCAGCATATATCAGGATGGGTTGAGCATATACCAGGATGGGGGGGCATATAACAGGATGGAGGGAGCATATACGAGGATTGGGGGAGCATATACCAGGATTGGGGGAGCATATACCAGGATAGGGGAAGCATATATGAGGATGGAGGGAGCATATACCAGGATGGAGGGAGCATATAACAGGATGGGGGGAGCATATACCAGAATGGGGAAGTATATACCAGGATGGGGGAGCATATACCAGGATGGAGGGCGCATATAACAGGATGGGGGAGCATATACCAGGATGGGGGGAGCATATACCAGGATGGGGGGGTATATACCAGGATGGGGGAGCATATACCAGGATGGGGAGAGCATATACCAAGATGGGGGAGCATATACCAGTATGGGGGGAGCTTATACCAGTATGGGGGGAGCATATACGAGGATTGGGGGAACATATACAAGGATGGGGGGGAGCATATACCAAGAAGGGGACCAGGATTGGGGGATCATATACCAGGATGGGGGGGAGCATATACCAGGATGGGGGAACATATACCAGTATGGGGGGAGCATATACCAGGATGGGGAGGAGCATATACCAGGATGGGGGGATATACCAGGATAGGGGGAGCATATACCAGGATGGGGGGAGCATATACCAGGATGGGGGAGCATATACCAGGATGGGGGGAGAATATACCAGGATGGAGGGAGCATATAACAAGATGGGGGGCATATACCAGGATGGAGGGAGCATATACAAGAATTGGGGTAGCATATACCAGGGTAGGGAAGCATATACCAGGATGGGGGGCATATACCAGGGTGGGGAGGCATATACGAGGATTGAGGCAGCATATACCAGGATGGGTGGAGTGTATACCAGAATGGGGGGTCATATACCAGAATGGAGGGAGCATATACCAGGATAGGGGAGCATATACGAGGATGGAGGGAGCATATACCAGGATGGATGGAGCATATACCAGGATGGGGGGAGCATATACCAGGATGGGGGAAGCATATACCAGGATGGGGAAGTATATACCAGGATGGGGGAGCATATACCAGGATGGTGGGAGCATATAACAGGATAGTGGGAGCATATACCAGGATGGGGGGAGCATATACCAGGATGTGGGGTATATACCAGGATGGGGGGAGCACATACCAGGATGGGGGACATATACCAGGATGGGGGGCATATACCAGGATGGGGGGAGCATATACCAGGATGGGGGAGCATATACCAGGATGGGGGAGCATATAACGGGGGAGCATATACCAGAATGTGGGGATATACCAGGATGGGGGGCATATACCAGGATGGGGGGCATATACCAGTATAGGGTAAGCATATACGAGGATGGAGGGAGCATATATCAGGATGGAGGGAGCATATACCAGGATGGGGGGAGCATATACCAGGATGGGGGGAGCATATACCAGGATGGGGAAGTATATACCAGGATGGGGGAGCATATACCAGGATGGAGGGAGCATATAACAGGATAGGGGGGAGCATATACCAGAATGGGGGGCATATACCAGGATGGAGGGAGCATATACTAGCATTGGGTGAGCATATACCAGGATTGGGGGAGCATATACCAGGATAGGGGAAGCATATACGAGGATGGAGGGAGCATATACCAGGATGGAGGGAGCATATACCAGGATGGGGGGAGCACATACCAGGATGGGGGGCATATACCAGAATGGGGGGCATATACCAGGATGGGGGGAGCATATACCAGGATGGGGAGGAGCATATACCAGGATGGGGGGAGCATATACCAGGATGGGGGAGTATATACCAGGATGGGGACACATACCAGGATGGAGGGAGCATATAACAGGATGGGGGGGCATATACCAGGATAGGGAAGCATATACCAGGATGGGGGGGCATATACCAGGATGGAGGGAGCATATACAAGAATTGGGTGAGCATATACCAGGGTAGGGAAGCATATACCAGGATGGTGGGACATATACCAGGGTGGGGGGGCATATACGAGGATTGAGGCAGCATATACCAGGATGGGTGGAGCATATACCAGGATGGGGGGGCATATAACAGGATGGAGGGAGCATATACGAGGATTGGGGGAGCATATACCAGGATTGGGGAGCATATACCAGGATAGGGGAAGTATATACCAGGATGGGGGAGCATATACCAGGATGGAGGGAGCATATAACAGGATGGGGGGAGCATATACCAGGATTGGGGGAGCATATACCAGGATGGTGGGGTATATACCAGGATGGGGGGAGCATATACCAGAATGGGGAAGTATATACCAGGATGGGGGAGCATATACCAGGATGGAGGGAGCATATAACAGGATGGGGGGAGCATATACCAGGATGGGGGGAGCATATACCAGGATGGGGGGGTATATACTAGGATGGGGGGAGCATATACCAGAATGGGGAAGTATATACCAGGATGGGGGAGCATATACCAGGATGGAGGGAGCATATAACAGGATGGGGGGAGCATATACCAGGATGTGGGGAGCATATACCAGGATGGGGGGGTATATACCAGGATGGGGGAGCATATACCAGGATGGGGAGAGCATATACCAAGATGGGGGAGCATATACCAGGATGGAGGGAGCATATACCAGGATGGAGGGAGCATATACCAGTATGGGGGGAGCTTATACCAGTATGGGGGGAGCATATACGAGGATTGGGAGAACATATACAAGGATGGGGGGTGCATATACCAAGAAGGGGACCAGGATTGGGGGATCATATACCAGAATGGGGGGGAGCATATACCAGGATGGGGGAACATATACCAGTATGGGGGGAGCATATACCAGGATGGGGAGGAGCATATACCAGGATGAGGGGATATACCAGGATAGGGGGAGCATATACCAGGATGGGGGGAGCATATACCAGGATGGGGGAGCATATACCAGGATGGGGGGAGAATATACCAGGATGGAGGGAGCATATAACAAGATGGGGGGCATATACCAGGATGGAGGGAGCATATACAAGAATTGAGGGAGCATATACCAGGGTAGGGAAGCATATACCAGGATGGGGGGCATATACCAGGGTGGGGAGGCATATACGAGGATTGAGGCAGCATATATCAGGATGGGTGGAGTGTATACCAGAATGGGGGGGGCATATACCAGAATGGAGGGAGCATATACCAGGATAGGGGAACCATATACGAGGATGGAGGGAGCATATACCAGGATGGGGGGGAGCATATACCAGGATGGGGGAACATATACCAGTATGGGGGGAGCATATACCAGGATGGGGAGGAGCATATACCAGGATGGGGGGATATACCAGGATAGGGGGAGCATATACCAGGATGGGGGGAGCATATACCAGGATGGGGGAGCATATACCAGGATGGGGGGAGAATATACCAGGATGGAGGGAGCATATAACAAGATGGGGGGCATATACCAGGATGGAGGGAGCATATACAAGAATTGGGGGAGCATATACCAGGGTAGGGAAGCATATACCAGAATGGGAGACATATACCAGGGTGGGGAGGCATATACGAGGATTAAGGCAGCATATACCAGGATGGATGGAGTGTATACCAGAATGGGGGGGCATATACCAGAATGGAGGGAGCATATACCAGGATAGGGGAACCATATACGAGGATGGAGGGAGCATATACCAGGATGGAGGGAGCACATACCAGGATGGGGGGAGCATATACCAGTATGGGGGGAGCATATAACAGGATGGGGAAGTAGATACCAGGATGGGGGAGCATATACCAGGATGGTGGGAGCATATAACAGGATAGGGGGAGCATATACCAGGATGGGGGGAGCATGTACCAGGATGGGGGGTATATACCAGGATGGGGGGAGCACATACCAGGATGGGGGACATATACCAGGATGGAGGGGGCATATACCAGGATGGGGGGAGCATATACCAGGATGGGGGGAGCATATACCAGGATTGGGGGAGCATATACCAGGATAGGGGAAGCATATATGAGGATGGAGGGAGCATATACCAGGATGGAGGGAGCATATACCAGGATGGGGGGAGCATATACCAGAATGGGGAAGTATATACCAGGATGGGGGAGCATATACCAGGATGGAGGGAGCATATAACAGGATGGGGGGAGCATATACCAGGATGGGGGGAGCATATACCAGGATGGGGGGGTATATACCAGGATGGGGGGAGCATATACCAGAATGGGGAAGTATATACCAGGATGGGGGAGCATATACCAGGATGGAGGTTGCATATAACAGGATGGGGGGAGCATATACCAGGATGGGGGGAGCATATACCAGGATGGGGGGGTATATACCAGGATGGGGGAGCATATACCAGGATGGGGAGAGCATATACCAAGATGGGGGAGCATATACCAGGATGGAGGGAGCATATACCAGGATGGAGGGAGCATATACCAGTATGGGGGGAGCTTATACCAGTATGGGGGGAGCATATACGAGGATTGGGGGAACATATACAAGGATGGGGGGGAGCATATACCAAGAAGGGGACCAGGATTGGGGGATCATATACCAGGATGGGGGGGAGCATATACCAGGATGGGGGAACATATACCAGTATGGGGGGAGCATATACCAGGATGGGGAGGAGCATATACCAGGATGAGGGGATATACCAGGATAGGGGGAGCATATACCAGGATGGGGGGAGCATATACCAGGATGGGGGAGCATATACCAGGATGGGGGGAGAATATACCAGGATGGAGGGAGCATATAACAAGATGGGGGGCATATACCAGGATGGAGGGAGCATATACAAGAATTGGGGGAGCATATACCAGGGTAGGGAAGCATATACCAGGATGGGGGGCATATACCAGGGTGGGGAGGCATATACGAGGATTGAGGCAGCATATACCAGGATGGGTGGAGTGTATACCAGAATGGGGGGGCATATACTAGAATGGAGGGAGCATATACCAGGATAGGGGAACCATATACGAGGATGGAGGGAGCATATACCAGGATGGGGGGGAGCATATACCAGGATGGGGGAACATATACCAGTATGGGGGGAGCATATATCAGGATGGGGAGGAGCATATACCAGGATGGGGGATATACCAGGATAGGGGGAGCATATACCAGGATGGGGGGAGCATATACCAGGATGGGGGAGCATATACCAGGATGGGGGGAGATTATACCAGGATGGAGGGAGCATATAACAAGATGGGGGGCATATACCAGGATGGAGGGAGCATATACAAGAATTGGGGGAGCATATACCAGGGTAGGGAAGCATATACCAGGATGGGGAGCATATACCAGGGTGGAGAGGCATATACGAGGATTAAGGCAGCATATACCAGGATGGATGGAGTGTATACCAGAATGGGGGGGCATATACCAGAATGGAGGGAGCATATACCAGGATAGGGGAACCATATACGAGGATGGAGGGAGCATATACCAGGATGGAGGGAGCATATACCAGGATGGGGGGAGCATATACCAGTATGGGGGGAGCATATACCAGGATGGGGAAGTATATACCAGGATGGGGGAGCATATACCAGGATGGTGGGAGCATGTAACAGGATAGGGGGAGCATATACCAGGATGGGGGGAGCATATACCAGGATGGGGGGTATATACCAGGATGGGGGGAGCACATACCAGGATGGGGGACATATACCAGGATGGAGGGGGCATATACCAGGATGGGGGGAGCATATACCAGGATGGGGGGAGCATATACCAGGATGAGGGGGAGCATATACCAGGATGGGGGGCATATACCAGGATGGGGGGAGCATATACCAGGATGGGGGAGCATATACCAGGATGGGGGAGCATATAACGGGGAGCATATACCAGAATGTGGGGATATACCAGGATGTGGGGCATATACCAGGATGGGGGGGAGCATATACCAGGATGGGGGAGCATATACCAGGATGGGGGGAGCACATGCCAGGATAGCGGGAGCATATACAAGGATGGGGGGAGCATATACCAGGATGGGGAGGAGCATATACCAGGATGGGGGGATATACCAGGATGGGGGGAGCATATACCAGGATCGGGGGAGCATATACCAGGATGGGGGCATATACCAGGATGGAGGGAGCATATAACAGGATGGGGGGGCATATACCAGGATAGGGAAGCATATACCAGGATGGGGGAGCATATACCAGGATGGAGGGAGCATATACAAGAATTGGGGGAGCATATACCAGGGTAGGGAAGCATATACCAGGATGGGGGGACATATATCAGGGTGGGGGGGCATATATACGAGGATTGAGGCAGCATATACCAGGATGGGTGTAGCACATACCAGGATGGGGGGCATATAACAGGATGGAGGGAGCATATGCGAGGACTGGGGGAGCATATACCAGGATTGGGGGAGCATATACCAGGATAGGGGAAGCATATACGAGGATGGAGGGAGCATATACCAGGATGGAGGGAGCATATACCAGGATGGGGGGAGCATATACCAGGATGGGGAAGTTATACCAGGATGGGGGAACATATACCAGGATGGAGGGAGCATATAACAGGATGGGGGGAGCATATACCAGGATGGGGGGAGCATATACCAGGATGGGGGGTATATACTAGGATGGGGGAGCATATACCAGGATGGGGAGAGCATATACCAGGATGGGGGAGCATATACCAGGATGGAGGGAGCATATACCAGGATGGAGGGAGCATATACCAGTATGGGGGGAGCTTATACCAGTATGGGGGGAGCATATACAAGGATTGGGGGAACATATACAAGGATGGGGTGGAGCATATACCAAGAAGTGGACCAGGATTGGGGGATCATATACCAGGAAGGTTTATTTTCTCCCTGCTGCATTCGACTACGTGCAGGCGTCGGGCAACATAATAACGCTATTAACCTGCAGATTAATCACATATGTGCAGGTTAACGGTGTTACTTCTGGTGACAGGTTCCCTTTAATTTTGTAGTACAATACTTCAATAGAATGACCCGGACTCAGTGTATGCCTATACCATGCTATCCGGCACCATTTTTTTAAGACACTGTCTGCAAATTCGCATATACAGTGTCTTCAATAAAATAGCGCCGGATAAGCGCAAACGCTGACTCCAGCGCCATTTTATTGAAGTAATGTACTACAACGTCAACATAGCAGTGCGCATGCACCACCCATCACCATTATCCCTTTGGCTGGCACGTGTGCACTGCTGTGTTGACATTGTAGTACATTACTTCAGTAAAATGGCGCTTATCCGGCGCTATTTTATTGAAGACAATGTATATGCGAATTTGCAGACAGTGTCTTAAAAAAAAATGGCGCCAGAAATATACTAATAAAAATGCTCACCACCCGGGCGTAGAAGGGGTTCAATAGCTAGTATAATATATAACCAGTGGCGTAACGAGGCTGATGGGTCCCGGAGCAAGATTTGGACCCCCCCATTCTGATTATATACAGGGTGGGCCATTTACATGGATACACCTAAATTAAATGGGAATGGTTGGTAATATCAACTTCCTGTTTGTGGCACATTAGTATATGTGAGGGGAAAACTTTTCCAGATGGGTGGTGACCATGGCGGCTATTTTGAAGTCGGCCATTTTGGATCCAACTTTATTTTTTTCAAAGGAAAGAGGGTCATGTGACACATCAAACTTATTGAGAATTTGATAAGAAAAACAATGGTGTGCTTGGTTTTAATGTAACTTTATGACCACTTATAAAATGTGTTCAAATTGCTGCCCATTGTGTTGGATTGTCAATGCAACCCTCTTCTCCCACTCTTGACACTCTGATAGCAACACCACAACACCATAGTCCTCCATATAGTATAATGCACTCCCCATAGTCCTCCATTTAATATAATGCACAACATAGTCCTCCATACAGTATAATGCACTCCCCATAGTCCTCCATATAGTATAATGCACCACACAGTCCTCCATATAGTATAAAGCTTTCCCCATAGTCCTCCATATAGTATAATGCGTTCCATAGTCCTCCACATAGTATAATACACTCCCCATAGTCCTCTCTATACTATAATGCAAACCATAGTCCTCCATATAATATAATGCATCCCATAGTCCTCCATATGGTATAATGCATCCCATAGTCCTCCATATAGTATAATGGACTCCCCACAATCCTCTATATAGTATAATACACTCCCCATAGTCCTCCATATAGTATAATGCACTCCACATAGTCCTCCATATAATATAATGCATCCCATAGTCCTCCATATAGTATAATGCACTCCCCATAGTCCTCCATATACACTGCTCAAAAAATAAAGGGAACACTTAAACAACAGAATATAACTCCACGTAAATCAAACTTCTGTGAAATCAAACTGTCCACTTAGGAAGCAACACTGATTGACAATTAATTTCATATTTTGTTGTGCAAATGGAATAGACAATAGATGGAAATTATTGGCAATTATCAAGACACCCTCAATAAAGGAGTGGTTCTGCAGGTGGGGACCACAGACCACAGCTCAGTACCAATGCTTTCTGGCTGATGTTTTGGTCACTTTTGAATGTTGGTTGTGCTTTCACATTCGTGGTAGCAAGAGACGGACTCTACAACCCACAGAAGTTGCTCAGGTAGTGCAGCTCATCCAGGATGGCACATCAATGCGAGCTGTGGCAAGAAGGCTTGCTGTGTCTGTCAGCGTAGTGTCCAGAGGCTGGAGGCGCTACCAGGAGACAGGCCAGTACACCAGGAGACATGGAGGGGGCCGTAGGAGGGCAACAACCCAGCAGCAGGACCGCTACCTCCGCCTTTGTGCTAGGAGGAACAGGAGGAGCACTGCCAGAGCCCTGCAAAATGACCTCCAACAGGCCACAAATCTGCATGTGTCTGCACAAACGGTTAGAAACCGACTCCATGAGGTTGGAATGAGGGCCGGATGTCCACAGATGAGGGTTGTGCTCACAGCCCAACACCGTGCAGGACGCTTGGCATTTGCCTTAGAACACCAGGATTGGCAAAGTCGCCACTGGCGCCCTGTGCTCTTCACAGATGAAAGCAGGTTCACACTGAGCACGTGTGACAGACGTGACAGAGTCTGGAGACGCCGTGGAGAGCGATCTGCTGCCTGCAACATCCTTCAGCATGACCGGTTTGGCAGTGGGTCAGTAATGGTGTGGGGTGGCATTTCTTTGGAGGGCCGCACAGCCCTCCATGTGCTCGCCAGAGGTAGCCTGACTGCCATTAGGTACCAAGATGAGATCCTCAGACCCCTTGTGAGACCATATGCTGGTGTGGTTGGCCCTGGGTTCCTCCTAATGCAGGACAATGCCAGACCTCATGTTGCTGGAGTGTGTCAGCAGTTCCTGCAAGATGAAGGCATTGAGGTTATGGACTGTCCCGCCCGTTCCCCAGACCTGAATCTGATTGAGCACATCTGGGACATCATGTCTCGCTCCATCCACCAACGTCATGTTGCACCACAGACTGTCCAGGAGTTGGCGGATGCTTTAGTCCAGGTCTGGGAGGAGATCCCACAGGAGACCATCCGCAACCTCATCAGGAGCATGCCCAGGCATTGTAGGGAGGTCATGCAGGCACGTGGAGGCCACACACAATACTGAGCCTCATTTTGTCTTGTTTTAAGGACATTACATCAAAGTTGGATCAGCCTGTAGTGTGTTTTTCCACTTTAATTTTGGGGGTGACTCCAAATCCAGGCCTCCATTGCTTAATAAATTTGATTTCCATTGATGATTTTTGTGTGATTTTGTTGTCAGCACATTCAACTTTGTACAGAACAAAATATTCAATGAGAATATTTCATTCTTTCAGATCTAGGATGGGTTATTTGAGTGTTTGCTTTATTTTTTTGAGCAGTGTATTACAATGCACTCCCCATAGTCCTCCATATAATAATGCATCCCATAGTCCTCCATATAGTATAATGGACTCCCCATAGTCCTCCATAAAGTATAATGCACTCCCCATAGTCCTCCATATGGTATAATGCATCCCATACTCCTCCATATAGTATAATACACTCCCCATAGTCCTCCATATAGTATAATGCATCCCATAGTTCTCCATATAGCATAATGCACCCCCCCATAGTCCTCCATATAATATAATGCATCCCATAGTCCTCCATATAGTATAATGGACTCCCCACAGTCCTCTATATAGTATAATGCATCCCATAATCCTCCATATAGTATAATACACTCCCCATAGTCCTCCATATAGTATAATGCATCCCATAGTCCTCCATATAGCATAATGCATTCCCCATAGTCCTCCATATAATATAATGCATGCCGTAGTCCTCCATATAGTATAATGGATTCCCCACAGTCCTCTATATAGTATAATAATGTCCCCATAGTCTTCCATATAGGATAATGCACCACATAGTACTCCATACAGTATAATGCACTTCCCATAGTCCTCCATAAAATAGAATGCGTCCCACATTCCTCCATATAGTATAATGCATCCCATAGTCCTCCATATAGTATAATATGCTCCCCATAGTTCTCCATATAGTATAATGCATCCCATAGTCCTCCATATAGCATAATGCATTCCACATAGTCCTCCATATAATATAATGCATGCCGTAGTCCTCCATATAGTATAATGGATTCCCCACAGTCCTCTATATAGTATAATATTCTCCCCATAGTCTTCCATATAGCATACTGCGCTCCCCATAGTCCTCCATATAGTATAATACACTCCCCATAGTCCTCCATATAGTATAATGCACCACATAGTCCTCCATATAGTATAATGCACCACAAAGTCCTCCATACAGTATAATCCACTCCCCATAGTCCTCCATATAGTATAATGCACTCCCTATAGTCCTTCATATAGTATAATGCACTCCCCATAGTCCTCCTTATAGTATAATGCACCACATAGTCCTCCATACAGTATAATGCACTCCCCATAGTCCTCCATATAGTATATTGCACTCCCCATAGTACTCCTTATAGTATAATGCACCACATAGTCCTCCATACAGTATAATGCACTCCCCATAGTTATCCATATAGTATAATGCACTCCCCATAGTCCTTAATATAATAGTATGCATCCCATATTCCTCCACATAGTATAATGCATCCCATAGTCCTCCGTATAGTATAATTGACTCCCCACAGTCCTCTATATAGTATAATACACTCCCCATAGTCCTCAATATAGTATAATGCACTCCACTTAGTCTTCCATATACAATACTGCATTCCCCATAGTCTTTCATATAGTATAATACACTCCCCATAGTCCTCCATATAGTATAATGCACTACATAGTCCTCCATATAGTATAATACACCACATAGTCCTCCATACAGTATAATGAACTCCCCATAGTCCTCCATATAGTATAATGCACTCCCCATAGTCCTCCATATACTATAATGAACTCACCATAGTCCTTCATATAGTACAATGCACCACATAGTCGTCCATATAGTATAATGCACCACATAGTCCTCCATACAGTATAATCCACTCCCCAGAGTCATCCATATAGCATAATGCACTCCCCATAGTCCTCATTATAGTATAATGGACCACATACTCATCCATATAGCATATTGCACTCCTCATAGTCCTTCATATAAAATAATGCATCCCATAGTCCTCCAAATAGTATAATACACTCCCCATACTGCTACATATAGTTTAATGCACTCCCCATAGTCCTCCATAAAGTATAATGAACTCCCCATGGTCCTCCATATAATATAATGCATCCCATAGTCCTCCATATAGTATAATGCACTCCCCATAGTCCTCCATATAATATTATGCTTCCCATAGTCCTCCATACAGTATAATGCACTCCCCATGGTCCTCCATATATTATAATGAACTCCCCATGGTCCTCCATATAATATAATGCATCCCATAGTCCTCCATATAGAATAATGCACTCCCCATAGTCCTCCATATAGCATAATGCATCCCATAGTCCTCCATATAGTATAATGTAATCCCCATAGTCCTCTATACAGTATAATACATACCGTAGTCCTCCATATAGTATAGTGCACTTCATATAGTCCTCCTTATAGTATAATGCACTCCTCATAGTCCTCCATACAGTATAATTCAATCCCCATAGTCCTCCATATAGTACAATGCATCCCATAGTCCTTCATATAGTATAATGCACTCCTCATAGTCCTCCATACAGTATAATGCACTCCCAATAATCCTCCATATAGTATAATGCATCCCATAGTCCTCTATATAGTACAATGCATCCCATAGTCCTCCATATAGTATAATACACTCCCCATAGTCCTCCATATAGTATAATGTACTCCCCATAGTGTTTTATATTGTATAATGCACTCCCCATAGTCCTTCATATAATATAATGCATCATATAGTCCTCTATATAGTATAATGCACTCCCCATAGTCCTCCATACAGTATAATGCACTCCCCCTTGTCCTCCATATAGTATAATGTGCCCCATAGCCCTCCATATAATATAATGTACTCCCCATAGTCCTCCATACAGAATAATGCATTCCCCATAGTCCTCCATATAGTATAATGCATTCCCCATAGTCCTCCATATAGTATAATGCACTCTCCATAGTCCTCCATATAGTATAATGCTCTCCCCATAGTCCTCCATATAGTGTAATGCACCCCCATAGTCCTCCATATAGTAAAATGCACTCCTCATAGTGCTCCATATAACATAATGCATCCCATAGTCCTCCATATGGTATAATGCACTCCCCATAGTCCTCCATATAGTATAATGCACTCCCCATAGTACTCCATATAGTATAATGCACCACATATTCCTCCATACAGTATAATGCACTCCCCATAATCCTCCATATAATAGAATGCATCACATATTCCTTCATATGGTATAATGCATCCCATAGTCCTCCGTATAGTTTAATAGACTCCCCACAGTCCTCTATATAGTATAATGCACTCCCCATAGTCCTCCATATAGTATAATGCACTCCCCATAGTCTTCCATATAGCATACTGCACTCCCCATAGTCCTCCATATAGTATAATACACTCCCCATAGTCCTCCATATAGTATAATGCACCACATAGACCTTCATATAGTATAATACATGACATAGTCCTCCAAACAGTATAATGCACTCCTCATAGTCCTCCATATAGTATAATGCACCACATTGTCCTCCATACAGTATAATTCACTCCCCATAGTCCTCTATATAGCATAATGCACTCCCCATAGTCCTCCATATAGTATAATGTACCATATAGTCCTCCATATAGTAAAATGCACTCCTCATAGTCCTTCATATAAATAATGCATCCCGTAGTCCTACATATAGTATAATGCACTCCCCATAGTCCTTCATACAGTATAATGAACTTACCATGGTCCTCCATATAATATAATGCATCCCATAGTCCTACATAAAGTATAACGCACTCCCCATAGTCCTCAATATAATATAATGCATCCCATAGTCCTCCATATAGTATAATGCACTCCCCATAGTCCTCCATATAATATAATGAACTTCCCATGATCCTCCATATAATATAATGCATCCCATAGTCCTCCATATAGTATAATGCACTCCCCATAGTCCTCCATATAACATAATGCATCCCATAGTCCTCCATATAGTATAATGTACTCCCCATAATCCTCTATATAGTTTAATGCATCCCATAGTCCTCCATATAGTATAATGCACTCCCCATAGTCGTCCATATAGTATAATGCATCCCATAGTCCTTCATATAGTATAACGCATCCCATAGTCCTTCATATAGCATAATGCACTCCTCATAGTCCTCCATACAGTATAATGCACTCCCCATAGTCCTCCATATAGTATAATGCATCCCATAGTCCTCTATATAGTACAATGCACCCCATAGCCCTCCATATAGTGTAATACACTCCCCATAGTCCTCTATATAGTACAATGCACTCCCCATAGTGCTCCATATGGTATAATGCACTCCCCATAGTCCTTCATACAGTATGATGCACTCACCACAGTACTCCATATAGTATAATGTGCCCAATAGCCGTTCATATAATATAATGCACTCCCAATACTCCTCCATACAGTACAATGCACTCCCCATAGTCCTCCATATAGTATAATGTACTCCCCGTAGTCCTCCATATAGTATAATGCACTCTCCATAGTCCTCCATATAGTATAATGCTCTCGCCATAGTCCTCCATATAGTATAATGGACCCCCATAGTCCTCCATATAGTATAATTCACTCCCCATAGTCCTCCATATAGTATAATGCACTCCCCATAGTCCACTATATAGTATAATGCACTCCCCATAGTCCACAATATGGTATAATAAACTCCCCATATTCCTCCATATAGTATTATGCACCCCCATATTCCTCCATATAGAATAATGCACTCCCCATAGTCCTCCATAAAACATAATGCATCCCATAGTCCTCCATATAGTATAATGCACTCCCTATAGTCCTACATATAGTATAATGAATCCCATAGTCCTCCATATAGTATATGCTCTCTCCATACTCCTCCATATAGTATAATGCACTCCCCATAGTCCTCCATAAAACATAATGCATCCCATAGTCCTCCATATAGTATAAGGCACTCCCTATAGTCCTCCATATAGTATAATAAATCCCATAGTCCTCCATATAGTATATGCTCTCCCCATACTCCTCCATATAGAATAATGCACTCCCCATAGTCCTCCATAAAACATAATGCATCCCATAGTCCTCCATATAGTATAATGCACTCCCTATAGTCCTCCATATAGTATAATGAATACCATAGTCCTCCATATAGTATATGTTCTCCCCATACTCCTCCATATAGTATAATGCACTCCCCATAGTCCTCCATATAGTTTAATGCATCCCATAGTCCTCCATGTTGTATAATGCATCCCACAGTCCTTCATATAGTATAATGCACTCTCAATAGTCCTCCATACAGTATAATGAACTCCCCATAGTCCTCCATATAATATTATCCATTCCATAGTCTTCCATATAGTATAATGCATCCCATAGTCCTCCATATAGCATAATGCAATCCCCATAGTTTTCCATATAGTATAATGCATCCCATAGTCCTCCATGTAGCATAATGCACTCCCCATAGTCCTCCATATAATATAATGCATTCCTTAGTCATCCATATAGTAGAATGCATCCCATAGTCCTCCATATGGTATAATGCATACCATAGTCCTCTGTATAGTAAAATACACTCCCCATAGTCTTCCATATAGTATACTGCAGTCCGCATAGTCCTTCATATAGTATAATACACTCCCAATGGTCCTCCATATAATATAATGCATCCCATAGTCCTCCTTATAGTATAATGCACTCCCCATAGTCCTCCATATAGCATAATGTGCCCCATAGTCCATCTTAGAGTACAATTCACTCCCCATAGTCTTCCGTATAGTATAATGTGCCTCATAGTCCACCATACAGTATAATGCACTCCCCATAATCCTCCATACAGTATACTGCACTCCACATTATACTCCATACAGTATAATGCACTCCCGATAGTTCTCCATATAGAATAATGCACTCCCCATAGTCCTCCATATAGTATAATGCACTCCCCATAGTCCAACATTTTGAATAATGCACCCCCATAGTCCTCCTTGTAGTATAATGCATCCAATAGTCCTCAATATGGTATAATGCACTCCCCAAAGTCCTTCATGTAGTATAATGCACTCTCCATAGTCCTCCATATAGAATAATGCACTCCCCATAGTCCTCCACATAGTATAATGCACTCTTCATAGTCCTCCATATTGTATAATGCACCCCTATAGTCCTCCATATAGTATAATGCACTCTCCATTGTCCTCCATATCGTATAATGCACTCTCCATAGTCCTCCATATAGTATAATGCACTTTCCCATAGTCATTCATATAGAATAATGCACTCCCCATAGTCCAAAATATAGTATAATGCACTCTCCATAGTCCTCCATATAGTATAATGCACAACCCATAGTCCTCCATATAGAATAATGCACCCCATAGTCCTCCATATAGTATAATATACTCCCCATAGTCCTCCATATAGTATAATGCACTCCCCATAGTCCTCCATATAGTATAAATCACTCCCCATAGTCATCCATATAGTATAATGCACTCCCTATAGTCCTCCATATAGAATAATGCACTCCCCATAGTCCTCCATATAGTATAATGCACTCCCACAGTCCTCCATATTGTAAAATGCACCCCCATAGTCCTCATTTAGTATAATGCATCCCATAGTCCTCTATATTGTATAATGCAGCCCCATAGTCCTTCATATGGTATAATTCATCCCATAGTCCTCCTTATGGTATAATGCACTCCCCATAGTTCTTCATATAGTATAATGCACTCCCCATAGTCCTTCATATAGTATAGTGCACTCTCCGTAGTCCTCCATATAGTATAATACACTTCCCATAGTCCTCCATATAGTATAATACACAGCCCATAGTCCTTCATTTAGTATAATGCACCCCATAGTCCTCCATATAGTATATTGCACTCCCCATAGTCCTCCATATAGAATAATGCACTTCCCATAGTCCTCCATGTAGTATAATGCACTCCCCATAGCCATCCATATTGTATAATGGACCCCCATAGTCCTCCATATAGTATAATGCATCCCATAGTTCTCCATATGGTTTAATGCATCCCATAGTCCTCCTTATGGTATAATGAACTTCCCATAGTCCTCCATATAGTATAATGCACTCCCCATAGTCCTCCATATAGTATAATGCACTCTCCATAGTCCTACATATAGTATAATGCACTTCGCCATAGTCCTCCATAAAGAATAATGAACTCCCCATAGTCTTCCATATAATATAATGCACTCTCCATAGTCCTCCATAAAGTTAAATGCACAGCCCATAGTCCTCCATATAGTATAATACACTCCCCATAGTCCTCTATATAGTATAATGCGCTCCCCATAGTCCTCCATATAGTATAATGCACTTCCCCATAGTCCTCCATATAGTATAATACACTCTCCATAATCCTCCATATAGTATAATGCACAGCCCATAGTCCTACATATAGTATAATGCACTTCCCCATAGTCCTCCATATAGAATAATGCACCCCATAGTCCTCCATATAGTATAATACATCTCATAGTCCTTCATATGGTATAATGCACTCCCCATAGTACTCCATATAGTATGATGCACTCCCCATAGTCCTCCATATAGTATAATGCACTCTCCATAATCCACTACATAGTATAACGCACCCCATAGTCCTCCATATAGAATAATGCACTCCCCATAGTCCCAAATATAGTACAATGCACTCTCCATAGTCCTCCATATAGTATAATGCACAACTCATAGTCCTCCATATAGTATAATGCACAACCCATAGTTCTCCATATAGAATAATGCACCCCATAGTCCTCCTTATAGTATAATGCCCTCCCCATAGTCCTCCATATAGTATTATGCACTCTCCATAATCCTCTATATAGTATAATGCATTCTCCAAAGTCCTCCATATAGTATAATGCACTCTCCATAGTCCTCCATATAGTATAATGCACTCCCCACAGTCCTCTATATTGTATAATGCACCCCCATACTCCTTCATATAGTATAATGCATCCCATAGTCCTCCATATGGTATAATGCACTGCCCATAGTTCTCCATATAGTATAATGCACTCCCCATAGTCCTCCATATAGTATAGTGCACTCTCCATAGTCCTCCACATAGCATAATACACTTCCCACAGTCCTCCATATAGAATAATGCACTCCCCATAGTCCTCCATATAGTATAATACAGTCTCCATAGTCCTCCATATAGTATACTACACAGCCCATAGTCCTTCATATAGTATAATGCACTTCCCCATAGTTCTCCATATAGAATAATGCACCCCATAGTCCTCCATATAGTATAATGCACTCACCATAGTCCTCCATGTAGTATAATGCACTCTCCATAGTCCTCCATATATTATATTGCACTCCCTATAGTCCTTCATATAGAATAATGCACTCCCCATAGTCCTCCATATAGTATGATGCTCTCCCTCTAGTCCTCCGTATGGTATAATGCACCCCCATAGTCCTCCATATAGTTTAATGCATCCATAGTCCTGCATATGGTATAATGCATCCCATAGTCCTCCGTATAGTATAATGCATCCCATAGTCCTCCATATGGTATAATGCACTTCCCCATAGTCCTCCTGATAGAATAATGCACCCCATAGTCCTCCATATGGTATAATGCACTTCCCCATAGTCCTCCAGATAGAATAATGCACCCCATAGTCCTCTATATAGTATAATGCACTCCCTATAGTCCTCCATATAGTATAATGCACTTCCCCATGGTCCTCCATATAGAATAATGCACTCCCCATAGTCCTCCATATAGTATAATGCACTCTCCATAGTCCTCCATATAGTATAATGCACAGCCCATAGTCCTGCATATAGTATAGAGCACTTCCCCATAGTCCTCCATATAGAATAATGCACCCCATAGTCCTCCATATAGTATAATACACTCCCCATAGTCCTCCATATAGTATAATGCAATCCCCATAGTCCTCCATATAGTATAAAGCACTTCCCCATAGTCCTCCATATAGAATAATGTACTCCCCATAGACCTCCATATAGTATAATGCACTTCCCCATAGTCCTCCATAAAGAATAATGCACTCCCCATAGTCCTCCATATAGTAAAATGCACTTCCCCATAGACCTCCATGTAGAAAAATGCACTCCCCATAGTCCTCCATATAGTATAATGCACAGCCCATAGTCCTCCATATAGTATAATGAACAGCCCACAGTCCTCCTTATAGTATAATGCACTTCCCCATAGTCCTCCATATAGAATAATGCACTCCCCATAGTCCTCCATATAGTATAATGCACAGCCCATAGTCCTCCATATAGTATAATGCACTCCTCATAGTCCTCCATATAGTATAATGTACTCTCCATAGTCCTCCATATAGTATAATGGACTCTCTATAGTCCTCCATGTAGTATAATGCACCCCATAGTCCTCCATATAGTATAATGCTCTTCCCCATAGTCCTTCATATAGAATAATGGACTCCATAGTCCTCCATATAGTATAATACACTCCCCTTAGTCCTCCGTATAGTATAATGCACTCCCCATAGTCCTCCATATTATATAATGCACTCCCCATAGTCCTCCATATAGTATAGTGCACTCTCCATAGTCCTCCATATAGTATAATGCACTCTCTATAGTCCTCCATATAGTATAATGCGCTCCCATAGTCCTCCATATTGTATAATGCACTCCCCATTGTCCTCCATATAGTATACTGCACCTCCATATAATATGATGCACCCCCATAGTCCTCCGTATTCGTATAAATCACAGCCCATATCCTTCATATAATATAATGCACAGCCCATAGTCCTCCATCTTAGTATAATACAAAGCCCATATCCTCCATATAGTATAATGCACTCCCCATAGTCACCTGTGTAGAAGTATGGTCACCATGTACTCACTGGTTTAGAAAGAAAAAAATAAATACTCCCCTGCCCTGCGCTCCCCCTCCGAGCGGCATCCTCTTCTGAAGCCGGCAGCTGACTTCAGAGTACAAGTGACGGGAGCGCATGACGTCAGCGTCTGGCCTCTGATTGGCTGGCAGCATGTATCGCCGTGCATGGACCCGAAGGGTCTGTGCGCTGCAATACATTTCAGCTGAATGTGTGTCCTTTTGACACATGACAGCACATACTCCTACATGTGACGCTATTCGTATGGCATTATACACACTACTGCTATCATAGCATGAGGACTGTCTGGCATTTGCCTTGTGACAGAGCCTTTTTCCCACCTGGGATCTATTATGCCTAACATCTTATTACCACTCATTTGAGATGGGATTTTTTTTGTATCAGTGATTGTCACCATACATGACTGATACACTCATGTGGTTTCATGTGTTATATATTTATTCAGTTGCTTCTGTTGTATTGACATCTGAACTTTGCCAGTGTGGTTACACTTTTTTGTGTTTTTCACCAGCAACCATGTATACTTTTCATGATACTCTATTATTTTTTTTAAGTGTTTAATAAAGTTAATACATATTTTATGCGCATTATATTTGTTGTTGCTATTACTTATGGGGTATTTAGCTCCTGTTTTTCTCTACTGTTGTCCTAATTGCTTTGGGATTTCCCCCATTGGGGGAAGGGAGGACATAATCGCTGGAGTTCTGAGGGAAGGACGTTGACCCATTCTTGTCTGATGTCGGATTCTCACTGCTCCTCCTTTGTCGGATTTTTTGTTTCATGATGCTCACAATATTTTCTATTGGTGAAAGGTCTGGACTGCAGGTGGCCGGTTCATCACCAGGACTCTTTTTCTGCAGAGCCGTGGTGTGTGATGGATGCAGGATGTGGTTTACCATTGTCCTGTCAACATATACAAGGTCTTCCCTGAAATAGACGTTGTCTGGATGGAGCAGATGTTGTTATAACATCTCTACACGTAAGGCTCAGCATTGATGGTGCATTTCATATGAGTGCTGTCCCTATAATAGGCATTAATGCAGCCAGATACTATCAGAGATAAAGAACTGTGTGCCAATAACAAGCTGGATGGTCCCTCTCCTCCATAACAAGGTGGATTGACCCTCTCCTACATGATAAGGTGTATGGTTCCTCTCCTCCATATCAAGCTGGATGGTTCCTCTCCTCCATATCAAGCTGGATGTTTCCTCTCCTCCATATCAAGCTCGATGGTTCCTCTACTCCATAACAATCTTTATGGTCTCTCTCCTCCATAACAAGCTTTATGGTCTCTCTCGTCCACAGCAAGCTGGATGGTTCATGTCCTCCATAACAAGCTGGATGGTTCCTCTCTTCAATAACAAGATGGATGTTTTTTCTCCTCGATAACAAGCTGGATGGTCCCTCTCCTTGATAAAGGTCCCTCCCGTTGATAAAAAGCTGGATGGTCCCTCTCCTCCATAGCAAGCTGCAAATGCCCTCTCCTCCATAACAAGCTGGATGGTCCCTCTCCTCCATAACAAGCTGGATGGTCCCTCTCCATGATAACAAGCTGGCTGGTCCCTCTTCTCCATAACAAGCTGGATGATCCTTTAACTCCATAACAAGCTGGATGTTTACTCTCCTCCGTAACAAGCTGGATGGTCCCTCTCCTTGATAAAGGTCCCTCCCCTTGATAAAAAGCTGGATGGTCCCTCTCCTCCATAACAAGCTGCAAATGCCCTCTCCTCCATAACAAGCTGGATGGTCCCTCTCCTCCATAACAAGCTGGATGGTCCCTCTCCATGATAACAAGCTGGATGGTCCCTCTTCTCCATAACAAGCTGGATGATCTTTTAACTCCATAACAAGCTGGATGTTTACTCTCCTCCGTAACAAGCTGGATGGTCCCTCTCCTTGATAAAGGTCCCTCCCCTTGATAAAAAGCTGGATGGTCCCTCTCCTCCATAACAAGCTGCAAATGCCCTCTCCTCCATAACAAGCTGGATGGTCCCTCTCCTCCATAACAAGCTGGATAGTCCCTCTCCATGATAACAAGCTGGATGGTCCCTCTTCTCCATAACAAGCTGGATGATCCTTTAACTCCATAACAAGCTGGATGTTTACTCTCTTCCGTAACAAGCTGGATGGTCCCTCTCCTTGATAACAAGCTGGATGGTCCGTCTCCTCCATAACAAGCTGAATGGTCCCTCTCACTCTGAGGGCACAGCGTCTGTGGTTTCCATAACGAATTTCACATTTTGATTTTTCTGACCACAGAACAGTTTTCTATTTCGCCTGAGTCCATTATAAATGAGTGCAGAGAAGACTACAGCGTTTCTGGATTGTGCTGATATTCTGCTTTTTCTTTGCATGATAGAGCTGTCATTTACATTTGTGGAACGCATGGTGAACTGTGATCACAGACAATGATTTCTGGAAATTTTTTTGAGCCCATGCAGTGACTTGGATGACTGAATCATGTCTTGATATCATGCAGAGCCTTCTCAGGGTCCGTACATCATGAGCATTCAATATTGACCATCAGCCCCATTCTTTGTGCACATGGATTTTTCCAGAATTTTTTGATGATTTTATGGCCTGTAGATGGAAGATATTCAAAGTCTTTGTAATTTCACATTGAGGAAAAATTTCCTGAAATTATTCTACAATTATTAGACGCAGTTGTTCACAGATCGGTGACCTCTGACCATCTTTGCTTCTGGGAGGCTCTGCCTCTCTAACATGCTTTTTTTTATACACAGTCATGTGATTTAGTTAGAAATTGACCCTCCATTTGTTTTTCATTACTTATACTTACTTTTACAGCCTTTTATTAACCATAATAAATACATTGATCTGACATAGATAGATAACATAGAAAATGAGATACATAAAGATGAAAACTAGAAATTAGGATGATCTGGATAGATAGAGAAAAATATGTGAAAACAAATAATAGCCGCACCGTGGAATATTGGGTGCGATCCCCTCGAAACCGTAGTGAGGTCCACTGTATAAAATATAAAAAAGGCAGGTGTTAGAATCTATATTGTTTTACTATCGGCCATCTTGTTGTGGTTTGCTGGCTTCTAGTCTTTTCCTCTGGTGCTGGGTGTCTTGGTCACGTGATCTCTTCACTCTTTATTACTCAGCACCTGTCTCCCATTCCCCGCTAGACATCAGTGTTGTTACGCTTGTGCTCTGGCTAAGTTTCCTTGCTAAGTTCTCTGTGCTTTGGACAATTAATATGCTGGGACTTCTTGTTCCACCAGTTTTGTTCCCTTTAATCTTCGTTTCTGCAACTAACTTTTCTATTAGGCGGTCTCCTGTTTTTTCTCCTAGTCCTTAGATCTGTTAGGGACCCCTTTTCCCCTTCCTTCAGGTCTTTGTTTGAGTTCAGTGCAGGAGTTTCGGTGGGGCTATTCACAAGGAATAGAGCACCCACCCCAGCGTAGAGTTTAGCTGAGTCTCAGTGCAGGGACAGCTTTTCCCTCCTATTCTTTAGTTCTAAGCTGCAGAACATAACAGCAGTCAGCGCTCTGATAAAAGCTCGTGAATTTTCTGCATAGGAAAGCTAACAGTGTTTTTCATAGATAGCACTCTTACCTGTAATACGACCTGCAGGTTCAAAACCAAACAGGTTGATAGCGTTATCTGACATGACAACTTCCCTTTAAGTGCTCTGGGTGCGGCAGGCACTTTACGAGCCTCCGCCTCCTTGGGGTAAAAATTTCTTATCCCAAATATATATTATAAAATGTAATTGATTCTGTTGTCTATGTCTAAATGAGCGGTGCACATATTACATGTCTGTATACCTCCCACCTGTCTGTCCATACATTATATACAGCCCCCTGCACCACCATCTGCCAGTCCTCGCAGCACATGCCTGAATTATAGGCTTCTCCAGCGCAATGACATCACTCCATCGCACCGCCTGCAGCTACAGACTGCGGCACAAGGACAGCACCACTCGTTGTGGGAGAAGGGAGTTTTCATTTATTTTTATTTTATTGCCAGGGCACTGGATGGGAGGATGTAAAGGGGGGATTACAATTGTATGGAGGCACTAGTAATATATAGAATTACAGAGGAGCACTATGCCTGGTATATGGACATACTGCATATAGGCACAGAAGAGGCACTATCACTATATGGAGGAATAGAAGGGGCACTATCACTATATGGAAGCACAGAGGGGGCACTATCACTATATGGAAAAACAGAGGGGGGCACTATTACTATATGGAGGAATAGAAGTGGCACTATCACTATATGGAGACACAGAGGGGGGCACTATTACTTTATGGAGGCATAGAGGGGGCATTATTTCTATATGGAGACATGGAGGGGGCACTATTACTATATGGAGACACAGAGAAGGCACTATTACTATATGGAGACACAGAGGGGGCATTATTGCTATATGGAGGCACGGAGGGGGCAATATTACTATACGAGGACACAGAGGGGGCATTATTACTATATGGAGACACAGAGGAGGCACTATTACTATATGGAGACACGGAGGGGGCATTATTACTATATGGAAGCACAGAGGGGGCATTATTTCTATATGGAGACACGGAGGGGGCACTGTTACTATATGGAGACACAGATTGGGCACTATTACTATATGGAGGCACAGAGGGGGCATTATTTCTATATGGAGACACGGAGGGGGCACTATTACTATATGGAGACACAGAGGAGGCACTATTACTATATGGAAACACAGAGGAGGCACTATTACTATATGGAGACACAGAGGAGGCACTATTTCTATATGGAAGCATGGAGGGGGCACTATTACTATATGGGAACACAGAGGGGGTATCATTACTATATGGAGACACAGAGGAGGCACTATTACTATATGGAGGCACGGAGGGGGCATTATTACTATATGGAGGCACAGAGGGGGCATTATTTCTATATGGAGACACGGAGGGGGCACTATTACTATATGGAGACACAGAGGGGGCACTATTACTATATGGAGGCACAGAGGGGGCATTATTTCTATATGGAGACACGGAGGGGGCACTATTACTATATGGAAACACAGAGGAGGCACTATTACTATATGGAGACACAGAGGAGGCACTATTGCTATATGGAGGCACGGAGGGGGCACTATTACTATATGGGGACACATAGGGGGGCATTATTACCATATGGAGACACAGAGGAGGCACTATTACTACATGGAGGCACAGAGGGGAGAGGGGGCATTATTACTATATGGAGGCACAGAGGGGTGCATTATTACTATATAGAGGCACAGAGTGGGAACTATTCCTTAATGTGCCTAGAAAGATTACTATTTCTATATAGTAGCACAATGGGGGCATTTTTACCATGTGGAAGCTCAGACGTGAGACTTTTAGTATATGGAGGCAGAGAGCTGGACACAATTACTGTATAAAGGCAAAGAGGGGTGTACTATTACTGTGTGGGGCAACAGAGAGGGCATTATTACTCTCCAGGGCACTAGAGATGGTTATAGCATTATGCAGTTTGTGTAGAGGTGGGAAAAAGTGGGAAAAGTGCCGGTTAAATAATAATCCAAAGACGTCTGTGCATTAAGTTCTGCAGAGACACATCGTGGATGGAAGAAGTTATCACGGTGATCTGGGCTAAATAGAGGAGAGAAGGGAAAGTGAATGACTATGATCAGCAAGAACATGTCACCGATAAGACTCTGGATTTATCTGTACTGTATATACTTATACCATTCAGAGGCTTCAGATCTACCATAGCTCTTCAGCCTCATTTGCATACCAATTTAAAAGCTGATTTCTCAGTAATGGAGGAACAGTCCGTGAAAGAGCTACATGTGCATATAAGTAGTGTGGAGGGTGCAGAGGTGGATTAAGAGTAGCAAGGGCCCCGGGCAGTTTAGAAGGCGCGCCCCCCCCCCCACACACACACACACACACACGCACACCTGATGTATCACATGTCACATGATCACCTGTGATAGATCATGTGATAGTTCACGTGAAATTAATTTGGCACAATATTAATATATTAATTATAATAATAATTTATAATATTTTTTTTTAGGCTGTGTGCCCACTATGGGTTTTTTAAGCGTTTCCGCTTGGTATCATTGTGGAAAAATCCGCAGCACTACCAATTATTTTGCGGAAGAGCTGCGTTTTCGCCGCCATTGACTTGCATTGGAACGCATGGTATCCGCATCACTGCATCTGTACATGCGGATTCCATGCGTTTCAATGTGCGGATGGTACCCGGGTTTGGAGAACAGAAGACTCTCCTCCGGACCCGAGTACCATGGAACCTGTAAAAAAAAGAATAAAATAAAAAATAAATATTATACTTACCTTCTGATGGCCCCCGGTGTCTTTATCCGATGCGTCCTGGCTCGCCGGCAGCTCGCGGTAGACTAAAGGACCTGTGGTGACGTCATTTAGTCATGTGACGGGTCACGCAACCGCTGACGTCGGCAGGCCATCAGAAGGTAAGTATATTTATTTTTTACCATTCTTTCGGTCACACTATATAAATCCTTGCCGGTTGCATGTATTTATATAGTGTGACCAAGTTGTCAAGTACTTTTCCAAGTGATGCTAAAATCGCTTGGAAAACGCTTGACAACCCGCATGCGAAAATGCATGTGAAGAACGCATCACATCCGCTTGTCCCTGGCAGGAAAAACGCACGTACAATCCGCATGTACAATCCGCATGTACAATCCGCATGCGTTTTTTTTCTGCCAGGGAGCTGCAGAAACGCTCAAAAAAAATCTGGAGCATTTCTGCATCGTGGGCACACAGCCTAACATTGGATGACTTAATATTGAGCACACGTAGCCATCTATACTCAGCAGGAGGCCGCACGTAGCCATCTATACTCAGCAGGAGGCCGCACGTAGCCATCTATACACAGCAGGGGGCTGCACGGCGCCATCTATACACAACAGGAGGCTGCACGTAGTCATCTATACACAGCAGGAGGCCGCACGTAGCCATCTATACACAGCAGGGGGCTGCACGGCGCCATCTATACACAGCAGGAGGCTGCACGTAGCCATCTATACACAGCAGGAGGCCGCACGTAGCCATCTATACACAGCAGGAGGCCGCACGTAGCCATCTATACACAGCAGGAGGCTGCACGTAGCCATCTATACACAGCAGGAGGCCGCACGTAGCCATCTATATACAGCAGGAGGCCGCACGTAGCCATCTATACACAGCAGGAGGCCGGACGTAGCCATCTATACACAGCAGGAGGCAGCACGTAGCCATCTATACACAGCAGGGGACCGCACATAGCCATCTATACACAGCGGGAGGAAGCATGTAGCCATCTATACACAGCGGGAGGAAGCACGTAGCCATCTATACACAGCGGGAGGCCGCACGTAGCCATCTATACACAGCAGGGGGCTGCACGGCGCCATCTATACACAACAGGAGGCTGCACGTAGCCATCTATACACAGCAGGAGGCCGCACGTAGCCATCTATACACAGCAGGGGGCTGCACGGCGCCATCTATACACAGCAGGAGGCTGCACGTAGCCATCTATACACAGCAGGAGGCCGCACGTAGCCATCTATACACAGCAGGGGGCTGCACGGCGCCATCTATACACAGCAGGAGGCTGCACGTAGCCATCTATACACAGCAGGAGGCTGCACGTAGCCATCTATACACAGCAGGAGGCCGCACGTAGCGATCTATATACAGCAGGAGGCCGCACGTAGCCATCTATACACAGCAGGAGGCCGGACGTAGCCATATACACAGCAGGAGGCTGCATGGCGCCATCTATACACAGCAGGAGGCCGCACGATGCCATCTATACACAGCAGGAGGCCGCACATAGCCATCTATACACAGCAGGGGGCCACACATAGCCATCTATACACAGCAGGGGGCCTCACGGCGCCATCTATACACAGCAGGAGGCCACACGGCGCCATCTATACACAGCAGGAGGCCGCACGGCGCCATCTATACACAGCAGGAGGCTGCACGTAGCCATCTATACACAGCAGGAGGCCGCACGTAGCCATCTATACACAACAGGAGGCCGCACGTAGCCATCTAACCTACCTTTCCTTTACCTGACTTTTACTAACCTACCTATATCTGACTTTTACTATCCTACCTATACCTGACTTTGCAATTTCTTTTAGGTGGTGCCACCATAACTCCCACACATGTCACCTGCACCTTAAAAACATATCCAGAATTCAACCTTTTCGCACCTTTGATACTGTAAAAACTCTTACTGTGTCTCTGATTAATTACTGCAGCTATCTTCTAATCAATTTCCCTCTAAACAAACTCTCTTCTCCAATCCTTTCTGAATGTAGCAGCCAGAGTCGTATTTCTATAAAGGGCAGCACGGTGGCTCAGTGGTTAGCACTGCAGCCTTGCAGCGCTGGGGTTCTGGGTTCAAATCCCACCAAGGACAACATCTGCAAGTAGTTTGTATGTTCTCCCTGTGTTTGCATGGGTTTCCTCTGGGTTCTCTGGTTTTCTCCCACACTCCAAAGACATACTGATAGGGTATGTAGATTGTGAGCCCCAATGGGGACAGTGCCCATAATGTCTATAAATTGTCTGAATTGTAAAGCGCTGTGGAATATGTTGGCGCTATATAAATAAAAAGATTATTAGTGTTGAGCGAGTATGTTCTATTAACCCTTTCGGCGAGTATGCTCGGGCCGAGCTCCGTGTATTTATAGCTGCTCGGTGATATGGTTGAATCGCTCCCGTGTGCATGATTTGCGACTGTTTTGACAGTTTTATTACATGGAAGTAATGTCTATTTCTTACACATTCCTCACAAGTAATAAAGCTGTCAAACAGTTGCAAATCATGCACCCGGGAGCGATTCAACCATATCACTGAGCAGCTGTAAATACTTGGAGCTCGGCCCGAGCATACTCGGACAGAACATACTCGCTCAACCCTAATTATTATTATTAAGCCGCTTCACCGAAGCCTCTACCCTTTGCGAGTCATTGCACTGGTTAGGTTAAACAATCACTACAGAATACAATACAAACTCATCTCTTTCACCCACCAAGCTCTCCACAGTTCTGCACCGGCCTATATCTCTTCCCTCATTTCTGTGTATCACCCCTCCCATGCCCTCCGTTCTGCAACTGATCTAAGACTGACATTCTCCTTAATCAGAACCTCACACCTCTGTCTACAAGACTTCTCTCGTGCCGTGCCAGTTTTCTGTAATGCCCAAGTCGGCTTGTGTGCCAGACTGCCAACAGCCAAGACTTCCCTGTTCTCATCAAGAGGACTTTTGTCCATGTTCTCTTCCTCCTCCTCATTATTACCCAATCCGCGTCGGGATGAGATGAGGCTGGGCTGAGTAGCATAACCCTGTATAGCTCCTTGCTCCACCTGCAATGCCTCCTCTTTAATTGTGAGCAGCGATTGTTCCAGTACACAGAGAAGCGGGATGATGATGCTAATTATGGCGCCATCGCCGCTCACCATCTTGGTGGAGTCCTCAAAGTTTTGGAGGACGGCACAGATGTCAGACATTCATGCCCACTCATCAGCTCTTATGTGCGGAGGCTGACCTGAATGCCGACGGGCGTATTGAAGCTGGTACTCAACTGCTCTCTGCTGCTCAAAATCATTCCAAACATCTGCAACTTTGATTTCCAATCCGTGGTCACATCGCACACTAGTCGGTGATCTGAAAGCTGCTGAAGCCCTGCCAGAGCGGTGAAAGCTGTAGCTGACTTTCTGAAATGGGCACACATGCAGCGTACTTTCACAAGTCGCTGTGGCAGACCTGGGTAGGTTTTGAGAAACAGCTGAACCACTAAGTTGAGCACATGGGCCAGGAATGGCTCGCGTGTGAGCTTGCCTAGCTTCAGAGCCGCCACCAGGTTCTCTGACACAGCTTTCAACAACTCTGCAATGGTGTGTGGTTTGTCAACTAAGCATACAGTCCTGCTTATTGTTATTGGCACCCACAAAGTTTTAGTACATAATCTGGAATATCTCCTGAAAAAAATGAATCAAGTGATGGAGATGGAGGCTGAAGAGGAGGAGGTGGTGCAGGAGCTGTAGAATGTGGGGGCAACCCTGGTTGACCCAGGGCTTGCAATCCTCTGCGTCGGGAGTACGCATTCCGTCCCAAGGTCCCACTGGGTCCCGGCTTCCAGAATATTAACCCAGTGAAATGTGTCAGTGAGATGTACCATCCCTGGCCACATTCACTTGTCCATGTGTTTGTGGTTAGGCGGTCCTTCACACTAAGTGCGCTGAGGAGGGCACGGGTAAAGTTCTGGGACCCATGCTGGTGGAAGGCGGGGACAACACCAGGAGAAATAATGGTGGCTGGGGACGTGTATGGATACCCGGCTGGAAAGCTTCCACCTCCACGAGCCTAAAAGGCCATATTTCAAGTGCAAGTGTGTCACCCTGGCCTGGATGCCACAAGTGTAAATAAAGCTGTGTCTGAGAGCAAGGGGGAGGTTCTCTAGTCAGGGGAACATTAGCATGCAATGCCTCCTGTCTCAGGCCAGTAGGGGGAGCAGGCTGCCCCTATAAAAGCTGGTGCTGGGGGCAGGGTTAGGGAGAACTTGATGGCCTGTCTCAGCAATGAGACGTGTCCCAGAGCAGAGCAGGGACAGACAGTTGTATTGCACCTAAGAGGAAGTGTGGCAGGACGAGAGCCACAAGCCAGAGACAAGAGGCGAAGAGAGCCTGTCCTGGCAGATAAAGGACTTAATTTACCAAACTTTGGTGTCTGAGGCTGGGAGGATTCTACATCCTCCAGCAGATAACCAGTCCGCAGGGGACTGTATATTCCTTGGCCTAAGAAGCCTGGAGGCCCTGCCACAACCGAAGGGACCAGTAAAGCCGTACAAGGCTGGGAGCAGAAAGGAACCCACGTCGCAGGCCATACAGGCGAGAATACACGGAAAGCTCGGAAACGTGGGCAGTTACCCTATAACGAGGAGATAGCCAGAAGGAGCGCAGAAAGCACGGTAGGCCTACACCCTCACCCTGACCAGGGCCAATTTCCCCGTTGCTCTCAGACATCCAGGTCCCCTCCTAGCTGGGACTGTTTGTGGGTCAGTTTACCTGTTTTAGTAAAGACCCTGGACTGCAACCTGTTGTCTGTGTGCTCCTTGCTCCTCCAGCACTATCAGCACTGGGACTCTCACTACCATCACTCCCACCATCCACTATACTGCCCTGGGGCCGCACTCTTCCCGTGGGGAGTCACACTACCCTAGCTGCACACCTCATCAGCCCCAGCGGTCTGCATGCAGCGGCGGTTCCTAATAACCGCAATCCACGGGTGGCGTAGTCGGACATAAACATCAGCACATAACGGACTACCACTGGCCTGACCACCCTGAGCCACGGAACCGGGTTGCCACTACTACTCCCACCGTTTCCCTAATTGCCCGGATCCGAGTGCCCCACGGCTCAGGGGGCGAGTCATAAGCAGCTGTCAAAAATTTGGCAGTATAGTATTGCAGCCTGTGGGTGGGTGGGTGAGCGACTGGCTATATACTTGCGCTTGCATTCCAGGGACTGGGGTAGGGACAACTGAACGCTGCAAAGGGACAAGACGTGGACGGTGATGGTTGCAAGTCTGCAATGACAGGTACAGGGTGGGAGGCATCTTCACATGCACCATGGAAAAGGATTGGAGTGCACGCACAACAGCGGAAGAGGCAGTGGTGTCACCCACAGACACTGTTTCTGGACCTTGGCATTCGGCCCAGCTAGTCAGGTCCTTTGCTGTCATGCGCCTGAGCATGCTGGTGGTGGTCAGGCTGGTAGTTTTGGTGCTCTTGCTGATGGTGGCCTGGCAGATGTTGCAAATGGCCTTTTTGGGGTTATCTAAACAGTCTTTAAAAAAGAACCAGACTTGGAAAGACCTAACAGTTGAACTGGCAACTTCCGTCATGTTGGTGTTCCGCGGAGCAGTTGCTCGCCTTGTGTCTGTGGCCACCACACTGCTTGTTCCTGCCTATTATGGTGCTACGCCTCCCTCCCCCTGTATGCTGCTGTCCTCGCTCTGCATGTCCCCTTGCCAGGTCGGATCAGTGACTTCATTGTCCACCGCTTCGTCTTCCACTTCCGCACCCTGGTCCTCCTCCTGACTTTCTGTCCATTGTGTCTCATCATCAACCATCTTTTCAACAGTAATTGCAGTTTCCCACAGTCACCTTCGGGTGACCAATGCTGCTCAAATCGCTACATGCGATCTTCTGTTGCCCTGCTTGAAACTGGCCGTCCGAGGGGCCCGAATCTATCAATGGAAAAGTGAACAGCTCTTGGGGTAACCCTGGACTCTAATCTCTCCTTCAAACCACATATCCAAGCTCTTTCCACTTCCGTGCGGACCGAGCGAGAGGCCAGAATCTATAAATGGAAATATGAACAAAACAGCTCTTCGGAGAGTCCAAGTATGGGATCAGTTGTCTCAGGGCACTCGGAATGGTGGGAGGAAAGAGGGTGAGGAAGATGCCGACTTAAGTAAAAAAATCTCCTGGATCCGCACATTCCTCAACCACGAATCTACAAAAACACTAGTGCACACTCTCGCATTTCTCCAATATATCCTAAACTCTGTTGCCAGACTAATCCACCTATCCCCCCGCTATTCCCTGGCCTCTCCTCTCTGTCAATCCCTTCACTGTCTCCAGTTCAAAACCCTAACCTTGGCATGCAAAGCCATTCACAACCTGTCTCCTCCATACATCTGTGACCTAGTCTCCCAGTACTTACCTGCACGCAACCTCCGATCCTCACAAGATCACCTTCTCTACCCTCTTATCTCCTCTTCCCACAATAGCATACAAGATTTCTCCCGTGCATCCCCCCAACTCTGGAACTCTCTACCCCACCATTTCTGACTCTCACCTACTGTTGAAACTTTTAAAAGGAAGCTGAACACCCACCTCTTCCGACAAGCGTACAACCTGCAGGAACCCTCGCTCCACCACACCGTTGCACGATCAGCTTTGTCCTCACCTACTGTATCCTCATCCATCCCTTGTAAACTATGAGCCCTCGCTGGCAGGGTCCTCTCCTCTCCTGTACCAGTCACTGTCACATTTTTGTTCAAGATTATTGTAATTGTTTTTGCAATGTATACCCCTTTTTCACATCTAAAGCGCCATGGAATAAATGGCGAAAAAGTAACAATAATAATGTGGTCCAGACTCACGGCTAATGAGACTGGACCACATTATTATTGTTACTTTTTCGCCATTTATTCCATGGCGCTTTAGATGTGAAAAAGGGGTATACATTGCAAAAACAATTACAATAATCTTGAACAAAAATGTGGAAGACAGGGTGGTGGTGGCAAAGTGACTGGAAGCATTATCTGCTATCCAACCAAAAACCTTTTCTCACAGCTCTGGCTTCAATAGTGGTGTTCCGCGGCCCCCTAGAAATTGGGACAGGAAGGTAGTTCGACATGATGAGGGTTTTTGTTGTGCTCCCTCAGCAGGCACAGTTTCATCTTGCCCACGGCCTCGGCCTCTGCGTGCACAATCACCATAACATCCACTTCCCCGTCCCTTGCCACACATCTTGCCCATTTTAAATGGAGTTTAATATTTGTCACGTTGACAAAAATGTCTGTATTATTACCGCAGTAATATAGGATCAAGTCTGATGACCACAGTGTTAGGCAGTGACCTGGAAGTCAGAGATGCTTCCACGGGTCTTCCCAATGCTGTTCCCATGTCTTTTCAGCAATGTATGCATGTGTCTGATGATGTGTCACACACCACATGGCCAAATAAGGTACTAAATAGTGATGAGCGAGCATGCTCGCTACTGCTCGGTGCTCGCCCGAGCATCTCACTGCTCGAGATGCTCAGTGCTCGCCGAGTATTTTCGGGTTGCTCGGGGGGGAACTCGGGTCCCCTCCCTGCATGTTTGGCGCTCTTTAGAGAGCCAATGAACATGCAGGGATTGCCTGCCATGCACTGTAATGCAGTAGCCATGTTGGTTGTGGGCATTACAGTGATTGGCTGGTCGCACAGTGTCATCAGGTCTATATCAGACCTGGCGCCGCCATGTTCGTCACAGTCCCTTCGGAATCAGGCAGTGTAGGGAGAGCTGCTGCTGCGTTAGGGAGAGATTTGATTGTGTATTAGGTAGTGTAGGGAGAAAAACCGTACATTACACATATCCATCTTAACAAACAGTCCTTCTGAGGACTAATTCATCTGCAGAGATATCAGGCAGGCAGGGTGTATAGGCAGACGGTGTATATAGCAGACTGCAGTACATATAGCACAAGAGTCTCCATTCCATTTCTGCCTTCTGATGCTGTTAGATATTTCTATACAAAGGCCCAGGTCTCAGGGGCCAGGAATACTTTTCTTTGGAGCTTAATCCTCATTATTTGCTTAAAAAGCAATCCAGAGAACACGGGGTTTTTTTTGCTTGTTGGCACGGCAGAATACAGCCAGGTCCTTTCCATATTAGAGCTCTAGAAATTCAGCTATTAAAAACTGTGTTTCCTCCGTCAAACGGATCACATATACGTTGTCAGAAAATACTGCCATTTCTGGCCTCCATTAAAAATTTCCTTTAGTGTGTCAGTGAAGCAATTCACAGCAGTTTGCTGTTCAAACTACTTACCTACAGGCCAGGTATTTAAAACTTTGTTTTCTCCATCACACGGATCACATATAAGTTCAGTCCAAACTCAGTCATTTGTAGTGAGCATGGAAGATACTGTCCTCCATTTAAAATGGGCAAGGCACGTGGCAAGGGACGGGGAGCTGGACGTGATGGTAATGGTGCATGCAGAGGCCGAGGACAAGGCCGTGGGCAAGCCAAAATTGTGCCACAACAAACACCCACATCTTCTCGCCTGACCTTCCTGTCCCAATTACTAGGGGACCGCAGCACACCACTATTGAACCCAGAGCAGTGTCAAAAGGTTGTTGGTTGGATAGTGGATAATGCTTCCAGTCACTTAGCCACCACCACCACCACCCTGTCTTCCACACGGTCAAGTCTCAGTAGCCGTGAGTCTGGACAGCATATTCCTCACCCTGATCCTCCTTCCTCTCACCATGCTGAGTACCCAGAGACAACTGATCCCACACTTGGACACTCTGAAGAGCTGTTCACTTTTCCATTTATAGATTCGGGCCTCTCGCCCTGTCCATTTGAAGCGGGGCAAAAGGAGATCACGTGTAGCGATGCCCAAATACAGTATTTGAGCAGCCACGGTCACACCAAGGCGACGGTGGGAAAGTGTCACAAGAGATGGACGATGATGAGACACAATTGCCAGAAAGTCAGGAGGAGGACCAGGGTGCGGAAGTGGAAGACGAGGTGGTGGATGATATAGTAACTGACCCAACCTGGCAGGAGGACATTCAGAGAGAGCACAGCAGCACACAGGGGGAGGGAGGCAGAGCATCCCAACAGGCAGGAAGAAGCAGTGTGGTGGCCGCAGACAGAAGGCAGGCAACCGTTCCCCGTAACACCAACACGAAGGAAGTTGCCAGTACAACTGTTAGGTCTTCCCGAGTCTGGTTGTTTTTTAAAGACTCTGCCGATAACCCCAAAAATGCCATTTGCACCACCTGCCAGGCCAGCATCAGCAGTTGTGGCAAAACGACCAGCCTGACCACCACCAGCATGATCAGGCACATGGCAGCAAAGCACCCGACTTTGTGGGCCGAACCCCAGGGTCCAGGAACAGTGTCTGCGGGTGGCACCATTGCTTCTTCCTCTGTTGTGCATGCAAGCCAATCCCCTGTCCATAGTGCATGCGAAGATGCCTCCTGCCCTGCACCTGTCGTTGCACACTCTCAAGTAGCAGCATCAGGAAGCAAGTCCATGTCCTTGTCCCAGCGCAGCGTTCAGTTGTCCATACCCCAGTCCTTGGAATGCAAGCGCGAAAATGCAGCCAACGCCCCACAGGCCACACTGCTAAATTCTCACATTTCACGACTGCTTGTGCTCGAAATGTTGCCTTTTAGGCTCGTGGAGGCGGAAGCATTCCGCATCCTGATGGCGGCGGCCGACCCTCGGTACTCGGTCCCCAGCCACCACTATTTCTCCCGGTGTGCCGTCCCCGCATTACACAAGCACGTGTCCCAAAACATTAGCCATGCTCTCAACAATGCAGTTACCGGAAAAGTCCACCTAACCACGGAGACGTGGATAAGTGTGTTAAAGATAAGATTCTAAAATCTACTAAAAAACATTATATGAAACTCTGATGTATACTAAATATCTATACTTATATTATGTTATATGTTATGAATCTTGTTTTGCATATATCTGTTATATTGGATATCATTTAGTCATATATACCCTCACTTTAATATATATTATGAAAACCTTGATATATATATATATCAGATATCTGTACTCGTGTGTCACTATATAAATATCCTGAAAGGATTAGTTGGAGCTGGTTATAGAGATGGACTTTCAAATTGTTTACAAGAAGGGGACGAGACAAAGGATTCAACATGACACCTCCCAAGAGAATATCCTGAGGAATGAGGAGAATATCTGGGGAGGAAACATTTAACCCCATAGGACAAGATAATGAGACTTATCTATACCATGGGCCAGAGACCACTGTGATTGCTCAATTGCCTCAGGGCAACACCCTATTGGGACTTTCCTCCATACTGAACATATATATGTTATGCTGGAATAATAAACACATCTTTCCTGCGCCATTTCTCTTCAAGAGAAGTTCAGTATCTGACTCTGTCTGTCCGATATCAAAGCTTCACGTATACACTTGAATAATTTAATTTGGCAAGGGATAAGCAAAGGGTTGGGGTCCTTTGAACCTCACTTCCACAATTGGCGCCCAACGTGGGGCACCACACGGGCACCAGGGCAGACCGAATGAAGGTGTCCAGCTGTGGATCGTGGATGACTGGATGGGCCTGATCACCCCCCTTACACGGTAACTCTAGTTAATTACACTGTAATTACAGACTTGCTTGTGTTTCCAGTCGTTCATAGATTAGCAGAGGGCACGAGTCGGTCTGTTGTGGTAATCCTTAAGTGGGGATAGGGGTGACCCTGCTGGTGTTATCGAAACCCACTCACATTCCAATCCACTGTAACCTTTGCTTATTCTAATTTGTTTGTGTTTGAGACTGACTTAGTTTATGAGCTGTCGTGTGTGACTTGTGAACGGAGTATTCTCCTGGATGGAATCCCACATTGCATTTCCATATACCTCCTGTTCTTGAGAGAACGTAGGGGGGATGATGTGAGGAAGGTTTAAAAAAAAAAAAGAAAGTTTTGCAGTTCTGTATCGCTCCCTAAAAAAACGTCCTGTTCTTGGAAGATAGAACGCACGAGGGTAGGAAACAGAAGCTAGGCTGGCCAGCTAGTATCTGCGGTTATTAATAAGGAGATTATTCTGTTTCATTGAGTCATACTGACACAAGAATTCACTTTGTTTGGTCCGTCTTTCTGTTTGTATTGTGTCAACGTTCGTCAGCCATGCAGAAATTCTTGAGACTGTTCACAAAGAAAGTTGGTGTCGAATAACAGCTATACGGCTCAGACACTGGTAGCTGACAGGGAAGGGGTTAAGTATGTTGCTAGGGTTAAACAGTTAATAGACATTGTAGGAATGAATAGGAGGGGAAGACTTCAGCGGGGGCTGTGGAAAATAGCTTTAAAGAAAAAAAAAGGGTAAACTAGAGGAAACAGGTTTATTATCTGTGGCTATGGCAAATGACATAGCAAAACAGGGATGGGAAGAGGAAGAGAGAACAGATGATAATGATGATGTATATTACATGTATGTTAAGAACCATGTTTTTAATGTTGCTTTGAAAAATGTTGAGCCACCACCTTATAATGGCCTCAGGGGGTGGACATGTTCTAGGAGTGATGTGCAAACTTTAGACTCTGGGGACAATGGTTTACATTGTGGAGTTCATAGACCATCCCCCCTCCCCACTGACTTTGTAGCCACAGCGCCTTCTCTTGACTGCTCTTGGACAGACACACCACCCAGGTGCCCTCCCACCTTTGGAATGCATGACTCAAAGGAAGTCCCACCCACAGGTACTTTCTGTGGCGGTCATCTTACTCCACCCGGAAGGCCTGATAACAATGAGACGACAGATATTCCAAAGCCTAATGCCCAATTAGTTTCTCCACCAGTTTCTATATATCCGGTTGTGACTATGCAAGGACAATATTACACCCCACCTCAGCAATCTACCTCAGCATCTTCCCCACCTCCGACACCAATGTTCCCAGCTCTTACATCACCTGTCCCTCAGTCAGGTGAAGGGGCTCCATCTGTTGCCCCATCATATCAACATGTGGATAATGGCAGCTTTGTGTCGGGCCCCCCAGAGGACTGGGATCCTATTTTTGAGAAAATGATTGCCCAGTGTCAGACAGGGGCTGGGGTACTAATCTCTGTGGGTGTAGGGAACATGGTCACTCAGCGGGTGGATGCTATAGTGAATGCTACCAATAGCCACCTGCAGCACAGGGGTGGCCTGGCTAGAGATATTGTCATGGCAGGGGGAGACAGTATTCAAAGGGAAAGTGATAATATTGTATGACGACATGGTCCTTTCCAGCCAGCAATGGTCACAGTTACCGAATCAGGCGATTTACCCTGTAACACTATTATTCATGCAGTGGGGCCCATCTATAACCCTTCCTATCCAGATAATAGTGCACGGCTCTTGTGCCAGACTGTACACGCAGCATTAGACATTGCAAACAAGACTGCTGGCATTAAGACTATAGCACTTCCTTTAATTAGCTCCGGTATCTTTGGATACCCAGTCAGAGCATGTGCAAGGGAGCTAGTACAGACAGTGATAGAAGAGGCCTCTAAGCCTTCTTGCCATCTAACCGAGATACGTCTAGTCAGTAAACAGACTGACACTGCAAGGGCAATGAAAGATGCTTGTCAAACACATGTGACTCCCATCACACCAGTACCAATTAAAAATGATGTGGATGAAGAAAAGTTGCTGCCAAGCCTACCTAGACCACCATCTAATTTAACCCTTAAGCCTATCATACCACCACCTGCTCTTGGCAAACCAGAACCTATCATGTATTTAAAATTCACACCGACTCAAGCCATGACACTCTGCAACTAATTGCCAGACCCAGAGAAACAACCCATGCCTTTCTACCGTGCAGTTTTGGCTATTCAGAAGACATACTCAGCTACGTGGCAAGATTTGTCCTCTCTTGTGTCTGTTAAAGCAGGAGATGCATATCATCCACAAGTGCTTGTGGGCAGGGACGGTACATCTCGCTGGTGGCACACTGGGTTAACATAGTGGAAGCCAGGACCCAGTCGGACCTTGGGACGGAACACGTCCTCCCGACGCCAAGGATTGCGGGCCCTAGGTCAATCAGCGTTGCCCCCACGGTCTACAGCTTCTGCACCTCATCCTCCTTAGCCTCCTCCTCCTCTTCAGCCTCCATCTCCGAAATTACAACATCAGTCACAAGCTGGAAGCACTGCAGCACTGCCTCGGCCAAGCTGCAACAGGCTGTGCTGAAGCTAATATGCTTGGGTGAAAATACCCACAATGCTGAAGAGTTGTGGACAGCTCTGAAAGAGCAGGCAGATCTGTGGCTCACACCGCTGAATCTTCAGCCAGGCATGGTCATGTGTGACAATGGCCGGAACCTGGTGGCGGCTCTGAGGCGAGGCGAGCTCACACACGTACCATGCCTGGCCCATGTGCTTAACCTCGTGGTTCAGCGGTTTCTCAAATCCTACCCGGAGCTGCCAGATCTGCTTGTTAAAGTACGCCACCAGTGTGCCCATTTTAGAAAGTCAGCTACAGCTTCCGCCGCCCTTGCAGTGCTTCAGCAGCGTTTGCAGCTACCGGCTCACAGACTGCTGTGTGATGTCCCCACGCGTTGGAACTCTACACTGCAGATGTTGGGAAGGAATTGTGAGCAGAAGAGGGCAGTTGTTGTCTACCAGCATCAACAAGGCCGTTGGTATTCAGTTCAGACTCCACACATAAGACCTCAGGAGTGGACATGGATGTCAGACATATGTACCATCCTCCAAAACTTTGAGGACTCCACCAAGATGGTGAGCGGCGATGACATCACAATTAGCGTCACCATCCCACTTCTCTGTCTTCTGAAACGCTCTCTGCTCACAATCAAAGAGGATGCATTGCAGGCAGAGCATGATGAGATGGAGCAAGGAACCATACAGGGTAATTACACACAGCCCAGCCTCATCTCATCCCAACGTAGATTGGGTGACAATGAGGAAGAGGAGTAGGAAGGACAGGAGCTAGTTTCATGCACTATAGATGGTACTACCTGCACAGCTGTCATACCGTCTGTTCAGCGTGGATGGCCAGAGGACAGAGAGGAGGAGGAGGAGAGCATGGTCAGTCATCCTCTTGGTGAGGACTCTGAAGTCTTGCCTGTTAGTAGTCTGGCACGCATGGCTGAGTTTATGTTACGCTGCCTTTCCCATGACCCTCGCGTTCTCAAAATTTTGGGTGACAGTCATTACTGGTTGGTGACACTTCTAGACCCACGCTACAAGGAGAACTTTATATCTCTTATTCCTGAGGCAGACAGGTGTACAAAAATGGGGCAGTACCAGAAGGCCCTTGTTGCGGAACTATTAAGAAAATTCCCATCTGAAAACGCTGGGGGCAGAGGGCACACTTTGTTGGACAACCAAGGAGTACAGGCGAGAGAGACACAACTTCAATCCAGCAGAGGCAGCGGAACACTGTCAAAGTTCTGGGAGAGTTTTCTCAGACCCTCCCCTCGCACAGGCCCTGAAGCGCGGGGTACTATCACAAGGAGTGCAAAGTTTGGGAAGATGCTGAGGGAGTACCTTGCCGACCGTACCAACGTCCTCCGTGATTCCTCTGTGCCTTATAATTATTGGGTATCCAAGCTGGATACGTGGAATGAACTGGCTCTCTATGACTTGGAGGTCCTGGCCTGGCCTGCCCTGTCGCCAGCGTTTTATCAGAGCGGGTTTTTAGTGCCGCTGGTGGAATTATAACTGATAAGCGCATCTGCCTGTCAACTGAAAATGCTGACAGGCTGACTCTTATAAAAATGAACAAGGGGTGGATTGGGCCAGACTTCTCATCACCACCAAATGATAGCAGCGTAACATAAACTCCAATCCAGTGTCTTTTCTTGGGAGGTGTATTCCCATGCACCTTTTTACACCCACACATGGGTATACACTTACTGATTTTGGCTATTTGCTCTTGTCCTCCTCCTTCTCTTCATCCTTCACCACCATATCACCAGGGTGACCGTGGTCCGTGATGCAACACCCACATAATTTTTTTAAAGGGTGTTTATGATGCCCGTAAAAAATTTTTTTTATACAGTATGTTCATGTATACCCCCCAGGGGTAAATGTTTGTCAGCCCATACACTTAGTGCATGGGCATTACAAGTATAGGAGGCCCGCTGCTTTCTAATGGGAACATTTTTTATGAGGCCCTCCTCCACGTCTCTTCCAAGGGGCATTGAAGTGCCTCCAAATTTTTGGCAGCTCTTGCATTCACTGCATAGGCCAACACTATGGGAGACTCTCTCCTTTCTAATGGGAAATTGTCATTACTGTGGCCCTGCTCTGTGTGTCTTTAAATTCTTAGTGGGGTTTTTCCTAAAATTGGTCAGCCGTTGGACTCACTGCATACCTTATAACTGTATAGCAGACCCTCTCCTTTCTAATGGGAACATGTCGTACCTTGTTACTGTGGCCCTGCTCCGTGTGTCTTTAAATTTTTAGTGGGGTTTTTCCTAAAACTGGTCAGCCGTTGGACTCACTGCATACCCTATAACTGTATAGCAAACCCTCTCCTTTCTAATGGGATCATGTCGTACCTTGTTACTGTGGCCCTGCTCTGTGTGTCTTTAAATTCTTAGTGGGGTTTTTCCTAAAATTGGTCAGCCGTTGGACTCACTGCATACCCTACAACTTTATAGCAGACCCTCTCCTTTCTAATGGGAACATTTCGTACCTTGTTACTGTGGCCCTGCTCTGTGTGTCTTTAAATTCTTTGTGGGGTATTTCTTAAAATTTTTCAGCCGTTGGACTCACTGCATACCCTATAACTGTATAGCAGACCCTCTCCTTTCTAATGGGAGCATGTCGTACCTTGTTACTGTGGCCCTGCTCTGTGTGTCTTTAAATTCTTAGTGGGCTTTTTCCTAAAATTGGTCAGCCCTTGCAGTCACAGCATGGGCATTACCACTATAGGAGACCTGCACCTTTATAATGGGAACATTTTTTTACTGAGACCCTCCTCTATGTCTCTTCAAAGGGGTATTGGGTTGTGTCCAAATTTTTGGCAGCCCTTTCAGTCACTGGATACGCAATAACAGTATAGGAGACCCACTTGTTAATAATGGGAACAACAAAGCATAACCGGCTGATGGCTGTCTAACAATAGCTAGGGCAGACTGCTGACCTTTTAAGAATAGTGAGGGCCATCTGATGTCCCTATAAAAATAGGCTTTATGACTTTCAGAGTCCCTCCATCATAAATAAAACAGGATGTGTCTGATGATGTGTCACACACCACATTGCCAGATAAGGTTGTAAAATGTTAAAATGACATTTCCCAGTGAATGCATTTGTCTTAAAAAATAACGTAAACAAAACAATAGGATATTTCTTTAGTATAAAAAGCAGCGTCACCAATTTAACCTCAATGTAATCACATTGTTCAGCTCCTGCACCTCCTCCTCCATCTCCGAAATGACCACATCAGTCACAAGCTGACAGCACTGCAGCACTGCCTTGGCCAAACGGCAACAGGCTGTGCTGAAGATAACATGCTTAATGCTTAGGTGACAAACCGCCCAGCTCTGCAGAGTTGTTGAAAGCTGTAACACAGCAGCCTGATCTGTGGCTCTCACCGCTGAACATACAGCCAGGCATGGTCGTGTGTGACAATGGGCGGAATCTGGTGACGGAGAACTGACAGCCGGGGTAGATACGGTTTCCCTCTATGCCAGTCCTTTCACCGAGCTAAAGAATATGGCTGTGGTGAAATACAACTCCCACTGATAAGCTGTTTCAGATTGAAAAACATTGCGCCCACCAGAGGATTTGATTCTGACCTTTCTCACCTGCTCAAGAGCCCCATAGCAGCTGCAAAGTTAGCGCTATCATGAACTCTCCTGAGGTAGAAGCCAAGGCACACCAGAGGATTCTCTGCTGGGACCGTCCAACCCTGCCGAAAAGCAGTCCTAAGAAAAGTGTGTGGGAAGGTTCCCGGACACTCTATGGCTGCTTTTTTACTGAGGAGGAAACACACGCAAACACGGGGAGAACATACAAAGTCCTTGCAGATGTTGACCTTGCTGGGATTTGAACCCAGGATCCCAGCGCTACAAGTCTTCAGTGCTAACCACTGATCCAATCCTGCCATTCACCCTCTAATATCTAACAGGCTGGAGAAACTTGCACCTACTGCCACGCTATCTTTAGCTCCTTTGTGAGAAAATGTATTTGGGCAGCCACTCAGTCTACCAAATAAAATTCCTGAGAAGGAAATTGGGGAAGGCTTCGCTACTGGTACTGGAGCAGTGCTAATACCATGGCGTCGTACCATAGTTTACTGGAAATATTCCAGGCTGGTAGGAGGCAAGCAAATTCCCACAGAAAAGTACCAGCAGTAATATTCAGGCCACATTTCAAGTGCAAGCAGCTTTAGAGGACTTCCTGGGAGAAATGACACGCAGGGTAGATACGGTTTCCCTCTATGCCAGTCTTTTCACTGAGCTAAATACAACTCTCAGCAAAAAAAGTTGTGGACTGGCTCCATACCGTCCCTGGCCACATTCACCTGTCCACGTGTTTGTGGTTAGGCGGTCCTTCCACTGGGGAGGGCATGGGTAATGTTGTGGGACCCATGCTTGTGGAAGGCGGAGATGATACAGGGAAAAATAATGGCGGCTGGGGACCGAGTATGGATACCCAGTCGCCACCGCCATAAGATTGTGGACAGCTTCCGCCTCCATGAGCTTAAAAACCCATATTTCAAGTGCAAGCAGCTGCCCACAAATCTGGCAGTTTAGTGTTGCGACCTGTGGGTGGGTGGGTGGCTGGCTGCATACTTGCACTTACATTCCAAGTAACAGAAAACTAAGCAGATGGTGGTCTCTATCATCATCATGGCCTCACCTCGGCACTATGAACTCTCCTGAAGGAGAAGCCAGGGCCCGCCGGAGGAGTCTCCGGTTCTCTGGTGGGCCCGTCCAACCCTGCCGAAAAGCAGCCCTGGATACGCAATAACAGTATAGGAGACCCACTTGTTAATAATGGGAACAACAAAGCATAGCCGGCTGATGGCTCTCTAACAATAGCTAGGGCAGACTGCTGGCCTTTTAAGAATAGTAAGGGCCATCTGATGTCCCTATAAAAATAGGCTTTATGACTTTCAGAGTCCCTCCATCATAAATAAAACAGAATGTGTCTGATGATGTGTCACACACCACATTGCCAGATAAGGTTGTAAAATGTTAAAATGACATTTCCCGGTGAACGCATTTGTCTTAAAAACTAACGTAAACAAAACAATAGGATATTTCTTTAGTATAAAAAGCAATTTAACCTCAATGTAATCACATTGTTCAGCTCATGCACCTCCTCCACCATCTCCAAAATGACCACATCAGTCACAAGCTGACAGAACTGCAGCACTGCCTTGGCCAAGCGGCAACAGGCTGTGCTGAAGATAACATGCTTAATGCTTAGGTGACAAACCGCCCAGCGCTGCAGAGTTGTTGAAAGCTGTAACACAGCAGCCTGATCTGTGGCTCTCACCGCTGAACATACAGCCAGGCATGGTCGTGTGTGACAATGGGCGGAATCTGGTGACGGAGAACTGACAGCCGGGGTAGATACGGTTTCCCTCTCTGGTGGGCCCGTCCAACCCTGCCGAAAAGCAGCCGTGGCTAATAAAAGTGTGGGGGAAGGTTTCCGGACACTCTGTGGCTGCTTTTTTAATGTTGATCGGCCATGCTTATGCATGTTATTTCTCAAAACGCATTACAGATCAGGCCATTGTCCAACTCTGTATTCAAGAAATTAAATGCGCAAAGAAAGATGTGTGTGTGTCAAAGCACCACCGACAAGTGCAAGTTGATGTTGGACGGGCTGCCATTGCTTCTGCAACAAGCTCAATTACAGGACTTCCTGGGAGAAATGACACCCAGGGTAGATACGGTTTCCCTCTATGCCAGTCCTTTCACCGAGCTAAATACAACTGTCAGCAAAGAAAAGTTGCGGACTGGCTCCGTACCGTCCCTGGCCACATTCAACTGTCCACATGTGTTTGGTTAGGCGGTCGTTCCCAGTAAGTGCACTGGGGGGGCACGGGTAATGTTGTGGGACCCGTGCTTGTGGAAGGCAGAGGCGATACTGGGAAATATATTGGCGGCTGGGGACCGAGTATGGACACCCAGCCGCCGCCGGCATGAGGTTATGAAAAACTTCCGCCTCCACGAGCCTAAAAGGCTACATTTCAAGTGCAAGCAGCTGTCAAAAATTTGGCAGTATAGTATTGCAGCCTGTGGGTGGGTAGGTGGGTGGCTACCTGCATACTTGCGCTTGCATTCCAAGGAATGGAGAAGGGACAAGTGAACGCTGCAGTGGGACAAGGACGTGGACGGTGATTGTTGCAAGTCTGCAACGACAGGTGCATGGCGGGAGGCATCTTCGCATGCGCCAAGCATCTCTTATGATGGGCACACTTTTAGGCAGTGACCTGGGAGTCAGAGATGCTTCCAGAGGTCTTCCCCATGCTGTTCCCATGTCTTTTCAGCACTGTATGCATGTGTCTGATGACGTGTCACACACCACATGGCCAGATAATGTTGTAAAATGTTAAAATGACATTCCCAGGTGAATGCATTTGTGTTGGTTAAAAGCAATGCAAAAGTGTAAAAACGCATCAAAAACGCTACGTGTGAACATAGCCCAAGGTGTGGAGGAGCATTTTTGTTTTTGGTTATTTATTTTGCCTTATATACAAGTCATTACCCTGGAAAGGATGTTCCTTAACATATTTCCCAGGAAAAAAATTTTGGTTTCGTTTTTGTAAGTTTTATTGTGAGTCTGTAAAAGTGGCGTAATACCTCTGACCACGTTGTTGACAGCAGTGATCTGGGAGTCATAGATGCTTCCAGGGGTCTTCCCCATGCTGTTACCATGTCATTTGAGCATTATTCCCATCGATTTGGGCAATTTTTAGGCCCTCTGTAGACCGCCGGGGGGAACCGCCTGAAAAATGCTCGAGTTTCCCATAGACTTACAATGGGCTCGTTACTCTGGTCGAGCACCCGAGTATTCCAATGTGCTCGACCCGAGCACCCGAGCATTTTAGTGCTCGCTCATCACCATTAATGACGTAAATGATTGATCACTTGGGTCACTTATCATTAATTCTTCAATAGCTGTCACAGTTGTTAATAGTAAACTCTCCAACCAATGAGGTAAATGTTATTTGGTAAAAAAAAGACACGCGAGGAATAAATATACACAATATTTCCCATAATATGACTATTATATCTTTGGGGAATGTTCACAAGTGGCATTTTTTTCAGGGTTATTTTTCTGCTGCTAAAACATTGCGTTTTACAGTACCAGCTTAGTGAATGAGATTTCTAAAGTCTCATTCACATGCTGCGTTTTTTTCCTTTTTTTATTTTAAATTTGCAGGATGTTAATTCTTTCAGGGGTTTTGCAGCATTTTTCACCCATTCAAATGAATGAAAAAAAAACAACACAAGTATAAACACTGCAAAAACACAGCAAATAAGTGTGGATTGTATGCAGTGTTTTTCCTGAGTACAACCTGGTTTTTGGTGTGGAAAAAAATGCTGCAAAAACGCAACGTGTGAACATTCCCTTATCCTGGTTGTGTTGTATTTGGAAATAAAACAGTACGGCCAAAAAAGCATATTGCTAGGCAGCATGTATGTGTGTAGAGCCACTCCTTGAAGATTCCATCACAAGATTCCATGATGACATCACAGGTCATGGTCGGGCATTATGACATCACAGCTCACAGTCACTATATATACAATGTACACAGGGTCACGGCTGCCTTTGTTGGCTTCATAGTGACTGAGCGCACTTGCAGTTTCTCACTATTCTATAGTGACTGAGCGCACTTGCAGTTTCTCGCTATTCTATAGTGACTGAGCGCACTTGCAGTTTCTCGCTATTCTATAGTGACTGATCACACTTGCAGTTTCTCGCTATCCCATAGTGACTGAGCGCACTTGCAGTTTCTCGCTATTATATATAGTGACTGATCGCACTTGCAGCTTCTATGGCTGAATTACTTTTGGACAATCTTCAAGTAGAAGCTCTATGGGAGATTCTTACCACCAATTGCCCTGAGATTGTGCTTCTACCACCCGATGGCGTCCTCAGCTTCACTCACCGGCTGGTGGTGGAGCTTGTAAGGGACTGCCTGACCAAATACCACCGAGGTCATCTCACCTCAGAGTATCTGACGGATTTACCTCAGAACATCAGGACATTACTACAGCAGGTAAGTGGCGGAAGCTCCGCATAACACTTCTCAATAATGGATAATAATGGTGGGATAGAAGCAGGGGCTGATTAAGAGTAGCCAGGGCCCTGGGCAGTTTAGGAGGTGTGGGGCCACAGCACCCGATGTATCACATGACATGTCACAAGATTGCCTTTGATAGATCATGTGATAAGTCACGTGATTAACATGCAGGTGCTCAAGTGCACTACACATAACAGAGCACTATGCATAATAGAGCAGGGGTGGGAAAGTAATATCACTGAGGGGCCACATGAGAAATGTGACTGTTGTGTAGGCCGAATCAATAGGCTGAAATTAATTCTGCTCAATATTAACATATTAATTATATTTTATATTATTAACTGTATCACTTATTATTGAGCAGAATTAAGTGTGCTGGCATCCCCCTACATACAGTAAGAGCTCACACACATACCCTATATACAGTAAGAGCCCACACACAGCTCCCTTTATACAGTAAGAGCCCATACATAGCACCAATGTACAGTATGAGCTCACACACAGAATCCTATTTAGAGTATGAGCCCTCACATAGCTCACTATATACAGCCTAGCTCTCACATAGCCCTCTATATACAGTATGAGCCCTCACATAGCCCGCTATAAATAGCTGAGCCGTCACATAGCCCCCTATATACAGCATGAGCCCCCACACACTTTAAATATTGCTTGGCAGCATGTATTTGTGCAGAGCCGCTGCTATAAGATTCCATCACAAGATTCCATTATGACATCAGAGCTCACAGTCACTGTGTACAATCTACACAGGGTCATGGCTGCCGTTGTTGGCTCCATAGTGACTGAGCACTTGCAGTTTCTCGCTATGGAACATTAGGACATTCCACAGCAGGTAAATGGTGGACGCTCCGCACAAATCTTCTCCACAATAATGGATAATAACGGTGGGATAGAAGCTTCTTCTTTCTTCCAATATAAAACAGGACAAGACCCCAGATATGTAGTCAATGTATCTGCAGAGAGGAGCAGATGTCAGATACAATGGCCGCCTTCATTGTGATCTTTCTCATCTCGAGATTTTTCATTTGTGTTTCTTTTCTTCTTTTTAGGCTGAAAAAAGATCTCAATATGGAGATTTGTCTTTTGTTAAAGAACTGGCCGAAAAAGTCCTGTGTGTACTGGAAGGTCCGGCCCGCTCATCGGAACGCCCGGTAAGGATCCATCATCTTCTCTATCACACGTCCTTGTTTTCTGATCTTCTCCAGATCACCAGCCAGATATCAGAAGATCTGGTGTTAGATCTTATCGGCCTCCCTGTCAGCCCCTGGCAAGCACAGGAGGTAATATGGCCGCCTGTCTCTGCTGATGGCAGTCTGTATTCTGCTGATGTAGTCACAGCTCAGTGGTGGGAAGTCTGTATTTCCGCCTCTGTCTCCCTCTATTATCCATATTAATGTTTTTGCAATGTTACCTCATCTTAATCCATTTTATCTGAGAAAAGTCCTCATGATGGCGCCTGATCTGTATAGTTACAGTTGGTGTGTCTGTAAATGCGGGTTTAGTCCTTCCTGATTTGTGGATTTGGTCATTTAGTGGAAGGTTCCTCGTGTTAATTCTATATATTCTATCAATCAGGAGACACCAGAAGGCGACACCGAAGATGAGCAAAATGTGACCCCAGAAACCCCTGACCCTAATACGAGTCAGCCGGGACCGAGCAGCGATCTGACTACAGGTGAGCCGATCACACAACCTTCTACAGGAAATATCCGGATATTATAGAGAACAGGGGATCATTTCACATTTACTCTTTCCACTCTCTAATCAAACATACAGAGAGCCAAAATGAAAAACTTGGAAAAAGTCACGAGCCAATCAGTATACTGGGTACCACAAAGTCCTCCATAATGAATAATGGGTCCCACATAGTCCTCCATGCAGAATAATGGGCCCCACATAGTGCTCCATGCAGAATAATGGGCCCCACATAGTCCTCCATACAGAATAATGGGCCCCACATAATCCTCCATACAGAATAATGCCCCACATAGTCCTCCATACAGAATAATGGGCCCCACAAAGTCCTCCAAACAGAATAATCGGCCCCACAAAGTCCTCCATACAGTATAATGGGCCCCACATAGTCCTCCATACAGAATAATGGGCCCCACATAGTCCTCCATACAGAATAATGGGCCCCACATATTCCACCATACAGAATAATAGGCCCCACATAGTCCTCCATACAGAATAATGGCCCCACATAGTCCTCCATACAATATAATGGCCCCACATAGTCCTCCATACAGTATAATGGGCCCCACATAGTCCTCCATACAGAATAATGGGCCCCACATAGTCCTCCATACAGAATAATGGGCCCCACATATTCCACCATACAGAATAATAGGCCCCACATAGCCCTCCATACAGAATAATGGGCCCCACATAGTCCTCCATACAGAATAGTCATTTCTCCATTATATTGCTGTATTATGTCTGTAGGATTAATATCCTCTAATACATTTTATTTCCTCATCATTTTATCGCTATTTTAGAAACAACTGAGCTGTTGGATCCTGACAGTGTAATCTTAGAGATCCCGGAGATCCAAGAACCTGCCGGTGTAAGTATTATAGAGGTAGATGTCTGTGTATCACCAGATCACGGGGTGTAAATGACCCGTCCAGTATTATCCCCCATATAACCAGGGGGCGCCTCTATTATTAGAGGAGATGACACTATTGCATTAGATAATAGCGTTTATATTATAGGGAATCCGTCAGCAGGTTTCTGCTCACCTATCGGATCAGTGACATCAGCTGGGACATAATATAGGGGGAGACGTTTCCGCATCTGGAGATTTTCTCCAGCAGCTTCTAGATCTTAATATCATTTCTTCTTCTTCTTCTTTTCTAGGACTTGATGGAATCATTGATCCCGGCGAGAAAGCCGCGTATGAGCGACTACGAAACATCTAAGCTGATCAGCAGCGGATCTTTTGGGTGAGATTTCAGTTAGCATAAGCCACATTTCTCAGGGTTCCCTATGATAATGCTTCATCCTCTGCGCTCTGCCATTCAGTGTTATCATAGGGACATGATCTGAGGTGAAAGGTGATAATGTGACCTGGGTGAGGGTCCGGCAGATGTGGCATTGTGCAGACTTCCCATAGGTGATAATGTGACCTGGGTGAGGGTCCGGCAGACGTGGCATTGTGCAGACTTCCCATAGGTGATAATGTGACCTAGGTGAGGGTATGGCAGGCGTAGCATTGTGCAGACATCCATAGGTGACAATGTGACCTGGGTGAGGGTGTGGAAGATGTGGCATTTTGCAGACCTCCCACAGGTGATAATGTGACCTGGGTGAGGGTCTGGCAGACTTGGCATTGTGCAGACCTCCAACAGGTGATAATGTGACCTGAGTGAGTGTCCGGCAGACGTGGCATTGTGCAGACTTCCCACAGGTAATAATGTGACCTGGGTGAGGGTCTGGCAGACGTGGCATTGTGCAGACTTCCCATAGGTGATAATGTGACCTGGGTGAGGGTCTGGCAGACGTGGTATTGTGTAGACCCTCCCATAGATGATCTATGTAGTATTATTTAATGTATTTCTAGATGTGGATTTCTAGTAATGGTCGGACTTCTGGTATTAAACATTAGTACAGAAGATCATATAATGACTTCTATAGACGGACTGTTAATAAGGATTCACTATAAACCATGGTTTCTTCTTCTCTCCAGGTCCGTCCACTTAGTTCACCATAAAGACTCACAGAAGATCTTCGCTATGAAGAAAATTTCCAAGCGGGACCTGGATACTCCAAAACATGTGGAAGGGGCCTATCTGGAGAGGGACATCCTGACATTCGCTGACTGTCCCTTTGTGGCCTCCATGCTCTGCTCCTTCCCTACTAGATCTCACCTGTGTATGGTCATGGAGTATGTAGGAGGTAGGACATGTACATGTATTATATTCAGCCCATGTCTGCTGACATCTTATCAGCGCTCATATCATTAGGACTTGTCCCCGTGGACGGTTACATCCCCGCACAGCATTTACTATAGATATTATGGAAAGTCATTGATGTGTGTGATCTCCCTGTATGTCCGCACTGAGCACGTCAGTATCGCCAGCTGTAGACGAGATGAGACATCACTTTATTAGTGACATGGACGACATCTCACCATGACCTCAGACTAATATTCTGTGCTCTATACATTATATCTGTATATATTCTCTCCTGCCCCAATGTCTCCGCTCACTTCTCATGATCCATCGTGGTGATCTGCTGTATAAACCCCTCACCGCTCAAATTTCCTTTCTTCTATAGGTGGAGACTGTGGGACCCTCCTAAGCACCAGGGGTCCTTTATCTGTCCCCTTGGCCCGCCTGTATTTTGCAGAAGCGATACTTGCTGTGGAATACCTGCACAGCTATGGTGTGTTGCATAGAGACCTGAAACCAGAGAAGTAAGTGCCCCCTGTAGTATAATAAAGGGGGAAGTTATTTATTACCACACAGCCTGTGAGACTAAAACCATCTTCTCTTTCACAGCCTCCTGATTACACCGGCTGGACACATTAAAGTCGCCGATTTTGGGATTTCAAAAGTTGGTGTCATGATACCAGAAACCAACACCCACAGGGAATCATTGGAGGACATCGCCAGAGAATTCCAGGACCATGAGGTTGGCATCACTTACAGGATCTTAGCTTGTTCTTTACAAATCTCATCACACTATTGTCTCTTCTCTACGTTCTTCATTTCTAGAGAACTTTTCCACTGATATTTTATCTTCTGTCATTGGCTTTTTATGTAGAGAACTTGTCATAATAATCATTTCATCGATTCTTATCTTTATCTTCTGTTGGTTTCCAGGACTGTGGCACCCCGCTCTACATGGCCCCAGAAATCATCCTGAAGAAAGGCTATGGAAGACCTGCGGACTGGTGGTCAATGGGGATCATCCTGCATGAGTTTCTGGTGGGATATGTACCATTTCATGGGGATTCCCTATCTGAGCTCTATAAAAATATTGTCACTGGTAAGTAGAATAATCCGATCATTGCTTTGACTGGTTACATGAATTTAGTTATTTCCTCTACTTTATCTTACAGTCCAAAACAGAGGTTTTATTTTCTGTAATTTTCTATATAACAGGAGACATAATTTGGGATTGGGATCGCTCTCCTCCCCCCGATGCTCAGGACCTCATTAATGACCTGCTCAGAACAAATCCTGCACAAAGACTTGGGACAGGTAACTGATATACTGTATTAGTATTAATATTCACTTTTTACAACGAGGACTCATCGCTCCTGTCCATGAGGATCAGCACTCCTCTATCTGCTTGCCTATTTCTAGATCTCCATAATATAACTTTTAGTTTGTTTCGTTCACTTTTGTCATTACTTCAGATATACTGTTCAGATATGGAGCAGCCTCTAGCAATGTCCGCATCACTTTTGTTTTTCTTTTTCCAGGAGGAGCATTTGAGATCAAGAGTTATCCATTCCTGAGTGACTTAGAATTTGAAAACCTTCTAAGTCAGAAGCCGGAGTACATTCCTCGGCTTGTGTCAGATATGGACACCAGCTTATTTATCAGTAAGTAGAAGACATCATCTAGACTAAGCGGCTGTTTGTCTCATCTTCCATAATATGTGACAATCGGTTCCCATTAATAGTAGTGATAAATGGTGACTGTGTTATACTGACAACCACTAATAACACTTCATTACCTATGTATTGTAGATCACGCTGATACAGACAAGCCTATTGTCTCAGAGGAGGAGGACACAAGTGAGGATAATGAGAGCCTTTTCTTCCAAAATTTTACAACATCCTCTAAAAGGCTTTCTAAAGTAAGTGATCAATAAATCCAGAATACATAAAAAGACCTCTAAAAGTAAAAAATAGAATTTCATATCTTATTTTTGTCCTTATTTAGCTCTGTACCACCGTTATCAAGTCCCCTCCAGAGTGTACCCCGGCATCCAGCAGAAACATCTCAGAAATGTGAGTAGATTGTGGAGTCATTACTGGGAGCTCCAGACTAATATATGTGCACAACACCAAATATAGGACATAAATACCATCATATCGAATGCAGCATCCACTGCCACATGATCAGCGGTCATTGCGCTTTTGGCTTCAGAATTCGCTGGAGATAACAGCCCATAATTGCTGCCGGTCAGGCATTGGTAGTATTGCCCACATTGTGGGACAGATGTAGTATTACATGCTGGCCATTATTGGTAGTTGTTTTCCGCTCTGCTCCATAGAAGGTAGTTTTGAGCAGGAGACCTTCCCCACTATGACTTTCATATGTCCTATTAGGCCTTATAGTCAGGGTTCTTCTAGTGAGACAATCCCTTTTATACTGAATTTACTTGTGATTTACACGTTTTTCTTCTTCCTAACAGGCAGAAAGGATCTTCTCCTGAATCTGCTAGAGACGATGCTATAACCAGCTTGCCGTCCTCGTCCCCATTGTCAGGTATGTACATGTCTATAGCACAAACAATGTGAATGTTGTCATCAACGGTGAAATATTTCCACATGGTTTTTCTGTAATAGGTCTCCTATGTTATCTATGTTCCATGGATCCCAATTACTTTACCCATGGGACCATACTGTGTCTCCATTTCTGTAACTTTGTACAGTATTATCATGGATTCTGTGATACATTGTTGCATCCAGTAACCTCTGTCATCATAATGAGACATCGTCTCCTATAGTAGAATATCGCTCATTAGGGATGCACCACATGGCGGCACACAGGGCGTTCACTGCTCCATATTAGTGACACATCTAATGCCCCTCATATTAGGTCATGTCCGGTATATAGGACTTATTCTGCCCTATTGTGTAATACCAGATTATCAGGACTATAGGGGACAGGACTAGAACAATCTATATACTATATACAGGAGCGATACAAAGCAGATCCCATAACAATATGTCTTTAGTGAGTTGTTGTTTTTTCTTTTTTCTGATCAGAATTTCCAGCTGATGACGAAAAATCAGAAAATGGGAAAAAGGGGAAAAAGAGACGAGGTAAGTGTGAGAGTCATCTCCATGTTGTGTGATGTCGTCAGTGAGAATAATTCATGTGGAGCAGATGTCATCTGTCGGAGATGGGATTGTCACATGTATGATGGCTGACGATGATCCCTGACCTCTGTGTGATGAGATTCCTCTGCCGTCCGGCCACAGTGACCGCACAGTAGTATCATGTCATATGGAGTCCCATCACTTACACTATATTTCCTTCTCTTCTCATAGGTTCCATCTTCCGCCGGATCCTATCATCCTGCCGGCGTGGATTATCCAGGGCTGCTCGCGTATTTGCGTGTTGTCACCGTTCCCCTAGAGACATCTAAAAGACGGTAAACCTCCGCATCCAGCTCCCTGAAGTCCAGCAGATCCACCATCACTGCTGGAGCTGTACAGAAGGACCTTCACCATCTACCGGTGGCCTTCTGACTGTTACATCTCTGCCCGGACAATCTCAGTATCACCTCTGTCACCAGGCTCCGCGGTATTCATACTGCTCGCAGACGTGGCGGTTACTGATCACCTGGTATCTGACCCCGGCTGTTTTCCTGATTATAAGTTTGCCTACTGATTCTGTTCCTGGTTTTGTCCCTCCCTTCTATCCTATTATTAATAAAAAAAAAATACAATTATTATTACTGAGATCTTGGTTCATCCATCAAACTTTACTCTGCATTTTGTTAACTGATAAAAATAATTTATTAACACTTCTGCTTTTAAAAGGATATATACAGTATGCTTATAATATATATACAGTATGCTGATTATATATACATGGTGACAAAGTCACTGGCAAAGTGCTGGAGGGGAGGTATGTTTCACTGAGGCTGTTAGCTTCAGTGATTTGAAACCCATAAGTTTTACACCAGCACACTATGTGTTGATAGGGATTAATCGGCCATTTTAAGGGCTGGGTTTTTGTGAACGACCATAGAACGGGTTGGGAGGTCATTCATCATATCTCCACCCCTGGGTGAGGACTAGGATATATATAGACGGCCTTCTAAGGCATTCAGTGTTCAGTAGGGCTGTAGAGAGGAACTCCAGCGCCTTGTGTCCTGAGAAGGAAAAGCTGAACTAGTGGATGGTTGTTCTCCTGAGCGGGCAGATCCCCACAGCAACACGGCTGTATGTTATGTTTTGTTTTTCCTTAGGTCAGAAAGCACGTATTTATTTTTGCTAACTCTTCACTGGCTTATGCAGCATCTTCAAATAAACCAGTGAGAGACTTAAGGAGACAGCGCTCCGGTGGCTACTTCTGTGTGCAACTGAGTGGGCCGATCTACCATAGTATATATAAGGCGGCATGCGTGTCTCTGTCTGAAGCTTCGATAGACTGCGCATGTGTGATGCGCAGCCTGGCTCCAGAGAGAAGCACGCATCCAGCCGTTACAGGTAAGAGGAGGTGTATGGCGCCGGAGATCGCGGGATGCGTAGACACTGAACGCATACCGCGATCTCCGGCGCCATACTTACATACTTACCTGACCGGGAGGAGCGTTGTCGCGGCGCCTCTCTTCGCTGGAGACCGGGGGCGGAGTGAAGGCGTCAGATCGACGCATGCGCATTGCGCTATCCGGCGCCATTTTACTGAAGACACATTTACAGTGTGTCTTCAGAAAAATGGCGCCGGACAGCGCGGTGCTCCAGCACCGCACTTCTCCCTCGGCCTCTGGCAGAAGAGGACGCAGCAGTGCTGGAGTACAGAGAAGAAAGGTGAGTATAACTGTTTTTTTGTGTGTATGTGTGTACAGTGTGAAAGGGGTGCCACGCATACCGGGATTGGGGATGAGGGGTGCCACGCATACCGGGATTGGGGATGAGGGGTGCCATGCATACCGGGATTGGGGATGAGGGGTGCCACGCATACCGGGATTGGGGATGAGGGGTGCCACACATACAAGGATTGGGGATGAGGGGTGCCACGCATGCCGGGATTGGGGATGAGGGATGGAGTGCCATGCATATCCCGGGATGAGGGATGGAGTACCATGCATACCAGGATGAGGGATACCATACACACCAGGATAGTGATGAGGGGTACCATACATACCAGGATAGGGATGAGGGGTGCCACGCATACCAGGATAGGGATGAGGGGTGCCACGTATACCAGGATTGGGGATGAGGGGTGCCACGCATACCAGGATAGGGCGTGAGGGGTGCCACGCATACCAGGATTGGGGGTGAGGGGTGCCACGCATACCAGGATTGGGGGTGAGGGGTGTCAAGCATACCAGGATTGGGGGTGAGGGGTACCACGCATACCAGGATTGGATGGTGGGGACAGGATGGGGACAGCACAAATACAAGGAGGGGGGCAGCACATACCAGCATGGGAGACCATATACCAATAAAAATGCTGTCCACCCGGGCGTAGAACGGGTTCAATAGCTAGTAGTATATATATACTGAATGCATATACCGTATTTTTCGGACTATAAGACGCACCGGACCATAAGACGTACCTAGGTTTTAGAGTAGGTAAATAGAAAAAAAATGTAAGCAAAAAATGTGGTCATTATGCCCTGTTAAGGGGGAGGGGGTCTGCTGCTTACACTGTTATAGGGGTAATGTCCCCCAATTCTGTTAATATCCCCCATCCTGGTATATTTATATATACACTGCTCAAAAAAATTAAGGGAACAATCAAATAACCCATCCTAGATCTGAATGAATGAAATATTCTCATTGAATACTTTGTTCTGTACAAAGTTGAATGTGCTGACAACAAAATCACACAAAAATCATCAATGGAAATCACATTTATTAACCAATGGAGGCCTGGATTTGGAGTCACCCCCAAAATTAAAGTGGAAAAACACACTACAGGCTGATCCAACTTTGATGTAATATCCTTAAAAAAAGTCAAAATGAGTCTCAGTATTGTGTGTGGCCTCCACGTGCCTGTATGACCTCCCTACAACGCCTGGGCATGCTCCTGATGAGGCTGAGTATTGTGTGTGGCCTCCACGTGCCTGTATGACCTCCCTACAACGCCTGGGCATGCTCCTGATGAGGTTGCGGATGGTCTCCTGTGGGATCTCCTGCCAGACCTGGACTAAAGCATCCGCCAACTCCTGGACAGTCTGTGGTGCAACGTGACATTGGTGCATGGAGCAAGACATGTCAAATGAGCAATAAAAGAGAAGAAATCCAGCACCACCTCTGCTTTAAATACACCTCTCATTCAATGAAATGAAACTCCCGGATACATGGTGGTGCATGTCCAAGTAAACAGTCTAGTAATGCAGAAGCAAAAATAAAGGTAGCACTCAACAAAAGTTCCGAAGATGTCCTTTATTAGTACTAACAGTACATGTTGTCTGACGGCATAGGATGGAGACCCCTAAGGGTGTGCGGGGGAGTGAGGGAGAGGACGATGGCCGTTTCGCTCCCTTCCGGAGCTTGAACGGGTCCCAGGGAGCAAGACATGATGTCCCAGATGTGCTCAATCGGATTCAGGTCTGGGGAACGGGCGGGCCAGTCCATAACTTCAATGCCTTCATCTTGCAGGAACTGCTGACACACTCCAGCCACATGAGGTCTGGCATTGTCCTGCATTAGGAGGAACCCAGGGCCAACCGCACCAGCATATGGTCTCACAAGGGGTCTGAGGATCTCATCTCAGTACTTAATGGCAGTCAGGCTACCTCTGGCGAGCACATGGAGGGCTGTGCGGCCCTCCAAAGAAATGCCACCCCACACCATTACTCACCCACTGCCAAACCGGTCATGCTGAAGGATGTTGCAGGCAGCAGATCGTTCTCCACGGTGTCTCCAGACTCTGTCACGTCTGTCACATGTGCTCAGTGTGAACCTGCTTCCATCTGTGAAGAGCACAGGGCGCCAGTTGCCACTTTGCCAATCCTGGTGTTCTGTGGCAAATGCCAAGCGTCCTGCACGGTGTTGGGCTGTGAGTACAACCCCCATCTGTGGACGTCGGGCCCTCATACCACCCTTATGGAGTTGGTTTCTAACCGTTTTTGCAGACATATCTACATTTGTGGTCAGCTGGAGGTCATTTTGTAGGGCTTTGGCAGTGATCCTCCTGTTCCTCCTTGCACAAAGGCGGAGGTAGCGGTCCTGCTGCTGGGTTGTTGCCCTCCTACGGCCCCCTCCACGTCTCCTGGTGTACTGGCCTGTCTCCTGGTAGTGCCTCCAGCCTCTGGACACTACGCTGACAGACACAGCAAACCTTCTTTCCACAGCTCGCATTGATGTGCCATCCTGGAAGAGCTGCACTACCTGAGCAACTTCTGTGGGTTGTAGAGTCCATCTCAAGCTACCACGAGTGTGAAAGCACAACCAACATTCAAAAGTGACCAAAACATCAGTCAGAAAGCATTGGTACTGTGATGTGGTCTGTGCTCCCCACCTGCAGAACCACTCCTTTATTGAGAGTGTTTTGATAATTGCCAATAATTTCCATCTATTGTCTATTCCATTTGCACAACAGCATGTGAAATTGATTGTCAATCAGTGTTGCTTCCTAAGTGGACAGTTTGATTTCACAGAAGTTTGATTTACTTGGAGTTATATTCTGTTGTTTAAGGGTTCCCTTTATTTTTTGAGTAGTGTGTATATATATATATATATATATATATATATATATATATATATACTGTGGCTCTGGGTGGTGGGGGGAACGGCAGTGGCGGAGGAGCGGGGCATTGAAGGCAGCATGGCTGCGGTGGCTGCAGCCTTTACCTGAACGGGATTCGGGCATATGATCTGACGTGGCCATAGACTATAATGGTCCAGACAGAGTGAATGTGCCCTCTGTCGTACAGGGGGACATTAAGTCATAGGGGGCACACCAGGCAGGGACCCGATATTACAGGGTGGCAGGAGGGCGACTATTGCAAACAACATAACTAGAGCTATGGGCCCTTATGTGCAGAGTATTCAGGGGCCCCATTATGCAATGCAGGCGGGATACAGAGTCCCAGCAGAGCTCAACAATGACGGATACAATGTTTTATAATGGAATTGACCTAATAACAAGGCACCAGTGTAATGGTATCAGGGGCCCCGGCAGCCGCCTGTACTCAGCTCCTATATATCAAGTGTAAGGGCCACATAGTAATGGTATCAGGGGCCCCAGCAGCCGCCTGTACTCAGCTCCTATATATCAGGTGTAAGGGCCACATAGTAATGGTATCAGGGGCCCCGGCAGCCGCCTGTACTCAGCTCCTATATATCAGGTGTAAGGGCAACATAGTAATGGTATCAGGGGCCCCGGCAGCCGCCTGTACTCAGCTCCTATATATCAGGTGTAAGGGCCACATAGTAATGGTATCAGGGGCCCCAGCAGCCGCCTGTACTCAGCTCCTATATATCAGGTGTAAAGGCCACATAGTAATGGTATCAGGGGCCCCAGCAGCCGCCTGTATTCAGCCCTTATATATCAGGTGTAAGGGCCACATAGTAATGGTATCAGGGGCCCCAGCAGCCGCCTGTACTCAGCTCCTATATATCAGGTGTAAAGGCCACATAGTAATGGTATCAGGGGCCCCGGCAGCCGCCTGTACTCAGCTCCTATATATCAGGTGTAAGGGCCACATAGTAATGGTATCAGGGGCCCCAGCAGCCGCCTGTACTCAGCTCCTATATATCAGGTGTAAGGGCCACATAGTAATGGTGTCAGGGGCCCCAGCAGCCGCCTGTACTCATCCCTTATATATCAGGGGTAAGGGCCACATAGTAATGGTATCAGGGGCCCCAGCAGCCACCTGTACTCAGCTCCTATATATCAGGTGTAAGGGCCACATAGTAATGGTATCAGGGGCCCCAGCAGCCGCCTGTACTCAGCTCCTATATATCAGGTGTAAGGGCCACATAGTAATGGTATCAGGGGCCCCAGCAGCCGCCTGTACTCAGCTCCTATACAGTGGTGGCCAAAAGTATTGGCACCCCTGCAATTCTGTCAGATAATACTCAGTTTCTTCCTGAAAATGATTGCAATCACAAATTCTTTGGTCTTATTATCTTCATTTAATTTGTCTTCAATGAAAAAACACAAAAATAATTGTCCTAAAGCCAAATTGGATACAATTAGCAATAACTAAATCACACTTGCAGCCAGTTAACATGGATTATGTTATGATCTGCAACATAAACTAAGGAAAGAAAGGGAAAAGCTGTCCCTACAGTAAGACTAAGCTGAATCCCTACGATGTAGCGGGCTGCCTGTTCCTTGTGAACAGACCCGCCTTCGTCCTCGGCTAGTCTGAACAGAGACCTATAGAATAAAGGGAGGGGTCCCTAAAAGAACTAAGGACTGGGACAAAAAATGTAATCCTCCTAACAGAAGTTGTTGCAGAGCAAAAATACAAACTGAACAAAAAGTACTAGAGGTCCAGAGGACCAAGCAAACTAGACAGAGATAGGCACCGAAGCACCTGGCTAGAGAGACAGGCAAAAAACACTGAAGTCCAGCAAAGCCAGAAGGGCGGAGTTGGAATATATAGGCAGCTAGTCACGTGACCGCAAAACACAAGATAGCAAAAACTAACAGGAGGGTTCTAACAGATTAAAGTTGACTCAGCCTCTGTCCTGTGTCCTTGTGTGTACCACATTGAGCATGGAGAAAAGAAAGAAGACAAAAGAACTGTCTGAGGACTTGAGAAACCAAATTGTGAGGAAGCATGAGCAATCTCAAGGCTACAAGTCCATCTCCAAAGACCTGAATGTTCCTGTGTCTTCCGTGCGCAGTGTCATCAAGAAGTGTAAAGCCCATGGCACTGTGGCTAACCTATCTAGATGTGGACGGAAAAGAAAAATTGACAAGAGATTTCAACGCAAGATTGTGTGGATGGTGGATAAAGAACCTCGACTAACATCCAAACAAGTTCAAGCTGCCCTGCAGTCCGAGGGTACAACAGTGTCAACCCGTACTATCCGTCGGCGTCTGAATGAAAAGGGACTGTATGGTAGGATACCCAGGAAGACCCCACTTCTTACCCCGAGACATAAAAAAGCGAGGCTGGAGTTTGCCAAAACTTACCTGAGAAAGCCTAAAACGTTTTGGAAGAATGTTCTCTGGTCAGATGAGACAAAAGTAGAGCTTTTTGGGAAAAAGCATCAACATAGAGTGTACAGGGAAAAAAAGAGGCATTCAAAGAAAAGAACACGGTCCCTACAGTCAAACATGGCGGAGGTTCCCTGATGTTTTGGGGTTGCTTTGCTGCCTCTGGCACTGGACTGCTTGACCGTGTGCATGGCATTATGAAGTCTGAAGACTACCAACAAAGTTTGCAGCATAATGTAGGGCCCAGTGTGAGAAACCTGGGTCTCCCTCAGAGGTCATGGGTCTTCCAGCAGGACAATGACCCAAAACACACTTCCAAAAGCACTATAAAATGGTTTTAGAGAAAGCACTGGAGACTTCTAAGGTGGCCAGCAATGAGTCCAGACCTGAATCCCATAGAACACCTGTGGAGAGATCTCAAAATGGCAGTTTGGAGAAGGCACCCTTCAAATATCAGGGACCTGGAGCAGTTTGCCAAAGAAGAATGGTCTACAATTCCAGCAGAGCATTGTAAGAAACTCATTGATGGTTACCGGAAGCGGTTGTTCGCAGTTATTTTGGCTAAAGGTTGTGCAACCAAGTATTAGGCTGAGGGTGCCAATACTTTTGTCTGGCCCATTTTTGGAGTTTTGTGTGAAATGATCATTGATTTGATTTTTGTTTCATTCTCTTTTGTGTTTTTTCTTTGCAAGAAAATTAAATGAAGATAATAATTAGTGTTGAGCCACCCCCGTAGTGTTCGAGTTCGGTTCGTCGAACACCCGTGTGTTCGCCGAACTGTTCGTCGAACTGTTCGTCGAACACCTTCGAACACCGTTAAAACCAATGGCAGGCAAACAAAAACACATAGAAACACATAGAACACACCTTCAAAGGTGTCCAAAAGCTGACAAACTGCTCAGAAGACATAACTAACACATGGAAAAGTGACAAGTACATATAGTCATGCGAAAATAAAAGAGGTGGAGGAGTAAAAGGAGGGGGAGACACAGATATAGGCATGTCATGCCCTTCTAAAATCCAAAAAGTGAGAAGCCGACACGGCCAGTCCCCTCCTGCCCGTGCCACCTCCGTGTCGCCGGGTTTGTGCCAGAGCCGCGGTGAACCCTGATGGCCAGCCCCCCTCTCCCAATACTGGTGCCTGTCCGCTGGTGGGTCGAGCGAGCACCCCTGTGGTGGAGGCAGCTCTAAGCTTTTTAATTTAAATTGTCTCTCTAATTTGAATGAATACACTTTAAATCCATTTACAAGGATCTATTGGAGGGCAAGTCTCATGCCAGCAGCCACGTAATTCCAGCTCCAGTAGCGTCCACTAAAGCTGCTGCAGTTAAAAAGCTTTTATAAGGATCGAGCTCGGCTGTCCACCGCAAGGCATCCTACTGCCAGTCCCAGCCCCTATGCCTTGGGGTGCCTCCTGATGCTCTTCACTAAGTATCCCATGGTCCCGAAGCATTTCCTTTGAAAAAATTAAGTGTCTAAACTACAGGTGGTGTAGCTTGCTTAACAGCCGGGATAATCCGCTGACTAGCAGACACTGCTACTAGGCACAAAGTATTTCCTGGGCTAGATGCAGTTAAAAATTTGTAATTAGATACTCTCGTTGGATGCTGAGAAAGCATTCCATAGAGTCTCCTGGCACGCCATTTATGATTCTCTTAAAAAGCTTGGGGTAGGGGTCTAGGGGACCCTTTTATAGCCAAAATCACGGCCCTGTATCACAATACGTCACCTAGGCTGAAGATAAATGGAACTGTAGCACCCTGAGGGCTCGGTTGCTACAGACGTATTGCACCTCACCCAGAGGTGTGATATCTCACTCTCAGGTAAGGATGGAGTGTGGATCAGGACCCGACACCTGCATGCATTACACCACATTGCCGTGGGGCAGGGCGACCAATATGCCCCTGAGATGGGCACGACAGTCCCTGTCCCTGGCTGGAGTGGGGGGAGGGAATACTGAGGAAGGGGAACCCTGTAGTGCAGGAGCAGGGAGGAAGCAGTTCCTGGGTGCATTGAGAAGGGAGTATAAAAGGTGGGCACCATCTTAGTTCAGTACAGAGAAGTCTGAGCAGAAGTGGCAGGGAGCAGGGGCTCTGCATGAGCTCTGCTCCGGAGGCGGGCCTAGTAACAGAGGCCCAGGCCTGGAAGAGGGAGAAGGAAGGAAGAGGAGCGGAGAAGGCTCCAGGAACGAGGAATGAAGGGATCCCAGGGGTGCGGACGGGCGAGTCGCCACCGCACGCCCGAATCCACCTGCGTGGAGGGGTCAGGCCAAAGGGGGAGACCGGTCCCCGAACTAGTGGAGGCAGGAAACGACCCTCAGCTAGAAACCGGAGGCTCTGACATTTTATGTGGCGCAGCCCCTCGCTACACCCGCTAGGAAGGCACCACATAGGGTCAGGGAAACTGGCGCCAAGTTTACCAAGAGGAGGCCCGAGGCAGCCGGACAGAAGTGTTGGTAAGAAAGGCCAGACAAAGGACACACAAAGGGGGTCCTGTGAAGTGCTCCAAAGTTATCTGGGAGTTGTCTGAGCCCCTCACCTGGTGAGCACAGTACGACGTGGGCAGCCGTTACCTGCAGACGTGGTCTGGATAATAAGAACTGTGAGTAAAGGCCCTGAACTGCATCACTGACTCCGTGTCGTTACTGCTGCTGCCCTGCACCATCACCCCCATCCTCCGCATACACTGCCCTGAGGCTATACTCCTCCCGTGGGGAGTTATGCTATGCTCTGCTGCACCCACAACACCAGCCTCAGCGGTCTGCCCTGTAGCGGCGGTTCACTCTGACCGCAATCCACGGGTGGCGTAGTCGTACATTTAAACATCAAAACCACATAAATAGTTCCGCCACTGGTTTGACCGCCCTGAGCCACGGAACCGGGTCGCCGCCACGAAGACTACAACCACCAGCATCCACCAAAAAGGGTCCGGCTCCGGGTGTCTCAAGGCCCAGGGGGTGCGTCAGAACATTTTCAGCACCTTTCACAATCACCAATGGGACAAGGCAGGGATGTCCTCTGTCCCCTCTCTTATACATCCTAGTGACGGAGCACCTGCTCTCATCAATTCGCCATAACCCCAATATTAGGTGGATTGAGGTGGGAGGCACCGAGTACAAGTGCTCTCTATTTGCTGATGATGTCCTAGTATATATCACTCAATCACATATATCCATCCATGCTGTTATGGCTGAAATAGATCACTTTGTTACATGGTCAAATTTTAAAATCAATGCAGCGAAGTCTGAGGCCCTCGATGTCTCCCTCCCCAAATCCATATAGGATTCCATCCAGTCCAACTTTCCCTTTGCCTGGCCCTCACAGGGTATCAAATACTTAGGAATTCCTATTCATAGAGACCTCTCCCATCTATGTTATCTTAATTTTGGGCCCTTTATTGAACAACTCCATACAGACCACGGTTGGCAAGTTAGAACTGTAAGATTCACTACGTGAACCGCTGGTGTTTTGTGGAAAAGCACATGTACACTGCGTTCCAAATTATTATGCAAAAAGTGTTTAGGAGTGATAAGGGAAGAATTTGTTTGTTTGTCAGTTAAACTCATTGATGGTGATGTGTGTCAGGGCTCTTTATATCACTGTAAGCAATTGCAGACACCTGTGCTAATTAGTTTGGCAGGTGTGTCCAATGAAAGGCAAGACTACTTAAGAAGGCTCTCTCACATTATTAAGCAGCCTACATTTTCTGCCAAAATGGGAAAGAAAAAGGATGTGTCGGCTGCTGAGAAGCAACAAATTGTGGAGTGTTTAGGTCAAGGCATGACTACAATCAACATTGTGCGATGATCAGGATGAAGTGTCTTGGCAATCAAGAAGTATGTAGCTGATTCACAGTACACACGTGTGCGTGCTGATAAGGGCAAATTGAGGACTCTTTCCTACAGGCAATTACGTCAGGTTGAAAGAGCAGCGGCAAAAAAGCCTTGTCATAGCAGCAGACAAGTTTTTGAAGCTGCTTGTGCCTCCAACGTCCCCCGAACAACAAGATGCAGGGTCCTTCAGAGGTTTGCAGCTGTGCATACGCCATCCTGTCGACCTCCTCTATCCACTTCACACAAGCAGAAACGGCTCCAGTGGGCCAAACATTACATGAAGACTGATTTCAAAACAGTTTTGTTCACGGATGAGTGCCGTGCAGCGCTCGATGGTCCAGATGGATGGAGTGGAGGATGGCTGGTTGATGGACACCCCACGCAAACACGGCTACAGCGCCAACAAGGAGGAGGTGGAGTAATGTTTTGGGCTGGAATCATGGGGAGAGAGATTGTCGGCCCCTTTAGGATCCCTGAAGGCGCTAAAGATGAACTCCATAATGTATGTGGATTTTCTCAAACAGCACTTCCTGCCATGGTTCAAGAAGAAGAACCGTGTATTTCACAGCAAGATCATTTTTCTGCATGATAATGCACCATCTCATGCTGCACATAAAACATCTGCATCTCTGGCTGATATGGGCATAAAAGGGGACAAACTTATGGTGTGACCCCCATGCTCCCCTGACCTCTACCCCATTCAGAACCTTTGGAGCATCATTAAAAGGAGTGTCTATGATGGCGGGAGGCAGTTCACATCTAAGCAACAGCTCTGGGAGGGTATTCTGTCCTCATGCAAAACAATTGAAGCAGAAACCATCCAAAACCTGACAAATTCAATGGACGAGAGAGTTCAGAAGCTCCTTTCGAACAAGGGGTCCTATGTGAAAATGTAACATCACCTAGAATAAAGTTTTGAGTTGAAAACTGTTTGATTTCAGTTTCTAACAACCTACTAATGCTTATAATTTCAAAAATGACCATTTTTTTGGTCTTTATTAAAATGAAAAGGTTGATCGAAAAGTTTGGGGGATCTAAGAGTGTGGCAACCCAGTAGTCAAGATTACTTCGAATTCTGACAATATGAGGGTCATGCTGCAGGTAGTGCAGCAAGAAGGCACTTATGTGTCTTGCACATCTCGGAGCCCCAAAATTATTTTCCGGGCTAGATGCAGCTAAAAATTATTTTTAATTTTAAATCTGGTGAAGCTTTAGTATAGATGGCCTAATAGGATCAGTGCTGCACACTGCTACAAAGCCCAAATTATTTTCCAGTCAAGATACAGATAAACATGATTAGTAATTTGAAAGCTTAAAACGGTTGGTAGGGTGATTTTAACCAATCATCAAGCTTTTACTCTCCCCAGGATGACACAGGGGTAGAAAAGTCGTTTCGGATCCATGATTTGTTCATCTTTATGAACGTGAGTCTGTCTACATTATCAGTGGAGAGCCGCGTGCGCTTATCTGTCAGCACACCACCAGCAGCGCTGAACACACGTTCAGACAGAACGCTGGCTGCGGGGCATGACAAGATCTCCAAGGCGTAAGTGGCTAGCTCCGGCCATTTATCCAGATTGGAAGCCCAAAAAGAGCAAGGGTCCAGTGACACAGTCGTGGCTTCAATGTTTACTTGGAGATACTCCTGTACCATCGTCTCTAGACGTTGACTATGTGTCAGACTTCTTGTCTCCTGTGGCCTTGCAAAGGATGGGCTAAAAAAGTGGTGAAATGATTCCGCAAAATTGATGTTACCAGCAGATACTGTGGTTCTGTTACGGTTTGAGTGCTGAACACTTGACGGTCCCACGGTTGGCAAGTTGGAACTGTGAGATTCACTACGTGCACCACTGGTATTTTGTGGAAAAGCACATGTAAGATTCTGCAACAGTCTCTGCTGATACTCCTGCATGCGTGCATCCCTTTCTATGGCAGGAATAATTTCTGCAAATTTACTTTTGTACCGGGGATCTAACAGTGTGGCAACCCAGTAGTCAGGATTATTTCTAATTCTCACAATTCGAGGGTCATGTTGCAGGTAGTGCAGCAAGAAGGCACTCATGTGTGTTGCGCATCCAGGAGCACCAAGTCCCTGTTGTGTTGGTGGCGAGGTAACAATCATGCTTCCTTCCTCTGTCCTCTCCCCCCAACCTCGCACAACAGAAATGTGATCAAGGTCTCCCTCATCTGATGAGTCTTCCATCAGTTCGTCCTCCACTTCTTCCTGGGCTCCTGCACCTTCCTCACTAGTTTGGCTGCTACCATGCGCCCTGGTAAAACCATCTCCCCCACCCTCACATGCCTGCCGCCTTGGTGCTGCCGACCGTCTGGACCTTGCAGATGTTAGCCCTTCCGCATACAACTCCTCCTCCTCTACTTCCACCACCTCCTCTTGTGCCACCACCTGACTCCGAATTCTGTTTAACATGTGCTCCAGCATGTAAATCACCGGAATAGTCATGCTGATAATGGCATCGTCAGCACTAAACATCTTCGTCGCCATTTCAAAACTGTGCAGAAGGGTGCATAGGTCCCTGATCTGAGACCACTCCTCCAGCGTGATTTGCCCCACCTCTGAATCTCGTTGGCCCAGGCTATACGTCAGAACGTATTGCACCAGGGCTTGTCGGTGCTGCCACAGTCGCTGCAACATGTGCAGAGTTGAATTCCACCGGGTAGGCACATCGCATTTTAGCCGGTGAAGTGGCAGGCCCAACGACTTCTGTAGAGATGTAAGTCGCTGAGCTGCGGGATGCGAACGGCGGAAGTGAGCACACAGCGACCGTGCCCTCTGCAGAAGGCCATCTAGTCTGGGATAGTGGGCTAAAAATTGCTGGACAACCAGGTTCAACACGTGAGCCATACAAGGCACGTGTGTGACATTGCCCCGGCGAAGGGCCGCACCCAGGTTTGCAGCATTGTCGCACACGGCCTTCCCTGGTTTCAGGTCCAGTGGAGACAACCATTCATGAAATTGGTTCTCCAGAGCTGACCACAACTCCTCAGCTGTGTGACTCACATTTCCCAGACATTTCAATGTAAAAACCGCCTGATGACGTTGAGCCCTACTGCCAGCATAGTAAGGAGGTGTGCAAGATTCCTTCTGCGCAGTTAGAAAGCTTGTGGCATGACCAGACAGGCTTTGGGTGCAGGTGGAAGACCGAGAGGAGGTTGAGGAGGCAGAAGCAGTGGAGGAACTTTGACATAAAGAGGATTGACGCACAACTCGTGGGGACGGCAAGACTTGGACAGCAGCCCCTTGTCCTGCTGTCACCATAGTTACCCAGTGCCCAGTCAGCGACATGTAACGCCCCTGTCCATGCCTACTCGTCCAAGTGTCTGTGGTGAAATGCACCCTGTCACACACAGAGTTTCTCAAAGAAGCGGTGATGTTGTGTGCGACATGCTGGTGGAGCGCAGGCACACCTTTCTTTGAGAAGTAGTGCCGACTGGGCATCTGGTACTGGGGCACTGCGACGGACATCCTCTGTGTCCACCAGGCGGAAAGGCAGCATTTCTGTAGCCAAGAGCTTGCAGATGGTGAAATTCAACCTCTTAGCTTTCTCATGGCTAAGAGGAAATGGTCTTTTACTTGTCCACATCTGAGGGACCGAGGGCTGGCTATTGTGCTTAGACGGGGTTGATAAGGGTGTCCCCGGCAAACTGCCGGTCTGTGAGGAAGATGCAGGCGGACATGTTAGGTTGCCTTGATCCAAAGGTGGTGCTATCGATGTCGGACAGCGCTCAACACCAGCTGGTGTTCCCACCTCCAAAGAAAATGATGACCTGCCAATCACGCTGGCTGTTGCGGGTAAAGAGGTGGCAGGTCTGCGCCCCAAAACAGGTGTGACTGCTGTCCCCCCAGTCACAGAGGATGAAGAGGCCGCGGATGCACAAGATATGGCAGACGGTGGTTGGCCCGGCCGGCTAGGCCGCATTGTAGCACACTGAGCTTCCCACTGCAACTTATGCTTCATGTCCATGTGTCGGTTCATGCATGAAGTACTCAAACTATGTATTTTTTGGCCTCTACTTAGCTTTTGCTGACAAATGTTACAGATAACACGAGTTGGGTCATCTTTATCGATCTGAAAAAATGCCCAGGCTATGCAAGGCTTAGCACCCATGCGACCTGAAGAGCCACCACGACTTGTGGTGAGAGGCAGAGTTGTGTTTGAGGATGCAGTTGTTGACGTGCTTCCAGTACTACGTCTCTGTCCAGGAAGGCGCAACCTGACCTCGTAGTCACTAGCATCTTCCTCCACCTCCTCTGCTGACCTCATCTCTTGGCTGACTGTGGGTTGACAGTAAGTGGGATCTCCAACCTCATCATCATCACCCTGTGCGTTATCACACCCGTCGTCCTCAGAGACAACCTGGTCCTGCCCTGACAAAAAACTAAAGTTGTCGCTCCAATCAGGTATTTGAGTCTTATCATCGTCTTCCTCATTGTCTCCACCAACAGGAGTTACAGTTTGGGAATGAGGGTCTACATTATGGTCAGAACCTTCTGCGTCTGGTCCTGGATCCGACTCATAAAGATTCTGGGCATCAGTGCAGATCATTTCCTCGTCTGGATTCACAGAAGCGCTGGAGTCGACCTCTGATTCCCAGGCTATAGTATGAGTAAACAGCTCTGCAGACTCAACCATCTGTTCTACCTCATACTCAGACGGGCAGCTGGAGATTTGGGAGCTGTGAGGAAGCAAGTGCGATTGGGGTGACACCTTTGAGGACTGGAGTATTTGTGATGTTGAAGTTGATGTGGAGGAGAGCCCACTTAAATGAGCACTTGATATCCGTTGAAGCACCTGCTGTTTTTGTGCCTCATCTGGAATTTGTAGCGATTGGCGTGGCCGTAAGAAAGGAATCTTATCACATTGTCCGCTAAAAGAAGTAGACATTTTAGTTTGGCTGGAAGATGGTCTTTCTTCTGCAGATGTTACTGTTGCTTTAACACCTACCCCACGGACACAACCTTTTTTCCCCTTCCCAACACGCCTATTCCCCTTTCCACCAGCAGCAGGCCTTTTTCCACTCATTTTGGTGGTTAACTAATTCACAACTCTGGAGTTGTTTGCACAAAAAAACAATGGATGGTAACCGAGCAGAGCTGAGTGGCCAAACTGTGGTATTAGGCCAAAACTATTGGCTGGGTTAGATGCAGAAAAAAATTATATTCAATTTGCAACCTGATGGAGGTCAGTATAGATGGACTAATACAACAAGTCCCACACACAGCTAGAAGCCCAATATTTTTTCAGAGGTAGATGCAGAAAAAAATTAAATTCAGTTTGCAACCTGATGGAGGTCTGTATAGATGGATTAATAGAACAAGACCCACACACAGCTAGAAGCCCAATATTTTTTCAGAGGTAGATGCAGAAAAAAATATATTCAGTTTGCAACCTGATGGAGGTCTGTATAGATGGATTAATAGAACAAGACCCACACACAGCTAGAAGCCCAATATTTTTTCAGAGGTAGATGCAGAAAAAAATTATATTCAGTTTGCAACCTGATGGAGGTCAGTATAGATGGACTAATACAACAAGTCCCACACACAGCTAGAAGCCCAATATTTTTTCAGAGGTAGATGCAGAAAAAAATATATTCAGTTTGCAACCTGATGGAGGTCAGTATAGATGGACTAATACAACAAGTCCCACACACAGCTAGAAGCCCAATATTTTTTCAGAGGTAGATGCAGAAAAAAATATATTCAGTTTGCAACCTGATGGAGGTCAGTATAGATGGACTAATACAACAAGTCCCACACACAGCTAGAAGCCCAAATATTTTTTCAGAGGTACTGTAGATGCAGATAAAAATTATATTTAATTTGCAACCTGATGGAGGTCAGTATAGATGGACTAATAGAGAAAGTCCGACACACTGCTAGAAGGCCAAATATTTTTTCAGAGCTAGATGCAGAAAAAAATTATATTCAGTTTGCAACCTGATGGAGGTCAGTATAGATGGACTAACAGAGAAAGTCCCACACACTGCTAGAAGGCCAAATATTTTTTCAGAGCTAGATGCATACAAAAAATTATTTTGAATTTGCAACCTGATGGAGGTCAGTATAGGTGGACTAATAGAACAAGTCCCACACACTGCTAGAAGGCCAAATATTTTTTCAGAGCTAGATGCAGAAAAAAATTATATTCAGTTTGCAACCTGATGGAGGTCTGTATAGATGGAAAAATAGAACAAGACCCACACACAGCTAGAAGCCCAATATTTTTTCAGAGGTAGATGCAGAAAAAAATATATTCAGTTTGCAACCTGATGGAGGTCAGTATAGATGGACTAATACAACAAGTCCCACACACAGCTAGAAGCCCAATATTTTTTCAGAGGTAGATGCAGAAAAAAATATATTCAGTTTGCAACCTGATGGAGGTCAGTATAGATGGACTAATACAACAAGTCCCACACACAGCTAGAAGCCCAAATATTTTTCCAGAGGTATTGTAGATGCAGATAAAAATTATTTTTAATTTGCAACCTGATGGAGGTCAGTATAGATGGACTAATAGAGAAAGTCCGACACACTGCTAGAAGGCCAAATATTTTTTCAGAGCTAGATGCAGAAAAAAATTATATTCAGTTTGCAACCTGATGGAGGTCAGTATAGATGGACTAACAGAGAAAGTCCCACACACTGCTAGAAGGCCAAATATTTTTTCAGAGCTAGATGCATACAAAAAATTATTTTGAATTTGCAACCTGATGGAGGTCAGTATAGATGGACTAATAGAACAAGTCCCACACACTGCTAGAAGGCCAAATATTTTTTCAGAGCTAGATGCAGAAAAAAATTATATTCAGTTTGCAACCTCATGGAGGTCTGTATAGATGGATTAATAGAACAAGACCCACACACAGCTAGAAGCCCAATATTTTTTCAGAGGTAGATGCAGAAAAAAATATATTCAGTTTGCAACCTGATGGAGGTCAGTATAGATGGACTAATACAACAAGTCCCACACACAGCTAGAAGCCCAATATTTTTTCAGAGGTAGATGCAGAAAAAAATATATTCAGTTTGCAACCTGATGGAGGTCAGTATAGATGGACTAATACAACAAGTCCCACACACAGCTAGAAGCCCAATATTTTTTCAGAGGTAGATGCAGAAAAAAATATATTCAGTTTGCAACCTGATGGAGGTCAGTATAGATGGACTAATAGAATGATGCTATGCCCAAAAGATTTTACTTCACTAGGTGCAGTAAAAAAATTGGTATTCTATACACAGGTGGTATATCTTGCAACACAGATAGGCTACTCCACTGACTAACACACTCTGCAATAGGCCAAAAAGGATTAGCTTTGCTAGATTCAGCCAAATGCTGTGAAAAAAACTTGCACAGCACTGGCACAGACCTGCCTGGCAAAAACTGATAGGAACTGATGTAACCTAGTCCTGAAAAGGACTCCAATTACAATTAGTCTTTACTCCCACAACCTATCTATTTAAGAGCACAGACCTGCCTGATAAAAGTCGTAGGAAATGCTGTAACCTAGTCCTTAAAAGGACTGCAATCACAACTATTCCCTACTCCCAAGCTATCTGTATATTTGTGCGAAAATTGGCTTGAAATTAACAAGGTATAGCGCACACAGCAACAGCGGTGCCGTCTAACACGCAGCTGCAGCAGTGAGAAAATGGTGGCGACGGGGAAAATGGCTTGGTCTTATAGGGCAAGGACATGTGACATACACTGCCAATGACACATGCCCTTGCTTGTGTGAAAAAAAGCACTTCGCTCCGTGTGTGCGCTGCTGATAGGCTGACAGATTGCACCTCCCCACTGCAAATGCGGGAAAGAGAAAAAAAAATGGAGATCTTCATTGTTCCTGCAGAGATCCATCCCCTGCCCCTCCCCCCACCCCGCTGTACACTCAAACTGCGTATTAACATTAATTTTCATCATTACTGAGAAAAAATCCAGTTATGATTTTGGTGCACGAACAGTTATCGAACATAACCTCGAACAGCCGAATTTTTCTCAAATTGTTCGTGTTCGCCGAACGGCTCGAACACCGCCCAAAACAGCTCGAATTTGAGATTGGCGAACAGTTCAAGTAGAACAACGCTCATCTCTAATAATAATACCAAAGAATTTGTGATTGCAATCATTTTCAGGAAGAAACTGAGTATTATCTGACAGAATTGCAGGGGTGCCAATACTTTTGGCCACCACTGTATATCAGGTGTAAGGGCCACATAGTAATGGTATCAGGGGCCCCAGCAGCCACCTGTACTCAGCTACTATATATGGCCACGGCCGAAAGTGTTGGCAATCTTGAAATTGTTCCAGAAAGTGAAGTATTTCTCCCAGAAAATTATTGCAATTACACATGTTTTGTTATACACATGTTTAATATTCTTTGTGTGTATTGGAACAAAAGAAAAAAACAAACAAAAGGAAAAAAGGCAAATTGGACATCATTTCATACAAAACCCCAAAAATGGGCAGGACAAAATTGATAGCACCTTTCCAAAATTGTGGGTGAACAACTTTGTTTCAAGCATGTGATGCTCATTCAAACTAACCTGTGGCAAGTAACAGGTGTGAGCAATATGAAAATCACACCTGAAACCAGATAAAAAGTGGAGAAGTTGACTCAATCTTTGCATTGTGTCTGTGTGTGCCACACTAAGCATGGAGAACAGAAAGAGAAGAGAACTGTCTGAGTACTTGAGAACCAAAATTGTTGAAAAATATCAACAATCTCAAAGTTACAATTCCATCTCCAGAGATCTTGATGTCCCTTTGTCCACGGTGCGAAACATAATTAAGAAGCTTACAAGTCATGGCACTGTAGCTAATCTCCCTGGACGTGGATGGAAGAGAAAAATTGATGAAAGGTTGCAACGCAGGATAGTCCGGATGATGGATAAGCAGTGCCAATCAAGTTCCAAAGAAATTCAAAGTTGTCCTGCAAGCTCAGGGTGCATCAGTGTTAGCGCAAATAAGCGCTAAGGCAGGAGACCCAAGAGAACCCCACTGCTGACACAGAGATATAAAAAGCTACACTGAAGTGTGCCAAAATGTATGCAAGCCAAAATCCTTCTGGGAAAGCATCTTTTCGACAGATGAGACCAAGACAGAGCTTTTTGGTAAAGCACATCATTCTACTGTTTACCGAAAATGGAATAATGCCTACAAAGAAAAGAACACACTACCTACAGTCAAATATGGTGTAAGTTCAAAGACGTTTTGTGGTTGTTTTGCTGCCTCATGCACTGGGTGCCTTGACTGTGTGCAAGGCATCATGAAATCTGAAGATTACCAACGGATTTTGGGTCGCAATGTAGTGCCCAGTGTCAGAAAGCTGGGTTTGCGTCCTAGGTCATGGTTCTTCCAGGAGAATGACCCAAAACATACTTCAAGAAGCCCGCAGAAATGGATGGAAACATAGCGCTGGAGAGGTATGAAGTAGCAGCAACTATGAGAGACATGGAGCAGTTTACAAAAGAAGAGTGGTCAAAATTCCAGCTGAGAGGTGTAAGAAGCTTGTTGATGGTTATAGGAAGCGATTGATTGCAGTTATTTTATTCCAAAGGGTGAGCAACCAAATATTAAAGTTGATGGTGCCAACAATTTTCTTCAGACCATTTTTGGGGCTGTGTGTGAAATTATGTCCAATTTGCCTTTTTTTCTGCTTTTTTGTGTTGTTGCAATACACACAAAGAAAATAAAGTGTGTATAGCAAAACAGATGTAACTGCAATAATTAGGAGAAATACTTCATTTTCTGAAACAATTTCAAGGGAGTGAACACTTTCGGCCATAACTGTATGTGTAATATATACATATATACATACACACACACACACAGTTGAAACCAGAAGTTTCCATACACTATATAAAAAGACACATCTGCATGTTTTTCTCAATATCTGACATGAAATCAGAATAAACCTTTCCCGTTTTAGGTCAATTAGGATTACCATAATTTTTAAAATTTGCCAAATGCCAGAATAATGAGAGAGAGAGAATGTTTAAGTAATTTTTATTACTTACTGCAAAGTCAAAAGTTTACACACACTAAGATTACTATGCCTTTAAACAATTCTGGACTGCCCATATGATGATGTAATGTGTTTGGAAGCTTCTAATAGTTTTTTTGGCAACATCTGAGTTAATTAGAGACACACGTGTAGATGTATTTTAATGCACACCTGAAACACACTGCTTATTTCTGTAGTATCATGGGAAAGTCTAAAGAAATCAGCGAAGATATCAGGAAGAGAATTGTGGACTTGCACAAGTCTGGCTCATCCTTAGATACAATTTCAAGATACCTGACGGTGCCTCGTTCATCTGTACAAACAATTATACGCAAGTACAAACAAGATGGGAATGTACTGCCATCTTATCGCTCAGGAAGGAGACGTTTTCTGTGTCCCAGAGATGAACGTGCTTTGGTCCGACATGTGCATATGAACCCAAGGACAAAAGCAAGAGACCTTGTGAAGATGATGGCGGAAGCTGGTAAGATTGTGTCAATAACCACAGTGAAACGAGTACTGTATCAACATGGGCTGAAAGGCCACTCTGCCAGGAAGAAGCCATTACTCCAAAAGAAACATAAAAAAGCCAAATTAATGTTTGCAAATGCACACAGGAACAAAGACCTTAGTTTTTGGAGACATGTCTGTGGTCTGATGAAACTAAAATTGAACTTTTTTGGCATAATGACCATCGCTACGTTTGGAGGAAAAAGGGAGAAGCTTGGAAGCCTAAGAACACCATCCCAACTGTGAAACATGGGGGTGGCAGCATCATGATCTGGGGTTGATTTGCTGCAGGAGGGACTGGTTCACTTCACAAAATAGATGACACCATGAGAAAAGAAGATTATGTGGCAATACTGAAGCAACATCTCAAGACATCAGCCAGGAAGTTAAAGCTTGGGCGGAAATGGGTATTCCAAATGGACAATGACCCGAAGCATATTGACAAAATGGGAACAAAGTGGCTTAAGAATAACAAAGTCAATGTTTTGGCGTGGCCATCACAAAGCTCTGATTGCAATCCTATTGAAAATTTATGGGCACTCTTGCTGCGAGCAAGGCGACCTACAAACCTGGATCTGTTACACCAGTTTTGCCAGGAGGAATGGGTCCAAATTCCGACCAACTATTGTGAGAAGCTTGTGGAAGGATATCCCAAAAGTTTGACCCAAGTCATTCAGTTTAAGGGTGATGGTACCAAATACTAATGAAATGTATGTAAACTTTTGACTTTATATATATCAAAAATTGATTCTGCTATAACCAGAACCCTGGTAGGATAAACAAAAACATGAACACTTCAAATAATATTAACAATATAATTTTATTAGAACATAAAATAACAATAATTAAAATACCAGGAGCCTCAAATGTGAGGGACAAACAAATGCTGTACCCTATTCCTGAAGGAATTGAGGGTAAACTGATTAAATTTGCTGATGACACAAAGCTAGGAGGGATAGCTAATACTAGAGAAGAGAGAGAGAGGATTCAAAAAGACCTAAATAAACTGGAGCAGTGGGCAGCAACCAACAGAATGGTTTTTAACAGGGAAAAATGCAAAGTACTACATCTGGGCAATAAAAATGAAAAAAGCATATACAGAATGGGAGGAATAGAGCTAAGCAACAGTACATGTGAAAAAGACTTAGGTATACTAATAGATCATAGACTGAACATGAGTCAACAGTGTGATGCAGCAGCAAAAAAGGCAAATACAATTCTGGGATGTATTAACAGAAGCATACAGTCTAGATCACGTGAAGTCATTATCGGTCTTTACTCCTCTTTGGTCAGACCTCATCTGGAATACTGTGTACAGTTTTGGGCACCACATTTTAAAAAAGACATAGACAAACTGGAGCAAGTTCAGAGAAGAGCGACCAGAATGGTGACTGGTCTGCAAACCATGTCCTATGAGGAACGGTTGCAGGATTTGGGAATGTTTAGCTTGCAAAAAAGAAGACTGAGAGGAGACTTAATAGCTGTCTACAAATATGTCAAGGGCTGTCACATTGTAAAGGATCATCTTTATTCTCATTTGCACAAGGAAAGACTAGAAGCAATGGGATGAAACTAAATGGGAGGAGACACAGATTAGATATTAGAAAAACCTTTTTGACAGTTAGGGTGATTAATGAGTGGAACAGGCTGCCACGAGAGGTGGTGAGTTCCCCTTCAATGGACGTCTTCAAACAGAGGCTGGACAGACATCTGTCTGAGATGATCTAGTGAATCCTGCTTTGAGCAGGGGGTTGGACCAGATGACCCAGGAGGTCCCTTCCAACTCTACCATTCTATGATTCTATGATATCTGCGCAGAAAGAGTAATAACCATATATTACCCCATTACTGAAATAATGTGACTATACAAATGCATTGCAAAACATTTCAATCTGAATAACCGCTCATGTGGCAAAAATAGAAAGAAAGAAAGAAATGCATATGCTATTATAACGGTCACTAGACTATCACTGATGAGTTTGAGATACGCCTATAAAATGTAAAGCGGCAGTGCATATGATGATATAGAGTCGACTGTCCAGAAAAAAAGTGCAAAGTGCTTAGATAAATATAACGTATTGTTTCCAGCCTCAAAGAAACTAATGCATATAGCGGTTAATAATGTTAGTATATCTATCAGGGGAGACTGGGTACATAAAAGAGGCTGGGTACGGTCCCATAGAATAACTATAGTGTAATAGTGGCACTGTCCACAGCTCAACACATCATGAGAAAGAAATACCTGGTTAGAATGGCAGCTTCTAGGCAGGGTAAGCACGCGTCGCTCCACCCCGACGCGCGTTTCATCAACACTTCCTCAGGGGTCGTGCCAGGGAGGGGGACGCCAGATGTTATATAGGGAGCCTAATCCAATCATGAACCGTGCTGGAGAGAAAAAGTGTGTCACCTGACTTTCCGGTATGTGTTCTGGCTGGTATACGGCGAGAGACATTCTGTGCCCGCCCCACATGTGACTCTGCGGCTTCTGGCATTTGACCCGCAAGCCGGCAGTGCAGTCACGGACATGACGGCAGTGCGTGCCAGAAGGGTCTAAGAGCCAGAAACAGCCAAGGTCAGGGGGAGGCGCCCATAAATGCTAGCGCTCAGCAGCCATACACTCTAACCTGATCATACATAATACTAAGATGTGAATAGGCAGAAATTATGGGATTCTATTGTGTCGTGAACAAATATACACACTGATTAGTGATTAGAATAATGTTAAGACTTTGCAGTAAGTAATAAAAATGCCTTAAAACATTCTCTCTCTCTCATTATTCTGGCATTTGGCAAATATTAAAAATGATGGTAATCCTAATTGACCTAAAACGGGAAAGGTTTATTCTGATTTCATGTCAGATATTGATAAAAACATGCAGATGTGTCTCTTTATATAGTGGATGGAAACTTCTGGTTTCATCTGTATATGTATTGATTTCATGGCTCTAATGATTTTTGGGGGAATTGCTCAAGTTTTTAATGTAAGCATCAAAAATTGTAAAAAAATTTTTACACTTTTATATTTTTTACATATTTCTATGTCGCCAACAAATTCTGCAAAGTTCAGTTTTTTTCTCATTAATAAAACTTGCATTTTTCTAATCATTTATTGTATCATAAAATATTACACACAATGCAGATTGTTCAACTTTGCCAAAATTTGACTTTTCCCATGTGTCCACCAGTCTTGACCAGCACCGGCAAAATTTTGAAGCCTTGCGGAGCTTCTTGGGGAGAAGCTTAACAGCGCCGCAGGTTTTTCCAGCTAATCCTTCACTAAAACAGGCGTGTAAAAGGCCAATCTTCATGAAATGGGACATAATCTTGTGTAACTGTCTGCCCAGAAGCAATGTAGGGCTGACAATTATCTAATAGGTTTGAGGCCTTAAAGGGACTCTGTCAGCACAGAATGACTGTTCAAACCAAGCACAGGCACTCGATGCACTCTTGCTGCGGCCAAACAGTTAAGTGCATCTTCTCATCTATTTCTATCCCTGTTACAAAATTGAGCGTCTGGTTGGATGCCCGACCACTGATCCATTCATTCTCAATGGAGCTGTTGGAAAAAGCAGAGCGCTCTGCAGCCCCAAAGGGCAAGAATGGAGGTCAGACTGAGCATGTGCACCGCTGCCCAATTCCAAAAGTGATAAAAGTGCCGCATTCTGCCCATCAGTGCCGCTCTAAGCTGTTGGACACCACCGATCACCTTGGATAGGTGATAAAGGGGTCGTCTGATGAAAAGAAGTTTTCTCGATTTATGTACGGAAGCATCGTTATAAAATACAGTTTTCTCTCATAAATTGCGAGATTTTAGTATTACGTTATACCAGGGATGGCCAATTTATTTTCCCGAGGAGCCCTCCACTGTTCTGGAGGGAAAAATCAACAGGCTGAAATCAATTCTGCTCAATATTAGAATTGATACATTCCGCTGACTCGCTGCTACATGTTACGATAGAGCTTATTGTATCGTCTATCCTTACTTGTAGTGACTCGCCCCCTGGGCCGTGGGGCTCTCGGAACCAGACAACAGGGCAATGCTGGGAGTAGTAGTGGCGACCCGGTCCCGTGGCTCAGGGTGGTCAGACCAAATGCTGTGGCAGTGTATTTGTAGGTTTTGAAAGTCCGACTACGCCACCTGTGGATTGCGGTCAGGGAGGACCGCCGCTGCGGGGCAGACCGCTGAGGCTGGTGTTGGGGGTGCAGCAGGGAATAGTACAACTCCCCACGGGAGGAGTGTAGCCTCAGAGCAGTGTAATAGGATGCTGGGGGTGATGGTGCAGGCGCAGCAGTAATCACACAGAGTCCAATAATGCAGTCCAGGGTCTTTTACTGCAGATCTTATCACAGACCCACCAGGAGTACAGGGAGGAATGGACCTGGGTGTCTGAGGGCATTCGGGCGAGCTCCACTGGTCAGGGTGAGTGGGTAGGCCTACCGTTCTCTCTCTGCCCTTGCTGACTATCTCCCCCTTTAGTGGTATGATAGCCCACGTCCCTGAGTTGGCCGTGTACTACGCCTGTATGGCTTGCGACTCGGGCCTTAGGTACCTATAGCTTCTCTGTGCTGTACCGGTCCCTCTGTGTGGCGGAGCTTCCAGGCTTCTTTGGCCAAGGGACCTAAAATCCCTCGCAGGTAGATGATCTGCTGCAGGACTTGCAATCCTGACAGCCTCGGATCCCAGTGTCCGGTATGTAGTTCTCTCTCAGCCAGGACCGACTCTCGTCGCCTCTGTCCCTGGCTTGCTGTTCCTCCTTAGCCTCCTGGACTCCTCAGCTGCCGTTGACCTGTCCCTCTCTTCTGGGAACCCTTCTGGATGCTTCAGAAGTGGGTCCTGGTCTCCCTAACCCTGCCCTCAGTACCAGCTTTTATAGGGGCAGCCTGCCCCCCCTACTGGCCTGGGACAGGAGGTGCTGCAGGCTAATGGTCCATGACCAGAGAACCTCCCTCCTGCTCTCAGACACAGCCTTACAAGTTTGTGGCATCCAGGCCTGGGGTGACACATTCCCCCCTAGTAAAGTTTAGTACTCCGGGACTAACAAGAAACACGAATACCGGGTATAAATTATAACATAAACACAACAGAGAAGAAAACAACAAACAACACATATTGAGTTCTTTAGGTCACAGCGTGGTCTGTGACCGGGTGTCCGTTTCACCCAGTAAGGCGAAGTCTTAACCGGTGCGGGGACATGTCCAAAGTAAACCCCAAGCTTTGGCCCTGGGCGTGGCTGCAAGGCGAAGCAAACTACTTTGGACCACTCGGGGCCACGCCAGACAGGTTTTTCTTCCGTGGCCGTCTTCGCAAGAGGCACCAAGTGCAACTATTTACAAGGTAGTTCGGTTATCCAAAGTTCATAACCTGTCAGTCCATATATGTAGAAAAACTGGAGAAAACACTATTAGTTACAGGTAAAAAACATATTAAATATATACATGGTACGTTTAGATCTCGCACTTATATCCTCCAGCGAGCTGGTGTTTGTCCCCTAGTGCTGCTGGTTGATCTCCTTAACCCACTGTCTGGTGGTGGACCAACCTGGCTTTCCCCACTACCATTGAGGGTACAGCTACTAGCTAGGTTCATAGGTAGGGCAGGCAGCTGTCCGCAGGTTCTTTGGCTTACCGCAGGCATGGCAGGCTCACTGTCAGCAGAGGGATGACTCTCCTGGGCTGCTGGCATGGGTTCTTCTGCCTCTGGGGCTGCTTCTGTGTCACCCTGGCCTGGATGCCACAAGTGTAATTAAAGCTGTGTCTGAGAGCAAGGGGGAAGTTCTCTAGTCAGGGGAACATTAGCATGCAATGCCTCCTGTCTCAGGCCAGTAGGGGGAGCAGGCTGCCCCTATAAAAGCTGGTGCTGGGGGCAGGGTTAGGGAGAACTGGATGGCCTGTCTCAGCATTGAGACTTGTCCCAGAGCAGAACAGGGACAGACAGTTGCACTGCACCTAAGAGGAAGTGTGGCAGGAGGAGAGCCACAAGCCAGAGACAAGAGGCGAAGCAAGCCTGTCTTGGCAGATAAGAGACTGACTTTACCAGACTTTGGTGTCTGAGGCTGGGAGGATTCCACATCCTCCAGCAAAGAACCAGTCCGCAATGGACTGTATATTCCTTGGCCTAAGAAGCCTGGAGGCCCTGCCACAACCGAAGGGACCAGTAAAGCCGTACAAGGCTGGGAGCAGAAAGGAACCCACGTCGCAGGCCATACAGGCGAGAATACACAGAAAGCTCGGAAACGTGGGCTGTTACCCTATAACGAGGAGATAGCCAGAAGGAGCGCAGAAAGCACGGTAGGCCTACACCCTCACCCTGACCAGGGCCAATTTCCCCGTTGCTCTCAGACATCCAGGTCCCCTCCTAGCTGGGACTGTTTATGGGTCAGTTTACCTGTTTCAGTAAAGACCCTGGACTGCAACCTATTGTCTGTGTGCTCCTTCGGGCCTCCAGCACTACCGGTACTGGGACTCTCACCACCATCACTCCCAACATCCATTATACTGCCCTGGGGCCGCACTCTTCCCGTGGGGAGTCACACTACCCTAGCTGCACACCTCATCAGCCCCAGCGGTCTGCATGCAGCGGCGGTTCCTAATAACCGCAATCCACGGGTGGCGTAGTCGGACATAAATATCAGCACATAATGGACTACCACTGGCCTGACCACCCTGAGCCACGGAACCTGGTTGCCACTACTACTCCCATCGGTCCCCCACTGCCCGGATCCGAGTGCCCCACGGCCCAGGGGGCGAGTCAGCTTTGGCGTAGTCGGCAGGATTTCGTGTCCACAACCACCGGGTACTGCGTGCCTGAAAAAGACTTTTGTAACTTACCTGTGGCGAAGTTTCCCGCCGTCCGGAGTCGTTTCCCGCCATCCGGAGCCGATTCCCGCCATCAGACGCCATCTTGGACCGTTTCCCGCCGTCTTCTGCCGTCTTCCCGCCATCCGCAGCTGTTTCCCGCCATCGGACGCCATCTTCAGGACGCCGCGCGGGAAGAAGAGGGGCGTGGACGTCAAAACCGCGCGAGATCCGAAGCTCCGCCCACCGCACCGACGCTGCACAAGGTCCTGGAAGGGAGAGAGAGTGACGCTGACGTCATCAGGACGCGACGCCAGGTCCTCATCCATAGCAGCAGCAGCGGAGCCGCGGCCTACAGAAGAGGATCGTCGGAAGGTAGGCCACGCTTAACTAGGGGGGAGGAAGATGTCGGACACGGAGGCGCCCACTACCACCAACGCAGCTGCAGCAGCGGTGATGCCATTTTCCCTGCCCTACATCCCTGGAGCGGCCTGGCTGCCCAAGTACTCAGGGGAGCCCCATGCCCTAACTGACTTCAAGGAAAGGCTATACAGTTTGTTCCACGTTTACCCCCTGACAGAGGAACAGAAGGTCAGCATACTGACAGGGCAGTTAACTGGCGCAGCCCAAAGGGAGGTAAAATCATGGCCCACTGAGGAGAAAAGGACTGTGAAGGGTATTCTGGCCCGGCTGTGGGGTACCTTTGACACACGTACCTCTGCTGAGATTAAAATGAGGTTCTATGGATGTAAGCAGCGGGCACAGGACAGCATCAGAGACTATGCCCTAAATCTGCAGGAAGCCCTGAGGGCTATTCAACAAACTGACCCTGGCAGTGTGCAGGAAACGGATAAGCTGCTAACAGAACAATTCATAGAAGGTCTGCTGTCTAGCGCCCACAGGGCCCAACTGCGCCTCATGTTCTTTCAGAACCCCGACCTGACCTTTGCCCAATTTAAGGACAGGGCCATAAGGGTGCTCCGTGAATCTGCAACCAGTGGCGCTATAAACCCCTGGCGCCCTGCTCTCACCTACCACCAGGAGGCGGCGCCCTCCTCTATGGACCCCGTGGGGGCTGATGCACAGGCCCTGAACCAAGCCCCGTCGAAAGACCTGCACCACCAAGTCCAGGAGCTGACCAGGAGCGTCGCGGCGTTGACCAGGACCGTCCAGGCGTTACAAGTGGACCCGTCAAGACCCATCGAGCTGGCTTCAAGTCCGGAGGATGTCCCGTGGCGTCGACAGAGGAGGATCCCGTCGTTCCGAGGGAGGCCCACAGACCGCTACGCAGAGGATGGACAGCCCATTTGCCGTCAATGCAACCAGCCTGGACACACTTCCAGGTACTGTAATTTAAACGGGTCCAACCTGGGGCAGAGGGCCAACCCCCAGGCATAAGATCACCAGGCCCTTATAATTGGCGTGATAAGTACGTTGGGGGGCGCCCGGTTTTACCCGTGGTGCTGGACGGTATCCCCATGAGCGCCTTGCTGGATACTGGGTCGCAAGTAACCACTATCCCTTATGTACTTTTTAAGCAGTATTGGACTGATGCTGATATTGTCACGGGTGTGTCGCCACGAAGATCGTCACGATTACACAGCCTGACTTCTCGCAGCTGACTTTTTGGTGCTTGGTGTTTTCGGCAGTGAGGGAGTTAATTCTCTCTCTCTCTGTGCTAGACGAGGTCCAGCCTCGCCCAGCTGCAATCAATGTTGCTGTAATGAGACTCCTTCATATGCCTGCTGGTCTGTTTGGGAAGTGTCGGTGAAAGCATTTCACACAGACTTACAGAGCGGATCGTTGTATTTGGAGTTTCTGAGATAAGTGTATTTGGAGTGTTTTTTCCCTTCCTCGCTTTATCATTTATCTCCTTTCCCGTTGGAGTTCCCTCTGTTGTAGTTGTGTAGTTTTTGTATGCAAGGTGGTTTTGGTTTTTCCCTTGTACTGTCTCGTTCGTCTAAGTACTGTGTGTGGGCATATTATTACTTGTCCTCTTTTGTTGTGATCGGGGTCCTTCTCAGGACTAGATTACTTAGGTGCAGGGATCCTCAGGAGGTAGGGGTTACGCTGGCGGCCTGGACCTCTGTACCTTTAACAGTACCTCCAGGTTGAGGGATTAGTCAGGGCCCCAGCTTAGGGTCAGCTTAGGCTCCCTACCTCCAGTATACAGAGACAGCGTGACAGATATCACACGGTATCCAGACAGTAACTTGAGCATCATCGCCAGTAATGGCTTACCCGTGCCGCAGATGGGGTTCAAGGAGATGACCATTAAAATTGGTAAAGTTGAACAGCCGGCACAGGGAGTAATTATTGTGGACATTGACTGTCGTGAAAGTCACCCTAAAATAACTGTGGGTACTAATGTAATTGAAAATTGTCTTTCAGAGGTAATTGTAATTCTACAACAGGTGGCGGTGAATGCTAGTTCCAGCCAACAGAGAGTCCTCAACAAGGAGATAAAAGCGCTGATGAGACGGCAGCAGGTCGAACTGTCTGGTGGTGAGACAAGGTTGAGGGATTAGTCAGGGCCCCAGCTTAGGGTCAGCTTAGGCTCCCTACCTCCAGTATACAGAGACAGCGTGACATTTTCACCGACCCACTTAGTTTTTCTCCAGCTACCATGGATCCAGGAGCCGGTCTAGCTCGGCAGTTGCAGAGTTTGTCCATGGAGCTGGCGGACGTTAGGTCCAAGGTTTTGCATCCTCTGGAGCAAGCCGGACCAGAACCTAAAGTAGCTCTCCCTGACAGGTTCACTGGGGGGCGGGACAAGTTTTTTGTTTTCCGGGAGGCATGCAAATTGTACTTTCGGCTGCGGCCTCGGTCATCGGGGAGTGAAGAACAAAGGGTGGGAATTGTCATCTCGCTCCTACAAGGGGACCCACAATCTTGGGCGTTCTCTCTTCCCCCGGGCTCCCCGGCTCTCCAGTCAGTGGATAGGTTTTTCGCTGCTCTGGGACTCGTATATGATGACCCAGATCGGATCTCCCTTGCTGAGTCTAAGTTACGTAGGATCCAGCAGGGAGATCGTCCGGCGGAGGAATTCTGTTCGGAGTTCCGTAGGTGGGCCACGGACACCCAGTGGAATGACCCGGCTCTTAGGAGCCAGTTTTGTCAAGGTTTATCCGACAAATTACAGGATGTGTTGGCACAGTATGACTCTCCCGCGTCACTGGAAGCCGCTATGGCCCTGGCTATTCGCGTTGACAGACGGCTTCGGGAGAGGTGCGGGATAACTCGACCCCCTGTGATGACTCCACCTCCTACAAGGTCCCCTCATATGGTGGTTCCCCTGGTCAGTCCAGAGGAGCCTATGCAATTAGGAGGGACATCTTTTCGGGGGAGGGGACCGGTGGTGTGCCATAAGACAGGAAGGTGTTTCTTCTGCGGGAGAAAGGGACATTTTATTGGGGGGTGTCCATCCCGTCCCTTGCAGAGTGAAGAGTCGTCGGAAAACTGTTGATCCCAGGTTGTGTGGTGGACGGCAATCTGGGAATAGGTATTTCGTCCCTAGGTTCGTCTCAGTTTCTCGTACCGGCGGAGGTGGTGGTGGGTACGAGAACTGAGAGGATATCTGTTCTTCTGGATAGTGGGGCCGGGGCTAATCTGGTTGATGCTCGGTTTGCCCGGGTTCAAGGTATGCGATTGAGTGAGTTGGCTACACCCATCCCCATATTCTCGATCGATGCCAGGCCTCTCGGTCAGGGAAGTTTTTTGCAAGCTGTGCATGACGTAAAACTTCAAGTGGGGGCGATACATAAAGAACTGTTGTCTTGCTACATGTTGGAGGGTCTTCCCGCTCCTATAGTGTTGGGCCTTCCTTGGTTAACTAAGCATAACCCGGTTATTAATTGGCAAACCAGAGAGATAAGCCAATGGAGTAAATTCTGTAATATAAACTGCATGAACACGGTCATCGGTGCGGTTACTCCTTGGGTCTTACCTCCATTTCTGGCGGACTTTGAGGATGTATTCTCGGAGAAAGGGTGTCAGGAACTACCTCCTCATCGCGAGTATGACTGTTCTGTAAAACTGCTCCCTGAGGCCAAGTTACCTAAAGCTAGGTTGTATAACCTTTCTGGTCCTGAGAGGCAGGCCATGAAGGATTATATTTCAGAAAGTCTGGCTAAGGGGCATATTAGACCTTCATCTTCACCGGTGGCTGCGGGGTTCTTCTTTGTTAAGAAGAAAGATGGAGGCCTACGCCCTTGCCTGGATTTCCGTGAACTTAATCGGATTACGGTCCGAGATCCGTATCCACTCCCACTTATTCCCGATCTCTTTAATCAGATCGTGGGCGCCAAATGGTTCTCTAAGTTGGATCTCAGGGGGGCGTACAATCTGATTAGGATGAAGGAGGGGGATGAGTGGAAGACGGCGTTTAACACTCCGGAGGGGCATTATGAGAACCTTGTCATGCCATTCGGTCTGACTAATGCCCCGGCGGTGTTCCAACACTTTGTTAATGACATTTTTCGCCGCCTGGTGGGACAGTTTGTTGTCATATATCTGGATGATATCTTAATTTACTCGCCGGATCTGGTGTCTCATCAGGAGCACGTTAGGCAGGTGTTACAGATCTTGCGGGATAATAAACTGTATGCCAAATGGGAAAAGTGTGTGTTCGCCGTACAGGAACTCCAGTTTTTAGGCTTCCTGGTTTCAGCGTCCGGTTTTCGTATGGACCCTGGGAAAGTGCGGGCAGTTCTTGAGTGGGATCGGCCAGAGAATCTTAAGGCACTACAACGTTTCCTGGGGTTTGCTAATTATTACCGGAAGTTCATTCGTAATTTCTCGTCCATGGTTAAGCCTCTCACAGACATGACTAAAAAGGGGACGGATTTTTCTAGGTGGTCTGACAAGGCTTGTCAAGCATTCTCCTCCTTGAAAAAATGTTTTGCCTCGGCACCCATACTCATTCAACCTGATGCGTCACAGCCATTCATTGTAGAGGTAGACGCTTCCGAGGTAGGGGTGGGAGCAGTATTGTCACAAGGTTCGTCCCCTGGTAAGTGGCATCCGTGCGCCTTTTTCTCTAAAAAATTGTCGTCCGCTGAGAGGAATTACGATGTCGGCAATAGGGAACTCTTGGCCATTAAGTTAGCCTTTGAGGAGTGGCGCCATTTTTTGGAGGGGGCAGTCCATCCGGTCACCGTCATCACCGATCACAAGAACCTGCTATATCTGGAGTCCGCGAAACGTCTGAATCCCAGACAAGCTAGGTGGTCATTGTTTTTTACCAGGTTTAATTTTGTCGTTACATATCGTCCTGGGTCAAAAAATGTAAAGGCGGATGCCTTATCTCGTAGTTTCCCTGGGGCCGGGAATACGGACGACCCGATTCCTATCCTTCAGGAGGGGGTGGTGGTTTCGGCAGTATGCTCTGAGCTGGAGGAGGTATTGGAGGCTCAGGGGGACGCCCCTGTTGGACCTCCAGGGAGACTGTTTGTTCCAGATCAGTTGCGACAAAAGGTGATCGAGGCACACCATAACTCAGTTTTGGCAGGACACCCGGGGAGTAAAGCAACTGTGGATCTCCTCTCGCGTCGGTTTTGGTGGCCTAACTTACATAAGGAGGTGGTAACTTTTGTCGCGTCCTGTGGGGTTTGTGCGCGCTCTAAGACCTCACATACCCGTCCGTCTGGGGCCCTCTTACCTTTGAAGATCCCGGAGCGTCCTTGGACTCATCTGTCTATGGACTTTATTACGGACCTCCCTCCGTCTTCGGGTAAAACGGTCATACTCGTTGTAGTGGACAGGTTCAGCAAGATGGCACATTTTATCGCTCTTCCGGCTCTCCCTAATGCTAAAACTCTTGCGCAGGTGTTCATTGGGGAGATTGTGAGGCTTCACGGGGTACCCTCCGATGTGGTGTCTGATCGGGGGTCTCAGTTTGTGTCCAAGTTCTGGAAGGCGTTTTGTGCACGGCGGGGGATGCATTTGTCATTTTCATCGGCTTTTCACCCTCAGACCAATGGTCAGACGGAACGTATGAACCAGAGCTTGGAGACATATCTCCGGTGTTTTGTGTCAGAGAACCAGGAGGACTGGGCTTCTTTCTTACCTCTGGCAGAGTTTGCTCTTAATAATAGGCGGAGCGAGTCCACTGGTAAGTCCCCGTTTTTTGGGGCATATGGTTTTCACCCCCAGTTTTGTACTTTCAGTAGGGGGGGCTCTTCGGGGGTTCCTGAGGAGGAACGATTTTCCTCATCACTCGCTTCAGTATGGAGAGGGGTGCTGAAGAATCTGAATACTATGGGGAACCGATACAAACGTATGGCTGATAGGAGGAGAGTGTCTGGTCCGGACCTAAGTGTGAACGATCGGGTATGGTTGTCTACCAGGAATATTAAACTTAAGGTTCCCTCCTGGAAACTGGGTCCCAGGTTCATCGGGCCGTACAGAATCAGTTCTATTATTAATCCGGTGGCATTCCGTCTTGACCTCCCCCCTACGTTTAAAATTCACAACGTGTTCCACAGATCGTTGCTTAAGAGGTATGTGGCGCCGGTGGTACCGTCACCTTTACCTCCCCCTCCAGTGGTGGTCAATGGTAACTTGGAGTTCCAGGTATCAAGGGTCATCGATTCACGTTTTAATCGCCGGCCCCTTCAGTACCTGGTTCATTGGAAAGGGTATGGTCCTGAGGAGAGGATGTGGGTTCCTGCGTCGGATATTAACGCAGACCGATTAGTTCGGGCCTTCCACACGACTCACCCGGATAAACCTGGCCCTGAGGGTCCGGAGGCCCCTCGTAGAAGGGGGGGTACTGTCACGGGTGTGTCGCCACGAAGATCGTCACGATTACACAGCCTGACTTCTCGCAGCTGACTTTTTGGTGCTTGGTGTTTTCGGCAGTGAGGGAGTTAATTCTCTCTCTCTCTGTGCTAGACGAGGTCCAGCCTCGCCCAGCTGCAATCAATGTTGCTGTAATGAGACTCCTTCATATGCCTGCTGGTCTGTTTGGGAAGTGTCGGTGAAAGCATTTCACACAGACTTACAGAGCGGATCGTTGTATTTGGAGTTTCTGAGATAAGTGTATTTGGAGTGTTTTTTCCCTTCCTCGCTTTATCATTTATCTCCTTTCCCGTTGGAGTTCCCTCTGTTGTAGTTGTGTAGTTTTTGTATACAAGGTGGTTTTGGTTTTTCCCTTGTACTGTCTCGTTCGTCTAAGTACTGTGTGTGGGCATATTATTACTTGTCCTCTTTTGTTGTGATCGGGGTCCTTCTCAGGACTAGATTACTTAGGTGCAGGGATCCTCAGGAGGTAGGGGTTACGCTGGCGGCCTGGACCTCTGTACCTTTAACAGTACCTCCAGGTTGAGGGATTAGTCAGGGCCCCAGCTTAGGGTCAGCTTAGGCTCCCTACCTCCAGTATACAGAGACAGAGTGACAGATATCACACGGTATCCAGACAGTAACTTGAGCATCATCGCCAGTAATGGCTTACCCGTGCCGCAGATGGGGTTCAAGGAGATGACCATTAAAATTGGTAAAGTTGAACAGCCGGCACAGGGAGTAATTATTGTGGACATTGACCGTCGTGAAAGTCACCCTAAAATAACTGTGGGTACTAATGTAATTGAAAATTGTCTTTCAGAGGTAATTGTAATTCTACAACAGGTGGCGGTGAATGCTAGTTCCAGCCAACAGAGAGTCCTCAACAAGGAGATAAAAGCGCTGATGAGACGGCAGCAGGTAGAACTGTCTGGTGGTGAGATCGGTAGCGTAAGACTGAGTGACCCATTCCCCATTTCCATGCCTCCCAAAAGTGAAATGATGATCTGGTGTCGGACTGCAATCGGGTTGAGAGGTAGAGACTACCAAGCCATGGTAGAACCCGTGTACTCAGACAGCAGGCCCACCATTTTGACAGCCCGTGGGGTGGTTGATGTCCGTCATGGGAGGGTGCCCGTCCGCATCCTCAACATTGGGGAGAGGGAAGTACACTTACCCAGATACGCTACACTCGCCAAACTGTTTGTTGTCGAACACAAAGCTATCAGGGCCGTGGAACCCTTGCTTCCATCTCCACAGGCGGAGGGTAATGGCTCCTAGAAACAAAAGGAGGACTGGTGCCAGAAACTCCACGTGGGTGCTGACTCCACTCCCCTGCACCAAAAACAAGGAGTCTACCGGGTGGTACAGGAGTACGAGAGAGTCTTTAGTAAGCACCCGCTAGACTTCGGCAGAGTAAAAGGGATAGAACACCACATCCCCACAGAGAGCCTCCCACCAATAAAAGAAAGACACCGACCTGTACCCCCTGCAATTTATCAGAACGCAAAGGGCATGCTAAGAGAGATGAAAGAAGCTGGGGTCATTAGAGACAACTGTAGCCCCTGGGCAGCCCCCTTGGTTCTGGTGAAAAAGAAAGACGGCACCATGAGAATGTGCGTCGACTATAGACAAATCAACCGTATCACCCACAAAGACGCATATCCGCTGCCTAGAATAGAAGAGTCTTTAGCCGCACTAAAATCAGCTAACTTGTTTTCTACTTTGGACCTTACTAGCGGGTACTGGCAGGTTCCTGTGGCAGAGGCTGACAAGGAGAAGACCGCCTTCACCACCCCGATGGGACTGAGCGAATTCAACTGCATGCCTTTCGGGCTCTGCAACGCACCAGGGACCTTCCAGCGGCTGATGGAATGCTGTCTAGGGCACCGAAACTTCGAGACGGTCCTCCTTTACCTGGACGACGTGATCGTCTATTCGAAGACCTACGATGACCATCTCAAGCACCTGGCCGAGGTGTTCGAAGCCCTGGCAGGCTATGGCCTGAAGGTGAAACCATCGAAGTGTCACCTGCTGAAACCAAAGGTCCAGTACCTAGGGCACGTGGTAAGCGCGGAAGGAGTGGCCCCCGACCCTGACAAGGTCACGGCAATCAAGAGCTGGCCAAGCCCCTCGAACATCAAAGAGGTGAGACAGTTTCTCGGGTTGGTAGGCTACTAACGAAGATTCATCCCCGGGTTCACCAAGATGGCAGCTCCTATGCAGGACCTCCTGATCGGACAGTCTAAGTCCAGGAGTCAAAAGCCACCCTTCAAGTGGGATAAACTGGAAGAGGAGTCCTTCCGCCAGTTGAAGATGGCCCTCACGGGGAATGAGATCCTGGCCTACCCTGATTATGGCCAGCCTTTTATCCTCCACACAGACGCCAGTAATGTGGGACTGGGAGCCGTACTGTCCCAAAACCAACAGGTCAGAGAAAGGGTGATCGCGTACGCCAGCCGGAAGCTGAGACCCACCGAGAGGAACCCGGAGAATTACAGCTCCTTCAAGCTAGAATTCTTGGCGGTGGTGTGGGCCGTGACGGAATGCTTCAAGCATTACCTGGCCTCCGCAAAGTTCACCGTGTACACGGACAACAACCCGTTGACACACCTGGACAATGCAAGACTGGGTGCCCTAGAACAGCGGTGGATGGCCCGTCTCTCCAACTATGACTTCGTGATGAAGTACCGGGCCGGCAAAACCAATGCCAACGCAGACGCCCTGTCGAGGATGCCTCACTTACCTGAAGGTGACGAAGACCCAGAAGAGCTGGAGGAGGTAGAACTCCCCGCGTTTCACCGGTATGGAGTCGCTCAATACTCCCACCGCGTGAAAGAGGAGGATCTAACAACCGTGATGATCAATCCCCTACCTCACCACAGCTGGGCCGAGACCCAAGATAGTGACCCTGCAGTCCGCCTGGTGAAAGATCTGCTGACCCGGGAAGACGCCCGCCTAGATCCAGATGCCCCAGAGGAAGCCAAGCAGCTATGGAAAGAGAAGAGCAAGCTGTTCCTCTACGAAGGCAAGTTGTGCAGAAGGATTGTCAACCACCGGACGCATGAGCTGACCTGGCAAGTCGTGGTTCCAAGGCGGGATGCAGCTATGGTCCTGGGAGCTTACCATGACAGAGCGGGACACTTCGGTTGGAAGAAACTGGAGTTCCAGCTAAGAGGAAGGTTCTTTTGGGTCGGCATGAGAGGAGCTGTAGAAAAGTGGTGCAGAGACTGTGGCCCTTGTCACCTAAGGAGGAAGGACCGCACCAGCCAGAAGACACCCTTGAGGCCCATCGTCACCACGCAGCCTCTTGAGTTGGTAGCTCTAGACCACGTCAAGTTGGCTCCAAGCCGGTCAGGGTACATCTACGCCCTGACAATCGTGGACCACTATTCACGTTTTCTCGTGGTGGTCCCGGTAAAGGACTTGACAGCCCAAACAGCGGCCAGAGCCTTCCAGCAATATTTCTGCCATCCACACGGGTATCCGGAACAGGTCCTGACAGACCAGGGTCCAGCGTTCGAGGCTGAAATCTTCCAGGAGTTCTGCAACCTCTATGGCTGTAAGAAGATTCGGACAATGCCTTACCATCCACAAACCAACGGGATGTGTGAGAAGATGAACAATATAGTCATTGATCTCCTGAAGACGTTGCCCCTGGAGGAACGCAGCCTGTGGCCAGAAAAACTGCCGGACCTAATAGACCTATACAACAATATCCCGGTGAATGCTACAAACTGCACCCCGGCTTACCTGATGCGAGCTAGACCAGGTAAGCTGCCCGTAGACCTGGAGATGGGAGTCCTAATACCTGAGGACACCTCCCCGGATGCGGACTGGGATACGGAAAGGCAACTGCAGTACAAGAAGGTACAGGAGAGTGTGGAGAAGAGCCTGGCCCAGGTGAGAGAGAGGCAAGAAAAACTCTTCAATCAACACGCCCCTGCTGGTCCCCTAGAACCTGGTGAGCAAGTCCTAAAGCGAAAAAGAAGGCTACATAAGTTGGACGACCAGTGGGAAAGGGAACCCTACACCGTACTGCAGTCTGACCACGACAAGCCAAAGGTGTGCGTAATCACCAAGGACGGAGGAGAAACCACTAGTGTTGTCTCCAGAGACCACCTCAAAAGATGCCCCGAGCAACTCCGTAGTGCAGAAGAGGATCAGAGTGACCTTGAACCCGCAGAGGACAAGGAAGAAATGATCAGCACCGTTCTCGGAGAGTTCCCTCAGTCCTGGACTTGCATAAATGATGCCATAGTGGTACCTGTCCTGCATTTCCTGCAACCGGCACAGCAACAACCAACACCAGAGCCGGAAAGTGAAGAGGAGCAAGCGGTTCCAGAGGCAGAAGAGCCTGTACCAGCAGCCCAGGAGAGTCAACCCTCTGCTGACAGTGAGCCTGCCATGCCTGCGGTAAGCCAAAGAACCCGCAGACAGCTGCCTGCCCTACCTGTACACCCAGCTGGTAGCTGTAACCCTAACGCTAGTGGGGAAAGCCAGGTTGGTCCACCACCAGACAGTGGGTTAAGGACTCACAGGTTATGGACTTTTTATAACCAGGACCTTGTATGGACTGCGTTCGGAGCCTAACCAAGGAATGAACTAAGACTGTAAAGGACTTGGGGTAGGACAGACCCCCACCTGGTTAAGGCTCCCCGTTGTGTTGGTGATATGGACACCTGGTCACAGACCACACTGTGACCTTAAGAACTCAATCTGTGCGTCACTTGTATACTAATGTTTTATGGTATGCATATTGTCTTTGTATATTGTTTAGTCCCGGAGTACTAAATTTCACTAGGGGGGAATGTGTCACCCTAGCATGGATGCCACAAGTGTAATTAAAGCTGTGTCTGAGAGCAAGGGGGAGGTTCTCTAGTCAGGGGAACATTAGCATGCAATGCCTCCTGTCTAAGGCCAGTAGGGGGAGCAGGCTGCCCCTATAAAAGCTGGTGCTGGGGGCAGGGTTAGGGAGAACTGGATGGCCTGTCTCAGCATTGAGACTTGTCCCAGAGCAGAACAGGGACAGACAGTTGCACTGCACCTAAGAGGAAGTGTGGCAGGAGGAGAGCCACAAGCCAGAGACAAGAGGCGAAGCAAGCCTGTCTTGGCAGATAAGAGACTGACTTTACCAGACTTTGGTGTCTGAGGCTGGGAGGATTCCACATCCTCCAGCAGAGAACCAGTCCGCAAGGGACTGTATATTCCTTGGCCTAAGAAGCCTGGAGGCCCTGCCACAACCGAAGGGACCAGTAAAGCCGTACAAGGCTGGGAGCAGAAAGGAACCCACGTCGCAGGCCATACAGGCGAGAATACACGGAAAGCTCGGAAACGTGGGCTGTTACCCTATAACGAGGAGATAGCCAGAAGGAGCGCAGAAAGCACGGTAGGCCTACACCCTCACCCTGACCAGGGCCAATTTCCCCGTTGCTCTCAGACATCCAGGTCCCCTCCTAGCTGGGACTGTTTATGGGTCAGTTTACCTGTTTCAGTAAAGACCCTGGACTGCAACCTATTGTCTGTGTGCTCCTTCGCGCCTCCAGCACTACCGGTACTGGGACTCTCACCACCATCACTCCCAACATCCATTATGCTGCCCTGGGGCCGCACTCTTCCCGTGGGGAGTCACACTACCCTAGCTGCACACCTCATCAGCCCCAGCGGTCTGCATGCAGCGGCGGTTCCTAATAACCGCAATCCACGGGTGGCATAGTCAGACATAAACATCAGCACATAACGGACTACCACTGGCCTGACCACCCTGAGCCACGGAACCGGGTTGCCACTACTACTCCCATCGTTCCCCCACTGCCCGGATCCGAGTGCCCCACGGCCCAGGGGGCGAGTCACTTGCTCTTCTTGCTCTCCGGTAGGCTCCTGCTGGGTAGGCTGAAGGAAGTGTAGGACGGGTACCAGTATTGCGCCATTTATCTGAGTCCAGGTCCGGGGGAACTCTCCGAGAACTGTGCTGATCATCTCTTCCTTGTCCTCTGCGGATTCAAGGTCATCTTGATCTTCATTTGGACTCTGTAGTTGCTCGGGGCACAGACCCACCAGGAGTACAGGGAGGAATGGACCTGGGTGTCTGAGGGCATTCGGGCGAGCTCCACTGGTCAGGGTGAGTGGGTAGGCCTACCGTTCTCTCTCTGCCCTTGCTGACTATCTCCCCCTTTAGTGGTATGATAGCCCACGTCCCTGAGCTGGCCGTGTACTACGCCTTTATGACTTGCGACTCGGGCCTTAGGTACCTGTAGCTTCTCTGTGCTGTACCGGTCCCTCTGTGTGGCGGAGCTTCCAGGCTTCTTAGGCCAAGGGACCTAAAATCCCTCGCAAGTAGATGATCTGCTGCAGGACTTGCAATTCTGACAGCCTCGGATCCCAGTGTCCGGTATGTTGTTCTCTCTCAGCCAGGACCAGCTCTCGTCGCCTCTGTCCCTGGCTTGCTGTTCCTCCTTAGCCTCCTGGACTCCTCAGCTGCCGCTGACCTGTCCCTCTCTTCTGGGAACCCTTCTGGATGCTTCAGAAGTGGGTCCTGGTTTCCCTAACCCTGCCCCCAGTACCAGCTTTTATAGGGGCAGCCTGCTCCCCCTACTGGCCTGGGACAGGAGGTGCTGCATGCTAATGGTCCATGACCAGAGAACCTCCCTCCTGCTCTCAGACACAGCCTTACAAGTTTGTGGCATCCAGGCCTGGGGTGACACAGTAGCAGCAAATCCACACCATATAATTCAGTGCTTTTTATAAATCATCTGCTCCCGTTATTCAATCATTGTACGATGATAAACAGCTATTCACACACACATTATGATGCCCCCACAGTACATTCCCCCGACAAAGTATGATGTCCCTGACGCGCCCCCTGGGCCATATTCTTTAGGGGAATACCCGGAGCCAGATCAGATGGGGGTTGTAGTCTCCGAGTGGCTGTGACCCGGTCCGTGCCCAGGGTGTCAAGCTCAGTGTGTGGCAGTCCTTACTGATGTTACTAAAGTTCTTTATGTCGACTACGCCACCCGTTGGATTGCGGTCACTACGGCCGCCGCTGCAGCAGGGTCCGCTGAGGCTGATGGTGTTGGTGCAGCTTTAGATAGTATAACCCCCAACGGGAGGGGTATGGCCTCAGGGGGTCAGGTGCAGAGGATGGGGGTTGTGGTGGTGCAGCGTAGATGATAATTAAAGACAGAGTCGGGTTGTGCAGTTCAGGGTGTTTACTTACTGCAGATATTCCGGTCACTCCGGCCTTGAGTGACCACCCGAGCCGTGCTGCGTCCACCAGGTCCTGGATTCAGCCAACCCCCAAGCAAGTCCGGAGCGTGTCCCTGAGCCCTCCTTCTTGTCCTTTCTTCTGGCCGTCCCCACCAGGGATCCAGCTCCCTCGGGCCTTCTGTTGGGAGACCCTTGGCCTTGGGTTCCCTGACCCTACACGTGGTTTGCCTTCAGGGTGGATGTGGTGGGTGGCCGTGGCAGATCCTGCCCACGGCCTCCGGTCTCTGGCTGAGGTATGCTTTAGCCCCCACCAGTTTGGGATCCGGTACCCAGTTGCCAACTCTTCACCCGGTGATGGACTTTGGGTTCTCAGAGTCCTTTTCTTTCACCCCCTCTGGGTCTTTCTTCCTTTCTCCTCTCTCACTCTTGCTCTGGGGCTGCTCTGCTCCTCTGCTCTCCTCCTCTGGCTTCTCACAGACTGACTGACTGTGGCAGACTGACCGACTGTGGCAAACTGACCATGATCTTAGATGGTGCCCACCTTAAATACTCCCTCTATGTGTGAGCTCAGGTGACCAGCACCCAATGAGCTCCTATCTTTACCCAGGCTGCTCCCCCTATCTGCCCCTACACTACTGGGATGTACCACCCCCCTCCCACTCCAGCCAGGAACAGACTCGGTCGTACCTGCACATTTCTAAGTGGGAGTACCGTTGGTCTGTTCCTCGGAAATGGGATGTGTGTAGTGCATGCAGCTTTCTGAGCTCAGTTCCACACTCCATCCTTACCCGGGAGTGGAATATCACACCTCAGGGTTGAGGTGCAATACCCCTGTAGCAGCCGAATCCTCAGGGTGCTACATTCCCCCCTGGTAAATCACAGCACGTCCTCGGGCTGTAAGATATAAAAACACCAAAACATACAATTTTTGCATAAACAACATAATAAAAACATATAAAACATATATATCAGCAATAAAACTTTTTTTTCATAAATAACATTCTCGTAGACTTCTCTTGCTTCTAGCTCCTCCTCCGGACACTGTGCAACGTGTGCCTGGAAAAAGTGCAACAGTTTCTCTAGAAAAATGGTTTTCCTATAAAACCGGTAGGGGGCGCTTTAGGAAGCGCAACTATATACAAGGGGATATGGCCGCTCTCAGTCCTCGGCCAGGTATTTAGGAAAGGGATGACCGCTCTCAGTCCTCGGTCAGTGGGGTTAAGGGAAATACGGGTAACAGTTCAATTCTCTGGTCCCAACGGGGACTATAATAGCAGCAACGGTTCACTGTGCCCCGACGGGCAACTATATACAGCTTCTACTCCGCTGTACTCAACGACGACGTCCTCCTGCTCTTTCTTTGTGATTAACTTTAGCTTCAGACCCGTCCGGGTCCTCTTGCTCCTCCTCACACCGCAGCTCCTCCTCCGTCAGGCGATGCACATGGAGGGCGTAGGGTCCTTTGGCACACTTGTGCCGGGTGAAGGTGACCTCGTCCCCTATATAAAGGTCACGACCTCTGTGTCCTTCCGGTAGGTGGGACTCAACGTCTCTTCTTGTCACGAAGACGTCGCCTGGGGTGCGGTGATCTCGGATGAAGCCCCACCCGTGCTGCATATTAAACTTGATCACAGTCCCGGTGGAAGGGGGACCATGAGCTGCACGGGGACTCCTCCTGGCCCGGCTCTTCTGCTCCGCGCTCTTTATTTGGGCTTGTTGTTCCCGGACCCACCTCTCTCTCCGCTCCCTCTCAAAGACCTCGAGCTGTTGCCGGCAGCACTCTGCACGCTCCGCTGCAGCTGCCCGGGTCTCCTGAGTGAACCCCATGAGGTCTTCTCCGGTGGGATCCCACTCAAACTGGGTCTCTTCTAGCGGGGGCGAGATCCTCTTCATGGGCTTTGGAGCCGGGATCAGGGGTTCGCACATGGCCCTTGCTTTTTGCAGCTCCAGCTGGATGTATTCCTGGGGCCATACGAAGGGCTGCCCATCCGGGCACGTATGCTGGGCGAACAGGTCCTCACCCAGGTGCGGTACTTTAGGTGTTATGGGCGCTGTGGTGGTAGCGGCGCCCGGGTTGACCAGGCCTTGCGACCAGGCTTGGGGCACTTTGAAAGTAAAGGGCACCGTAAGGACGGCGGCGCCCTGTGTTACTTGGCCCTGCGACCAGGCCGGGGGCTCCGCGGAGGTAGGGGGCGCTGTTGGTATTGCGGCGCCCGGGGGTACTAGGCCTTGCGACCAGGCTGGTGGTACTTCCTGCTTGGTCACGCTCGGGGTCGAGGCGTGTGACGTCACAGGGGTCGCGGCTTCCGTTTGAGGCCCAGTCGGCGGCGGTGACGTTGCGGTTACGGGCACGGCAGGGGGTACTTCGGGCTCTGCGACGGGGAGCTGGGGCAGGTACGCGGTTTCCCGGTTTGGGGTAGAGACGTCCCCTTTACCTGCCTCCTTTCGTTCGGCTCCCTTCTCGGCGCCGTCTCCGGCCTTCAGTCCTCCTGCGCCATCCTCAGAGGCGGTCTGTCTCCTCGTCTCGGGTGGCGTGCTCCGCTGACGAGTTCTTGTCTGCTGGGCCATCTCACGGCTCCATTCTGCTAACGTCTCTCGCTGCACCCGGGCCATCCTCCGTGCGAGGCCCTCCAGCGCAGTCTGTGCACACTCCCGATCTCGGGGGAGCTGTGCCAGGACCTCCACTAAGCCTAGTGGGGTCGTTGCTTCTAGCAGGCTCCTGACCAACGGGTCGGTGCTGCTCTGCTCTCCTTCCGTTGTCTCCAGCAGGTCTTCTGGAGTGGCGACCGACAACAGGCTCCTGACCACTGGGTCGGTGCTGCCTGGAGTGGCGGCCCGCATCAGGCTCCTGACCACTGGGTCGGTGCTGCCTGGCTCTTCCTCCATCTCCGGGTAGGCTCTTTCTGGACTCTGCTCCAGGCTTCTTGTCTCCGGGTGCGCTCTCTCCAGACTGCTCCAGGCGACACCCATCTTTGCTCTCTTCTTCTCAGTCCTCCCACTTCGAGGGCGGTCCCGGGGCCACTTGGTGATTGTCAGCTCCAGGGGCAGTTCTTTCACGCTGACAGACACCTCTAGCATCACAGTCTCTGTTGGTGGGGGCGGTTTCCACTTTTGGCGCCATTTTCGGTCCTGGCCCACGATGGGAGGCGGCCTCTTGCCATCCTCTGGCACGCCCATAATGGCGTCCGCTCTTCCAAGGCGGGAAACCTTTGGAAATGGCGGGAATCATCTCCCAGTGGCGGGAAACTCTGCAGATGGCGGGAAAAAGCTGTTAATGGCGGACAACCGGCGGGAAACGACCTGTGATGGGGTCCGATGGCGGGGACCCTCCGGAACCGGCAGGAGACTTCTTTTTGAGGTAAACTTGTTCTTTTCTTCAGGCACGCAGTACCCGGGTGTTGCGGGCACGAGATCCTGCCGACTACGCCAAAGTTGACGCGCCCCCTGGGCCATATTCTTTAGGGGAATACCCGGAGCCGGATCAGATGGGGGTTGTAGTCTCCGAGTGGCTGTGACCCGGTCCGTGCCCAGGGTGTCAAGCTCAGTGTGTGGCAGTCCTTACTGATGTTACTAAAGTTCTTTATGTCGACTACGCCACCCGTTGGATTGCGGTCACTACGGCCGCCGCTGCAGCAGGGTCCGCTGAGGCTGATGGTGTTGGTGCAGCTTTAGATAGTATAACCCCCAACGGGAGGGGTATGGCCTCAGGGGGTCAGGTGCAGAGGATGGGGGTTGTGGTGGTGCAGCGTAGATGATAATTAAAGACAGAGTCAGGTTGTGCAGTTCAGGGTGTTTACTTACTGCAGATATTCCGGTCACTCCGGCCTTGAGTGACCACCCGAGCCGTGCTGCGTCCACCAGGTCCTGGATTCAGCCAACCCCCAAGCAAGTCCGGAGCGTGTCCCTGAGCCCTCCTTCTTGTCCTTTCTTCTGGCCGTCCCCACCAGGGATCCACCTAGGTCCAGCTCCCTCGGGCCTTCTGTTGGGAGACCCTTGGCCTTGGGTTCCCTGACCCTACACGTGGTTTGCCTTCAGGGTGGATGTGGTGGGTGGCCGTGGCAGATCCTGCCCACGGCCTCCGGTCTCTGGCTGAGGTATGCTTTAGCCCCCACCAGTTTGGGATCCGGTACCCAGTTGCCAACTCTTCACCCGGTGATGGACTTTGGGTTCTCAGAGTCCTTTTCTTTCACCCCCTCTGGGTCTTTCTTCCTTTCTCCTCTCTAACTCTTGCTCTGGGGCTGCTCTGCTCCTCTGCTCTCCTCCTCTGGCTTCTCACAGACTGACTGACTGTGGCAGACTGACCGACTGTGGCAAACTGACCCTGATCTTAGATGGTGCCCACCTTAAATACTCCCTCTATGTGTGAGCTCAGGTGACCAGCACCCAATGAGCTCCTATCTTTACCCAGGCTGCTCCCCCTATCTGCCCCTACACTACTGGGATGTACCACCCCCCTCCCACTCCAGCCAGGAACAGACTCGGTCGTACCTGCACATTTCTAAGTGGGAGTACCGTTGGTCTGTTCCTCGGAAATGGGATGTGTGTAGTGCATGCAGCTTTCTGAGCTCAGTTCCACACTCCATCCTTACCCGGGAGTGGAATATCACACCTCAGGGTTGAGGTGCAATACCCCTGTAGCAGCCGAATCCTCAGGGTGCTACATCCCCACAGTACATTCCACCACACACAGTATGATGTCCCCACAGTACATTCCCCCCCACACACAGTATGATGTCCTCACAGTACACCCCCCCACACACAGTATGATGGCCCCACAGTACATTCCTCCCCACACACAGTATGATGCCCCCACAGTACATTCCTCCCCATAAAGTATGATGTCCCCACAATAGATTTCTCCACACACAGTATGATGTCCCCACAGTACATTCCCCCCACACATACAGTATGATGCCCCCACAGTACATTCCTCCCCACACACAGTATGATGCCCCCACAGTACATTCCCACACACACAGTATGATGCCCCCACAGTATATTCCCCCTCACACACAATATAATGCCCCTACACAGCATGATGTCCCCACAGTAAATTCTCACACACAGTATGATGCCCCCACAGTAAATTCCCCCACACACAGTATGATGCCCCCACAGTACATCCCCCCCACACAAAGTATGATGTCCCCACAGTACATTCCCCCCCACACACAGTATGATGCTCCCACAGTACATTTCCCCCACACACAGTATGATGTCCCCACAGTACATTCCCCCACACACAGTATGATACCCCCACAGTACATTCCCCCCACACACAATATGATGTCCCCACAGTACATTCCCCCACACACAGTATGATGTCCCCACAGTACATTCCCCCCACAGACAGTATGATTCCCCACAGTACATTCCTCCCCACACACAGTTTGATGCCCCCACAGTAAATTCCCACACATACACAGTATGATGCCCCCACAGTACATTTCTCCAACACACAGTATGATGCCCCCACAGTACATCCCCCCCACACAAAGTATGATGTCCCCACAGTACATTCCCCCCCACACACAGTATGATGCTCCCACAGTACATTTCCCCCACACACAGTATGATGTCCCCACAGTAAATTCCCACACATACACAGTATGATGCCCCCACAGTACATTTCTCCAACACACAGTATGATGCCCCCACAGTACATTCCCCCCACACAGTATGATGTCCCCACAGTACATTTCCCCCCCACACACAGTATGGTGTCCCCACAGTACATTCCCCCACACACACAGTATGATGTCCCCACAGTACATTCCCCCCACACAGTATGATGCCCCCACAGTACATTCCCCCACACACAGTATGATGTTCCCCTCTACGCCAGTCTTTTCACCGAGCTAAATACAACTCTCAGCAAAAAAAGTTGTGGACTGGCTCCGTACCGTCTCTGGCCACATTCACCTGTCCACGTGTTTGTGGTTAGGCAGTCCTTCCACTGGGGAGGGCACGGGTAATGTTGTGGGACCCATGCTTGTGGAAGGCGGAGACAATACCGGAAAAAATAATGGCGGCTGGGGACCGAGTATAGATACCCAGTCGCCGCCGCCATAAGATTGTGGACAGCTTCCGCCTCCACGAGCTTAAAAAGCCATATTTCAAGTGCAAGCAGCTGCCCAGAAATCTGGCAGTTTAGTGTTGCGGCCTGTGGGTGGGTGAATGGCTGCATACTTGCACTTGCATTTCAAGTAACAGAAAACTAAGCAGATGGTGGCCTCTATCATCATCATGGCCTCACCTCGGCACTATGAACTCTCCAGAAGGAGAAGCCAGGGCCCGCCGGAGTAGTCTCCGGTTCTCTGGTGGGCCCGTCCAACCCTGCCGAAAAGCTGCCCTGGCTAATAAAATTGTGGGGGAAGGTTTCCGGACACTCTGTGGCTGCCTTTTTAATGTGGATCGGCCATGCTTATGCATGTTATTTCTCAAAAAGCATTACAGATCAGGCCATTGTCCAACTCTGTATTCAAGAAATAAAATGCGAAAAGAAAGATGTGTGTGTGTCAAAGCACCACCGACAAGTGCGAGTTGATGTTGGACGGACTGCCATTGCTTCTGCAACAAGCTGAATTACAGGACTTCCTGGGAGAAATGACACCCAGGTTAGATACGGTTTCCCTCTATGCCAGTCCTTTCACCGAGCTAAATACAACTGTCAGCAAAAAAAAAGTTGTGGACTGGCTATGTACCGTCCCTGGCCACGTTCACCTGTCCACATGTTTGTGGTTAGGCGGTCCTTCTCAGTAAGTGCACTGGGGAGGGCACGGGTAATGTTGTGGGACCCGTGCATGTGGAAGGCAGAGGCGATACCGGGAAATATAGTGGTGGCTGGGGAAAGAGTATGGACACCCGGCCGCCGCCGACATGAGGTTATGAAAAGCTTCTGCCTCCACGAGCCTAAAAGGCTACATTTCAAGTGCAAGTAGCTGTCAAAAATTTGTCAGTATAGTATTGCAGCCGGTGGGTAGGTGGGTGGCTGCCTGCATACTTGCACTTGCATTCCAAGGAACTGAACGCTGAGGAGGGACAAGGACGTGGACGGTGATTGTTGCAAGTCTGTAACGACAGGTCCATGGCGGGAGGCATCTTCGCATGCGCCAAGCATCTCTTATGATGGGCACACTTTTAGGCAGTGACCTGGGAGTCAGAGATGCTTCCATGCTGTTCCCATGTCTTTTCAGCACTGTATGCATGTGTCTGATGACGTGTCACACAACACATGGCCAGATAAGGTTGTAAAATGTTAAAATGACATTTCCTGGTGAATGCATTTGTGTTGGTTGAAAGCAATGCAAAAGTGCAAAAACGCATCAAAAACGCTACGTGTGAACATAGCCCAAGGTGTGGAGGAGTATCTTTGTTTTTGGTTATTTATTTTCCCTTATATACAAGTCATAACCCTGGAAAGGATGTTCCTTAACACACTTCCCAGGAAAATCCATTTTGGTTTTGTTTTTGTATGTTTTATTGTGAGTCCGTAAAAGTGGCATAAATATTTCTGACAACGTTGTTGACAGCAGTGACCTGGGAGTCAGAAATGCTTCCAGGGGTCTTCCCCATGCTGTTCCCATGTCATTTGAGCACTGTTCCCATCGATTTGGGCAATTTTTAGGCCCTCTGCAGACCGCCGGGGGGAGCCGCCTGAAAAATGCTCGAGTTTCCCATAGACTTACATTGGGCTCATTGCTCGGGTCGAGCAGCCGAGTATTCCAATGTGCTCGACCCGAGCATCGAGCACCCGAGCATTTTAGTGCTCGCCCATCACCATTAATGACGTAAATGATTGATCACTTGGGTCACTTATCATTAATTCTTCAATATTTGTCACAGTTGTTAATAGTAAACTCTCCAACCAATGAGGTAAATGTTATTTGGTAAAAAAAGACACGCGAGGAATAAATATACACAATATTTCCCATAATATGACTATTATATCTTTGAGGAATGTTCACAAGTGGCATTTTTTTCAGGGTTATTTTTCTGCTGCTAAAACACTGCGTTTTACAGTACCAGCTTAGTGAATGAGATTTCTAAAGTCTCATTCACATGCTGCGTTTTTTTCCTTTTTTTATTTTAAATTTGCAGGATGTTAATTCTTTCAGGGGTTTTGCAACATTTTTCACCCATTCAAATGAATGAAAAAAAAAAACCCACAAGTATAAACACTGCAAAAACACAGCAAATAAGTGTGGATTGTATGCAGTGTTTTTCCTGAGTACAACCTGGTTTTTGGTGTGGAAAAAAATGCTGCAAAAACGCAACGTGTGAACATTCCCTTATCCTGGTTGTGTTGTATTTGGAAATAAAAGAGGACGGCCAAAAAAGCATATTGCTAGGCAGCATGTATGTGTGTAGAGCCATTCCTTGAAGATTCCATCACAAGATTCCATGATGACATCACAGGTCATGGTCGGGCATTATGACATCACAGCTCACAGTCACTATATATACAATGTACACAGGTTCACGGCTGCCTTTGTTGGCTTCATAGTGACTGAGCGCACTTGCAGTTTCTCGCTATTCTATAGTGACTGATCGCACTTGCAGTTTCTCGCTATCCCATAGTGACTGAGCGCACTTGCAGTTTCTCGCTATTATATATAGTGACTGATCGCACTTGCAGCTTCTATGGCTGAATTACTTTTGGACAATCTTCAAGTAGAAGCTCTATGGGAGATTCTTACCACCAATCGCCCTGAGATTGTGCTTCTACCACCCGATGGCGTCCTCAGCTTCACTCACCGGCTGGTGGTGGAGCTTGTAAGGGACTGCCTGACCAAATATCACCGAGGTCATCTCACCTCAGAGTATCTGACGGATTTACCTCAGAACATCAGGGCATTACTACAGCAGGTAAGTGGCGGAAGATCCGCATAAAACTTCTCAATAATGGATAATAATGGTGGGATAGAAGCAGGGGCTGATTAAGAGTAGCCAGGGCCCTGGGCAGTTTAGGAGCCGTGGGCTCCCAGCACCCGATGTATCACATGACATGTCACAAAATTGCCTTTGATAGATCATGTGATAAGTCACGCGATTAACATGCAGGTGCTCGGGTGCACTACACATAACAGAGCGCTATACATAATAGAGCAGGGGTGGGAAAGTAATATTACTGAGGGGCCACATGAGAGATGTGACTGTTGTGTAGGCTGAATCAATAGGCTGAAATTAATTCTGCTCAATATTAACATATGAATTATATTTTATATTATTAACTGTATCACTTAATATTGAGCAGAATTAAGTGTGCTGGCATCCCCCTACATACAGAAAGAGCCCACACACATACCCTATATACAGTAAGAGCCCACACACAGCACCCTTTATACAGTAAGAGCCCATACATAGCACCAATGTACAGTATGAGCTCACACACAGAATCCTATTTAGAGTATGAGCCCTCACATAGCTCACTATATACAGCCAAGCTCTCACATAGCCCTCTATATACAGTATGAGCCCTCACATAGCCCGCTATAAATAGCTGAGCCCTCACATAGCCCCCTATATACAGCATGAGCCCCCACACACTTTAAATATTGCTTGGCAGCATGTATTTGTGCAGAGCCGCCGCTATAAGATTCCATCACAAGATTCCATGATGACATCACTAGTGATGGTCGGCCATTATGACATCAGAGCTCACAGTCACTGTGTACAATCTACACAGGGTCATGGCTGCCGTTGTTGGCTCCATAGTGACTGAGCACTTGCAGTTTCTCGCTATGGAACATTAGGACATTCCACAGCAGGTAAATGGTGGACGCTCCGCACAAATCTTCTCCACAATAATGGATAATAACGGTGGGATAGAAGCTTCTTCTTTCTTCCAATATAAAACAGGACAAGACCCCAGATATGTAGTCAATGTATCTGCAGAGAGGAGCAGATGTCAGATACAATGGCGGCCTTCATTGTGATCTTTCTCATCTCGAGATTATTCATTTGTGTTTCTTTTCTTCTTTATAGGCTGAAAAAAGATCTCAATATAGAGATTTGTCTTTTGTTAAAGAACTGGCCGAAAAAGTCCTGTGTGTACTGGAAGGTCCGGCCCGCTCATCGGAACGCCCGGTAAGGATCCATCATCTTCTCTATCACACGTCCTTGTTTTCTGATCTTCTCCAGATCACCAGCCAGATATCAGAAGATCTGGTGTTAGATCTTATCGGCCTCCCTGTCAGCCCCTGGCAAGCACAGGAGGTAATATGGCCGCCTGTCTCTGCTGATGGCAGTCTGTATTCTGCAGATGTAGTCACAGCTCAGTGGTGGGAAGTCTGTATTTCCGCCTCTGTCTCCCTCTATTATCCATATTAATGTTTTTGCAATGTTACCTCATCTTAATCCATTTTATCTGATAAAAGTCCTCATGATGGCGTCTGATCTGTATAGTTACAGTTGGTGCGTCTGTAAATGCGGGTTTAGTCCTTCCTGATTTGTGGATTTGGTGATTTAGTGGAAGGTTCCTCGTGGTAATTCTACATATTCTATCAATCAGGAGACACCAGAAGGCGACACCGAAGACGAGCAAAATGTGACCCCAGAGACCCCTGACCCTAATACGAGTCAGCCGGGGCCGAGCAGCGATCTGACTACAGGTGAGCCGATCACACAACCTTCTACCGGAAATATCCAGATATTATAGAGAACAGGGGATAATGTCATAGTTACTCTTTCCACTCTGTAATCAAACATACAGAGAGCCAAAATGAAAAACTTGGAAAAAGTCACGAGCCAACCAGAATGCAGTATAATGGGTCCCACAAAGTCCTCCATAACGAATAATGGGTCCCACAAAGTCCTCCATAATGAATAATGTGTCCCACATAGTCCTCTATGCAGAATAATGGGCCCCACATAGTGCTCCATGCAGAATAATGGGCCCCACATAGTCCTCCATACAGAATAATGCCCCACATAGTCCTCCACACAGAATAATGGGCCACACAAGTCCTCCAAACAGAATAATGGGCCCCAAAAAGTCCTCCACACAGAATAATGGGCACCAGATAGTCCTCCATACAGAATAATGGGTCCCACAAAGTCATCCATACAGAAAAACGTGCCCCAGATAGCCCTCCATACAGAATAATGGGCCCCACATAGTCCGGCACACAGTATAATGGGCACCACATAGTACTCCATACAGTATAATGGGCACCACATAGTCCTCCATACGAAATAATGGGCCCCACATAGTCCTCCATACAGAATAATGGACCCCACATATTCCACCATACAGAATAATAGGCCCCACATAGTCCTCCATACAGAATAATGGCCCCACATAGTCCTCCATACAATATAATGGCCCCACATAGTCCTCCATAAGGAATAATGGCCCCACATAGTCCTCCTTATGGAATAATGGCCCCACATAGTGCTCCATACAGAATAATTGCCCCACACAGTCCTCCACACAGTATAATGGCCCCACATAGTCCTCCATACAGGATAATTGACCCCACATAATCCTCCATACAGAATAATGGGCCCCACATAGTCCTCCATACAGAATAATGGGCCCCACATAGTCCTCCATAGAGATTAATGGGCCCCACATAGTCCTCCATACAGTATTATGGGCCCCACATAGTCCACCGTAGAGTATAAAGGGCCCCACATAGTCCTTCATAGAGAATAATAGGCCCCACATAGTCCTCCATACAGTATTATGGGCCCACATAGTCCTCCATAAAGTATTATGGGCCCCACAAAGTCCTCCATAGAGAATCATAGGCCCCACATAGTCCTCCATACAGTATAATGGGCCCCACATATTCCACCATACAGAATAATAGGCCTAACATAGTCCTCCATACAGAATAATGGCCCCACATAGTCCTCCATACAATATAATGGCCCCACATAGTCCTCCATAAAGAATAATGGCCCCACATAGTCCTCCATACAGAATAGTCATTTCTCCATTATATTGCTGTATTATGTCTGTAGGATTAATATCCTCTAATACATTTTATTTCCTCATCATTTTATCGCTATTTTAGAAACAACTGAGCTGTTGGATCCTGACAGTGTAATCTTAGAGATCCCGGAGATCCAAGAACCTGCCGGTGTAAGTATTATAGAGGGAGATGTCTGTGTATCACCAGATCACGGGGTGTAAATGACCCGTCCAGTATTATCCCCCATATAACCAGGGGGCGCCTCTATTATTAGAGGAGATGACACTATTGCATTAGATAATAGCGTTTATATTATAGGGAATCCGTCAGCAGGTTTCTGCTCACCTATCGGATCAGTGACATCAGCTGGGACATAATATAGGGGGAGACGTTTCTGCATCTGGAGATTTTCTCCAGCAGCTTCTAGATCTTAATATCATTTCTTCTTCTTCTTCTTTTCTAGGACTTGATGGAATCATTGATCCCGGCGAGAAAGCCGCGTATGAGCGACTACGAAACATCTAAGCTGATCAGCAGCGGATCTTTTGGGTGAGATTTCAGTTAGCATAAGCCACATTTCTCAGGGTTCCCTATGATAATGCTTCATCCTCTGTGCTTTGCCATTCAGTCTTATCATAGGGACATGATCTGAGGTGAAAGGTGATAACGTGACCTGGGTGAGGGTCCGGCAGACGTGGCATTGTGCAGACTTCCCATAGGTGATAATGTGACCTGAGTGAGGGTCTGGCAGACGTGGTATTGTGTAGACCCTCCCATAGATGATCTATGTAGTATTATTTCATGTATTTCTAGATGTGGATTTCCAGTAATGGTCGGACTTCTGGTATTAAACATTAGAACAGAAGATCATATAATGACTTCTATAGACGGACTTGTTAATAAGGATTCACTATAAACCATGGTTTCTTCTTCTCTCCAGGTCCGTCCACTTAGTTCACCATAAAGACTCACAGAAGATCTTCGCTATGAAGAAAATTGCCAAGCGGGACCTGGATACTCCAAAACATGTGGAAGGGGCCTATCTGGAGAGGGACATCCTGACATTCGCTGACTGTCCCTTTGTGACCTCCATGCTCTGCTCCTTCCCTACTAGATCTCACCTGTGTATGGTCATGGAGTATGTAGGAGGTAGGACATGTACATGTATTATATTCAGCCCATGTCTGCTGACATCTTATCACCGCTCATATCATTAGGACTTGTCCCCGTGGACGGTTACATCCCCGCAGAGCATTTACTATAGATATTATGGAAAGTCATTGATGTGTGTGATCTCCCTGTATGTCCGCACTGAGCACGTCAGTATCGCCAGCTGTAGACGAGATGAGACATCACTTTATTAGTGACATGGACGACATCTCACCATGACCTCAGACTAATATTCTGTGCTCTATACATTATATCTGTATATATTCTCTCCTGCCCCAATGTCTCCGCTCACTTCTCATGATCCATCGTGGTGATCTGCTGTATAAACCCCTCACCGCTCATATTTCCTTTCTTCTATAGGTGGAGACTGTGGGACCCTCCTAAGCACCAGGGGTCCTTTATCTGTCCCCTTGGCCCGCCTGTACTTTGCTGAAGCGATACTTGCTGTGGAATACCTGCACAGCTATGGTGTGTTGCATAGAGACCTGAAGCCAGAGAAGTAAGTGCCCCCTATAGTTTAATAAAGGGGGGAAAGTTATCATTTATTACCACACAGCCCGTGAGCCTAAAACCATCTTCTCTTTCACAGCCTCCTGATTACACCGGCTGGACACATTAAAGTCGCCGATTTTGGGATTTCAAAAGTTGGTGTCATGATACCAGAAACCAACACCCACAAGGAATCATTGGAGGACATCGCCAGAGAGTTCCAGGACCATGAGGTTGGCATCACTTACAGGAACTTAGATGGTTCTTTACAAATCTCATCACACTATTGTCTCTTCTCTATGTTCTTCATTTCTAGAGAACTTTTCAACTGATATTTTATCTTCTGTCATTGAGTTTTTATGTCGAGAACTTGTCATAATAATAATTTCATCAATTCTCATTTTTACCTTCTGTTGGTTTCCAGGACTGTGGCACCCCGCTTTACATGGCCCCAGAAATCATTCTGAAGAAAAGCTATGGAAGACCTGCCGACTGGTGGTCAATGGGAATCATCCTGCATGAGTTTCTGGTGGGATATGTACCATTTCATGGGGATTCCCTATCTGAGCTCTATAAAAATATTGTCACTGGTAAGTAGAATAATCCGATCATTGCTTTGACTGATTACATGAATTTAGTTATTTCCTCTACTTTATCTTACAGTCCAAAACAGAGGTTTTATTTTCTGTAATTTTCTATATAACAGGAGACATAATTTGGGATTGGGATCGCGCTCCTCCCCCCGATGCTCAGGACCTTATTAATGACCTGCTCAGAACAAATCCTGCACAAAGACTTGGGACAGGTAACTGATATACTTTATTAGTATTAATATTCACTTTTTACAACGAGGACTCTTCGCTCCTGTCCATGAGGATCAGCACTTCTCTATTTGCTTGCCTATTTCTAGTTCTCCATAATATAACTTTCAGTTTGTTTCCTTCGGTTTTGTCATTACTTAAGATTAAGAAATACTGTTCAGATATGGAGCAGCCTCTAACAATGTCCGCATCACTTTTGTTTTTCTTTTTCCAGGAGGAGCATTTGAGATCAAGAGTTATCCATTCCTGAGTGACTTAGAATTTGAAAACCTTCTAAGTCAGAAGCCGGAGTACATTCCTCGGCTTGTTTCAGATGAGGACACCAGCTTATTTATCAGTAAGTAGAAGACGTCATCTAGACTAAGCGGCTGTTTGTCTTGTCTTCAATAATATGTGACAATCGGTTCCCATTAATAGTAGTGATAAATGGTGACTGTGTTATACTGACAACCGCCAATAACACTTCATTACCTATGTCTTGTAGATCACGCTGATACAAACAAGCCTATTGTCTCAGAGGAGGAGGACACAAGTGAGGATAATGAGAGCCTTTTCTTCCAAAATTTTACAACATCCTCTAAAAGGCTTTCTAAAGTAAGTGATCAATAAATCCAGAATACATAAAAAGACCTCTAAGGCTGAGTTCACACGATGCGTTTTTCATGCGTTTCCGCGGCGTTTTTGCAGTTGCGTAAACGTCGCGGAAACGCATGAAAAACGCATGGTAGAAGGGCAGCAATGTTCCCCAATGGAAATCCGCATGTGCTGTGCCCATGATGCGGATTTTTCCGCAGCGTAAACGCTGCGGTCAAAAATCCGCAGCATGTCAATTAATTTTGCGGAAACGCTGCTCTTTTGCCGCCATTGACTTGCATTAGACCGCATGGAATCCGCATCACTGTATATGTTGATGCGCTTTTCATGCGGTCTAATGTGCGGATGGTACCCGGGTGTGGATGAGAGGACTCTCATCCAGACCCAGGTACCATTAAAAAAAAAAGAATAAAATAAAAAATATATATATTCTCACCTTCTGACGGCCCGCGCTGCGTCCTGCCGGCTTCCCGCGCACTTCGCGGTTGAATGAAGGACCTTCGCTGACGTCAGAGTCATGTGACAGGTCACGTGACGCTGACGTCGGAAGGTCCTACAGTCTTCACTGCCGGCAGCCGGGACCGATGAAGCAGGACACCGGGGGCCATCAGAGGGTAAAGTATATATTTATTTTTTATTTTTTGACATCACACACTATATAAATCCATGCCGGCTGCATGGATTTATATAGTGTGAAGTTGACAAGCACTTTCCAAGTGATGCTAAAATCGCTTGGGAAGTGCTTGTCAACCCGCATGCGGAAATGAAAGTGAAGACCGCTTCATTTCCGCATGTCCCTGGCAGGAAACCGCATGTACAATCCGCATGAATTTTTTCCTGCCAGAGAGATGCTTTAACGCTCAGGAAAAAATCCTGAGCATTTCTGCATCGTGTGCACATACCCTAAACGTAAAAAATTTAATTTCATATCTTATTTTTGTCATTTTTTAGCTCTGTACCACCGCTATCAAGTTTCCTCCAGAGTGTACCCCGGCATCCAGCAGAAACATCTCAGAAATGTGAGTAGATTATGGGGTCATTATTGGGAGCTCCAGGCTAATATATGTGCACAACACCAAATATAGGACATAAATACCATAATATTGAATGCAGCATCCACCGCCCCATGATCAGCGGTCATTGGCTATTGGCTTCAGAATCCGCTGGAGATAACAACCCATAATTGCTGCCGGTCAGGCATTGTTAGTTTTGCCCACACTGCAGGAGATATGTAGTATTACATGCCGGCCATTGTTGCTAGTTGTTTCCATAGAAGGTCGTTTTGAGCAGGAGACTTCCCCACTATGACTTTCATATGTCCTATTAGGCCTTATAGTCGGGGTTCTTCTAGTGAGACAATCCCTTTTATACTGAATTTACTTGTGATTTACACGTTTTTCTTCTTCCTAACAGGCAGAAAGGATCTTCTCCTGAATCTGCTAGAGACGATGCTATAACCAGCTTGCCGTCCTCGTCCCCATTGTCAGGTACGTAGATGTCTATAGCACAAACAATGTGAATGTTGTCATCAAGGGTGAAATATTTCCACATGGTTTTTCTTTAACGGGTCTCCTATGTTATCCATTTTTCAAGGAACCCAATTACTTTGCCCATGGGACCATACAGTGTCTCCATTTCTGCAACTTTGTACAGTATTATCATGGATTCTGTGATACATTGTTGCATCCAGTAACCTCCGTCATCATAATGAGACATCGTCTCCTATAGTAGAATATCGCTCATTAGGGATGCACCACATGGCGGCACACAGGGCGCTCACTGCTCCATATTAGTGACACATCTAATGCCCCTCATATTAGGTCATGTCCGGTATATAGGACTTATTCTGCCCTATTGTGTAATACCAGATTGTCAGGACTATAGGGGACAGGACTAGAACAATCTATATACTATACACAGGAGAGATACGAAGCAGATCCCATAACAATATGTCTTTAGTGAGTTGTTGTTTTTTCTTCTTTTTGATCAGAATTTCCAGCTGATGACGAAAAATCAGAAAATGGGAAAAAGGGGAAAAAGAGACGAGGTAAGTGTGAGAGTCATCTCCATGTTGTGTGATGTCGTCAGTGAGAATAATTCATGTGGAGCAGATGTCATCTGTCGGAGATGGGATTGTCACATGTATGATGGCTGACGATGATCCCTGACCTCTGTGTGATGAGATTCCTCTGCCGTCCGGCCACAGTGACCGCACAGTAGTATCATGTCATATGGAGTCCCATCACTTACATTATATTTCCTTCTCTTCTCATAGGTTCCATCTTCCGCCGGATCCTATCATCCTGCCGGCGTGGATTATCCAGGGCTGCTCGCGTATTTGCGTGTTGTCACCGTTCCCCTAGAGACATCTAAAAGACGGTAAACCTCCGCATCCAGCGCCCTGAAGTCCAGCAGATCCACCATCACTGCTGGAGCTGTACAGAAGGACCTTCACCATCTACCGGTGGCCTTCTGACTGTTACATCTCTGCCCGGACAATCTCAGTATCACCTCTGTCACCAGGCTCCGCGGTATTCATACTGCTCGCAGACGTGGCGGTTACTGATCACCTGGTATCTGACCCCGGCTGTCCTCCTGACTATGAGTTTGCCTACTGATTCTGTTCCTGGTTTTGTCCCTCCCTTCTATCCTATTATTAATTAAAAAAAAATTACAATTATTATTACTGAGATCTTGGTTCATCCATCAAACTTTACTCTGCATTTTAACTGATAAAAATAATTTATTGACACTTCTGCTTTTAAAAGGATATATACAGTATGCTTATAGTATATATACAGTATGCTGATTATATATACATGGTGACAAAGTCACTGGCAAAGTGCTGGAGGGGAGGTATGTTTCACTGAGGCTATTAGCTTCAGTGATTTGAAGCCCATAAGTTTTCCACCAGCACACTATGTGTTGAGAGGGATTAATCGGCCATTTTAAGGGCTGGGTTTTTGTGAACGACCATAGAGCGGGTTGGGAGGTTGTTCACCATTTGGGAGGTCATTCACCATATCTCCACCCCAGGGTGGGGACTAGGATGTATATAGTCCTTCTAAGGCATTCAGTGTTCAGTAGGGCTGGAGAGAGGAACTCCAGCGCTTTGTGTCCTGAGAAGGAAAAGCTGAACCAGTGGATGGTTGTTCTCCTGAGCGGGCAGATCCCCACAGCAACACGGCTGTATGTTATGTTTTGTTTTTCCTTAGGTCAGAAAGCACGTATTTATTTTTGCTAACTCCTCACTGGCTTATGCAGCATCTTCAAATAAACCAGTGAGAGACTTAAGGAGACGGCGCTCCGGTGGCTACTTCTGTGTGCAACTGAATGGGCCCATCTACCATAGTATATATATACTGAATGCTTATACCGTATTTTTCGGACTATAAGAAGCACCGGACCATAAGACGTACCTAGGTTTTAGAGGAGGAAAATAGAAAAAAAATTGAAGCAAAAAATGTGGTCATTATGCCCTGTTAAGGGGGAGGGGGTCTGCTGCTTACACTGTTATAGGGGTAATGTCTCCCAATTCTGTTAATATCCCCCATCCTGGTATATTTATATACACACTGCTCAAAAAAATAAAGGGAACACTGAAATAACCCATCCTAGATCTGAATGAATGAAATATTCTCATTGAATACTTTGTTCTGTACAAAGTTGAATGTGCTGAAAACAAAATCACACAAAAATCATCAATGGAAATCACATTTATTAACCAATGGAGGCCTGGATTTGGAGTCACCCCCAAAATTAAAGTGGAAAAACACACTACAGGCTGATCCAACTTTGATGTAATGTCCTTAAAACAAGTCAAAATGAGTCTCAGTATTGTGTGTGGCCTCCACGTGCCTGTATGACCTGCCTACAACGCCTGGGCATGCTCCTGATGAGGCTGAGTATTGTGTGTGGCCTCCACGTGCCTGTATGACCTCCCTACAACGCCTGGGCATGCTCCTGATGAGGCTGAGTATTGTGTGTGGCCTCCACGTGCCTGTATGACCTCCCTACAACGCCTGGGCATGCTCCTGATGAGGCTGAGTATTGTGTGTGGCCTCCACGTGCCTGTATGACCTCCCTACAACGCCTGGGCATGCTCCTGATGAGGTTGCGGATGGTCTCCTGTGGGATCTCCTGCCAGACCTGGACTAAAGCATCCGCCAACTCCTGGACAGTCTGTGGTGCAAAGTGACGTTGGTGGATGGAGCGAGACATGATGTCCCAGATGTGCTCAATCGGATTCAGGTCTGGGGAACGGGTGGGCCAGTCCATAACCTCAATGCCTTCATCTTGCAGGAACTGCTGACACTCCAGCCACATGAGGTCTGGCATTGTCCTGCATTAGGAGGAACCCAGGGCCAACCGCACCAGCACATGGTCTCACAAGGGGTCTGAGGATCTCATCTCGGTACCTAATGGCAGTCAGGCTACCTCTGGCGAGCACATGGAGGGCTGTGCGGCCCTCCAAACAAATGCCACCCCACACCATTACTGACCCACTGCCAAACCGGTCATGCTGAAGGATGTTGCAGGCAGCAGATCGCTCTCCACGGCGTCTCCAGACTCTGTCACGTCTGTCACATGTGCTCAGTGTGAACTTGATTTCATCTGTGAAGAGCACAGGGCGCCAGTTGCCATTTTGCCAATCCTGGTGTTCTAAGGCAAATGCCAAGAGTCCTGCAAGGTGTTGGGCTGTGAGCACAACCCCCATCTGTGGACGTCGGGCCCTCATACCACCGTTATGGAGTGGGTTTCTAAGCGTTTGTGCAGACACATCCACATTTGTGGTCAGCTGGAGGTCATTTTGCAGGGCTCTGGCAGTGCTCCTCCTGTTCCTCCTTGCACAAAGGCGGAGGTAGCGGTCCTGCTGCTGGGTTGTTGCCCTCCTACGGCTTCCTCCACGTCTCCTGGTGTACTGGCCTGTCTCCTGGTAGCGCCTCCAGCCTCTGGACACTACGCTGACAGACACAGCAAACCTTCTTTCTACAGCTCGCATTGATGTGCCATCCTGGATGAGCTGCACTACCTGAGCAACTTCTGTGGGTTGTAGAGTCCATCTCAAACTACCACGAGTGTGAAAGCACAACCAACATTCAAAAGTGACCAAAACATCAGTCAGAAAGCATTGGTACTGAGATGTGGTCTGTGGTCCCCACCTGCAGAACCACTCCTTTATTGAGGGTGTCTTGATAATTGCCAATAATTTCCATCTATTGTCTATTCCATTTGCACATCAGCGTGTGAAATTGATTGTCAATCAGTGTTGCTTCCTAAGTGGACAGTTTGATGTCACAGAAGTTTGATTAACTTGGAGTTATGTTCTGTTGTTTAAGTGTTCCCTTTATTTTTTTGAGTAGTGTACATATATATATATATACACTGTGGCTCTGGGTGTTGGGGGGAACGGCAGTGGCGGAGGAGCGGGGCACAGAAGGCAGCAGCCACCTGCTGCAGCCTACACCTGAACGGGATTCGGGCATATGATCTGACGTGGCCATAGACTATAATGGTCCAGACAGAGTGAATGTGCCCTCTGTCGTGCATCAGGTTTGTACGCCTACTGGAGGCGCAGTCTACTAAGCCTATGGCCTCGTCAGCACACACTACCGAATCCAGTTTTGTGAGGGAGTTCGCACCAAAGCCCCGACTGGTCAATGTGAAACTCCGTAAGGAAGAATGATGAGATACATACCTGCATAGACAGAGTATGAGAGTGATGAATGGATGGATAGATGGGGGCATTTTTGTCAGGTTTACACAGTGGCTGTTGGGCTCTAAAGAAATCACTTTGTGCAAACGTTGTCCTTATAGTCATGATTCCTTTTTCAGACCCCACCGCTCCACAATTTTACCACGGCCACTGATTTTACCTCGGCTCCCAGGAGGCTTCAGCCGCGCTCAACAGATTCGTCAACTTTCACAGAAGTCCAGTAGGTTCTGCCCTATTTCTGGAAACCTCCATATGGCAAATATGGATGAGACAGACGGATGATTAGATGGATGTCTGAGAAGAGGGCGCCCTGATAATGAGCATATATTACAAAGCCAGAACAAAAACAACAGGGGTCCCGGACCCTGGCCGTGTAGACTGATAACTGGTGTACTGCACTTACAGGGAGACATTAAGTCATAGGGGCCACACCAGGCAGGGACCCGATATTACAGGGTGGCAGGAGGGCGACTATTGCAAACAACATAATTAGAGCTATGGGCCCTTATGTGCAGAGTATTCAGGGGCCCCATTATGCAATGCAGGCGGGATACAGAGTCCCAGCAGAGCTTATATATCAGGTGTAAGGGCCACATAGTAATGGTATCAGGGGCCCCAGCAGCCGCCTGTACTCAGCTCCTATATATCAGGTGTAAGGGCCACATAGTAATGGTATCAGGGGCCCCAGCAGCCGCCTGTACTCAGCTCCTATATATCAGGTGTAAAGGCCACATAGTAATGATATCAGGGGCCCCAGCATCTGCCTGTACTCAGCCCTTATATATCAGGTGTAAGGGCCACATAGTAATGGTATCAGGGGCCCCAGCAGCTGCCTGTACTCAGCTCCTATATATCAGGTGTAAGGGCCACATAGTAATGGTATCAGGGGCCCCAGCAGCCGCCTGTACTCAGCTCCTATATATCAGGTGTAAGGGCCACATAGTAATGGTATCAAGGGCCCCAGCAGCCGCCTGTACTCAGCGCCTATATATCTGGTGTAAGGGCCACATAGTAATGGTATCAGGGGCCCCAGCAGCCGCCTGTACTCAGCTCCTATATATCAGGTGTAAGGGCCACATAGTAATGGTATCAGGGGCCCCAGCAGCCGCCTGTACTCAGCTCCTATATATCTGGTGTAAGGGCCACATAGTAAAGGTATCAGGGGCCCCAGCAGCTGCCTGTACTCAGCTCCTATATATCAGGTGTAAGGGCCACATAGTAATGGTATCAGGGGCCCCAGCAGCTGCCTGTACTCAGCCCTTATATATCAGATGCAAGGGCCACATAGTAATGGTATCAGGGGCCCCAGCAGCTGCCTGTACTCAGCGCCTATATATCTGGTGTAAGGGCCACATAGTAATGGTATCAGGGGCCCCGGCAGCCGCCTGTACTCAGCTCCTATATATCAGGTGTAAGGGCCACATAGTAATGGTATCAGGGGCCCCAGCAGCCGCCTGTATTCAGCTCCTATATATCAGATGTAAGGGCCACATAGTAATGGTATCAGGGGTCCCAGCAGCCGCCTGTACTCAGCTCCTATATATCAGGTGTAAGGGCCACATAGTAATGGTATCAGGGGCCCCGGCAGCAGCCTGTACTCAGCCCTTATATATCAGGTGTAAGGGCTACATAGTAATGGTATCAGGGGCCCCAGCAGCCGCTTGTACTCAGCTCCTATATATCAGGTGTAAGGGCCACATAGTAATGGTATCAGGGGCCCCAGCAGCAGCCTGTACTCAGCTCCTATATATCAGGTGTAAGGGCCACATAGTAATGGTATCAGGGGCCCCAGCAGCCGCCTGTACTCAGCCCTTATATATCAGGTGTAAGGGCCACATAGTAATGGTATCAGGGGCCCCAGCAGCCACCTGTACTCAGCCCTTATATATCAGGTGTAAGGGCCACATAGTAATGGTATCAGGGGCCCCAGCAGCCGCCTGTACTCAGCTCCTATATATCAGGTGTAAGGGCCACATAGTAATGGTATCAGGGGCCCCAGCAGCCGCCTGTACTCAGCCCCTATATATCAGGGGTAAGGGCCACATAGTAATGGTATCAGGGGCCCCAGCAGCCGCCTGTACTCAGCCCCTATATATCAGGTGTAAGGGCCACATAGTAATGGTATCAGGGGCCCCGGCAGCCACCTGTCCTCAGCTCCTATATATCAGGTGTAAGGGCCACATAGTAATGGTATCAGGGGCCCCAGCAGCCGCCTGTACTCAGCTCCTATATATCAGATGTAAGGGCCACATAGTAATGGTATCAGGGGCCCCAGCAGCTGCCTGTACTCAGCTCCTATATATCAGGTGTAAGGGCCACATAGTAATGGTATCAGGGGCCCCAGCAGCCGCCTGTACTCAGCTCCTATATATCAGGTGTAAGGGCCGCATAGTAATGGTATCAGGGGCCCCAGCAGCTGCCTGTACTCAGCTCTTATATATCAGGTGTAAGGGCCACATAGTAATGGTATCAGGGGCCCCAGCAGCCGCCTGTACTCAGCCCTTATATATCAGGTGTAAGGGCCACATAGTAATGGTATCAGGGGCCCCAGCAGCCGCCTGTACTCAGCCCCTATATATCAGGTGTAAGGGCCACATAGTAATGGTATCAGGGGCCCCAGCGGCCGCCTGTACTCAGCCCTTATATATCAGGTGTAAGGGCCACATAGTAATGGTATCAGGGGCCCCAGCGGCCGCCTGTACTCAGCTCCTATATATCAGGTGTAAGGGCCACATAGTAATGGTATCAGGGGCCCCGGCAGCCGCCTGTACTCAGCTCCTATATATCAGGTGTAAGGGCCACATAGTAATGGTATCAGGGGCCCCAGCGGCCGCCTGTACTCAGCCCTTATATATCAGGTGTAAGGGCCACATAGTAATGGTATCAGGGGCCCCAGCAGCCGCCTGTACTCAGCCCCTATATATCAGGTGTAAGGGCCACATAGTAATGGTATCAGGGGCCCCAGCAGCAGCCTGTACTCAGCTCCTATATATCAGGTGTAAGGGTCACATAGTAATGGTATCAGGGGCCCCAGCAGCCGCCTGTACTCAGCTCTTATATATCAGGTGTAAGGGTCACATAGTAATGGTATCAGGGGCCCCAGCAGCCGCCTTTACTCAGCTCCTATATATCAGGTGTAAGGGCCACATAGTAATGGTATCAGGGGCCCCAGCAGCAGCCTGTACTCAGCTCCTATATATCAGGTGTAAGGGCCACATAGTAATGGTATCAGGGGCCCCAACAGCCGCCTTTACTCAGCTCCTATATATCAGGTGTAAGGGCCACATAGTAATGGTATCAGGGGCCCCAACAGCCGCCTTTACTCAGCTCCTATATATCAGGTGTAAGGGCCACATAGTAATGGTATCAGGGGCCCCAGCAGCCGCCTGTACTCAGCTCCTATATATCAGGTGTAAGGGCCACATAGTAATGGTATCAGGGGCCCCAGCAGCAGCCTGTACTCAGCCCTTATATATCAGGTGTAAGGGCCACATAGTAATGGTATCAGGGGCCCCAGCAGCCGCCTGTACTCAGCTCCTATATATCAGGTGTAAGGGCCACATAGTAATGGTATCAGGGGCCCCAGCAGCTGCCTGTACTCAGCTCCTATATATCAGGTGTAAGGGCCACATAGTAATGGTATCAGGGGCCCCAGCAGCTGCCTGTACTCAGCTCCTATATATCAGGTGTAAGGGCCACATAGTAATGGTATCAGGGGCCCCAGCAGCTGCCTGTACTCAGCTCCTATATATCAGGTGTAAGGGCCACATAGTAATGGTATCAGGGGCCCCAGCAGCTGCCTGTACTCAGCCCTCATATATCAGGTGTAAGGGCCACATAGTAATGGTATCAGGGGCCCCAGCAGCTGCCTGTACTCAGCTCCTATATATCAGGTGTAAGGGCCACATAGTAATGGTATCAGGGGCCCCAGCAGCTGCCTGTACTCAGCTCCTATATATCAGGTGTAAGGGTCACATAGTAATGGTATCAGGGGCCCCAGCAGCCGCCTGTACTCAGCTCCTATATATCAGGTGTAAGGGCCACATAGTAATGGTATCAGGGGCCCCAGCAGCCGCCTGTACTCAGCTCCTATATATCAGGTGTAAGGGCCACATAGTAATGGTATCAGGGGCCCCAGCAGCCGCCTTTACTCAGCTCCTATATATCAGGTGTAAGGGCCACATAGTAATGGTATCAGGGGCCCCAGCAGCAGCCTGTACTCAGCTCCTATATATCAGGTGTAAGGGTCACATAGTAATGGTATCAGGGGCCCCGGCAGCCGCCTATACTCAGCTCCAATATATCAGGTGTAAGGGCCACATAGTAATGGTATCAGGGGCCCCAGCAGCAGCCTATACTCAGCTCCAATATATCAGGTGTAAGGGCCACATAGTAATGGTATCAGGGGCCCCAGCAGCCGCCTTTACTCAGCTCCTATATATCAGGTGTAAGGGCCACATAGTAATGGTATCAGGGGCCCCAGCAGCCGCCTGTACTCAGCCCTTATATATCAGGTGTAAGGGCCACATAGTAATGGTATCAGGGGCCCCAGCAGCCGCCTGTACTCAGCTCCTATATATTAGGTGTAAGGGCCACATAGTAATGGTATCAGGGGCCCCAGCAGCAGCCTGTACTCAGCTCCTATATATCAGGTGTAACAGACCCCAAGACACAGCAGTGGGGGTCGCACCATGGAGAGCGGCATAGGGGCCCCTGAGCAGCCCATAACAACCTGCACTGCGGTGATGCGACCAGCAGGGGGCAGCGCACACAGCACCAATCACCCACCTGTCTCTCTGCTCCTCTCTCACAACACTGCCTGCCACTTCCGGCTTCCGAAGGCGGAGATGGAGTCGCGTCTACCACTGATCTGAGCACGGGGGGGGAACTGCAGCGGCCGCTCTTACTCTGTCCCGTCACTGATCGCAGCCGCATCTTTATTTTACCTATCAGTTCATTAAATATCTGCACTTTTACAAACAATAACAATTTATTCTCCTCAGCTCCCCCTGAGGGCTACAAAGAGTTGGTATCTTCCAAAGCGCGACGATTGGAGCAGAGCAGCCGGCTCCCAGTCTTGTATTTTCACTGGGACCCAATCATATTTTATCCCGGTAACGCGTCATCTGGTGCGAAGATGAAAACGAGTAGGCTGAGCTGATGCGCCGCTGATCAGCCTCTAGATGGCGCTGTAGATCAGCACAGGACGGAATGCGCTGTTTACTCGTTAAAAATGTCGCTTCCTTTTGTGTGACATTGGATCTGTGCAGATGGCGACACATAATAGATCAGGGATCCTAATAGACTCCATGTAATTGGGAGAGATGAGATATATATATCCAGGGATGTGTCCTTCTGTCCTAAGCCTCTATAGTCTGCGCCGGGAGGACGAGGCTGGAGGAAGAGTGCGTCGCCGGAGATCACCATGTGCATAGGCGCTGACCACGTCTCCGGCGAGGCTTAAGGAGGAGTCTGTGCCGGAGCCAGCGCATAGCGCGATATCCAGCACCATTTTGTTGAAGACAAATTCGCAGTGTCTTCAACAAAATGGCGCCAAATAGCGCAGTATGTGCACACACTGACTCCAGCGCCATTTTATTTACATATTTAACACAGACGATGTGCTGCGGGGGAAGGGTGAGTAGGAGTGTTTGTGGATGGATGAGCAGGACAGGCAGGATCGGGGGGGGGTGACATATACCAGGATGGGGGGGGGGGAGCATATACCAGGATGAGGGGGAGCATATACCAGGATTGGGGGTGACATATACCAGGATGAGGGGGAGCATATACCAGGATCCGGGGTGACATATACCAGGATGGAGGGGGAGCACATACCAGGATGAGGGGGTGACATATACCAGGATCGGGGGTGACATATACCAGGATGGGGGGGGGCATATACCAGGATGAGGGGGAGCATATACCAGTATTGGGGGGTGACATATACCAGGATGGGGGGGAGCATATACCAGGATCGGGGGTGACATATACCAGGATGGGGGGAGCATATACCAGGATGAGGGGGTGACATATACCAAGATCGGGGGTGACATATACCAGGATGGGGGGCGGCATATGCCAGGATGAGGGGGAGCATATACCAGGATCGGGGGGTGACATATACCAGGATGGGGGGGAGCATATATACCAGAATGAGGGGGAGCATATACCAGGATGACGGGGAGCATATACCAGGATTGGGGGGTGACATATACCAGGATGGGGGGGAGCATATACCAGGTTCGGCGGTGACATATACCAGGATGGAGGGGAGCATATACCAGGATGGGGGAGAGCATATACCAGGATGACGGGGAGCATATACCAGGATGGGTGAGAGCATATACCAGGATGAGGGGGAGCATATATCAGGATGGGGGGGAGCATATACCAGGATGAGGGGGAGCATATACCAGGATGACGGGGAGCATATACCAGGATTGGGGGGTGACATATACCAGGATGGGGGGGAGCATATACCAGGTTCGGCGGTGACATATACCAGGATGGAGGGGAGCATATACCAGGATGGGGGAGAGCATATACCAGGATGAGGGGGAGCATATACCAGGATGGGGGGGAGCATATACCAGGATGAGGGGGAGCATATACCAGGATGACGGGGAGCATATACCAGGATTGGGGGGTGACATATACCAGGATGGGGGGGGAGCATATACCAGGTTCGGCGGTGACATATACCAGGATGGAGGGGAGCATATACCAGGATGGGGGAGAGCATATACCAGGATGAGGGGGAGCATATACCAGGATGGGTGAGAGCATATACCAGGATGAGGGGGAGCATATACCAGGATGGGGGGAAGCATATACCAGGATGCTGGGGTAGAGCAGGAGCGAGGTGCGGCGACGCAACCACAGCGGCTGTAAGTATGGAACCTTTTCATATTATATATTGGATTGGTTGTCACTTTGACTATATTGTCTTTCATGACACTTATTTCTATTAATGTACTGAGTGTCATACTTGCATCCACTTTGGGAAAATGCTTCTATATTAGAACCTGCATTAAACAGAAGTCTCTCACTGTGCGACCTTTCAATTGGATAGACACTTGAGCTACCTCTTTATGACCTGTTTTTGCAGTGCCATATTTTGCCTTCAGGCAATTGATTTACATAGGGCAGTACATTTAACCTGTTCCTCGTCTCCATGCTCCTCCATTGTTTTTAATTTTATGCCTCTGAGTGTTTTCCATTTTTTCTATTCTTGATTTTTTTCAATAAAGATTTTGTATTTTCATGTTTTCATGAAGTTCTTTTGTGCTTCCTTGTTCTCCATGATGGGGGGAGCATATACATGGATGGAGGAAGCATATACCAGGATGAAGGGGAGCATATACCAGGATGGGGGGGGGCATATACCAGGATGGGGGGAGCATATACCAGAATGGGGGGAGCATATACCAGAATGAGGGGGAGCATATACCAGGATGGGGGAGCATATACCTAATGAGGGGGAGCATATATCAGTATGGGGGTAGCATATACCAGGATCGGGGGTGACATATACCAGGATGGGGGGAGCACATACCACGATCGGGGGGTGACATATACCAGGATGGGGGGAGCATATACCAGGATTGGGGGTTGACATATACTAGGATGGGGTGGAGCATATACCAGGATGAGGGGAAGTATATACCAGGATGGGGGGGACGATATACCAGGATCGGGGGTGACATATACCAGGATGGGAGGGAGCATATACAAGGATCAGGGGGCGACATACCAGGATGGGGGGAGCATATACCAGGATCGGGGAGTGACATATACCAGGATAGGGGGGAGCATATACCAGGATGGGGGGAGAATATACCAGGATGGGGGTGACATATATAAGGATGGGGGGAGCATATACCAGGATGGGGGGAGCACATACCTGGATGGGGGCATATACCAGGATGGGGGGCATATACCAGGAAGGGGGGAGCATATACCAGGGTAGGGGGAGCATATACCAGGATGAGGGGGAGCATATACCAGGATGGAGGGGCATGTACGAGGATGGGGGGAGCATATACCAGGATGGGGGAGCATATACCAGGATGGGGGGAACATATACCAGGATGGGGGGATATACCAGGATGGGGGGCATATACCAGGATGGGGGGCATATACCAGGATGGGGGGGAGCATATACCAGGATGGGGGAGCATATACCAGTATGGGGGGAGCATATACCAGGATGGGGAGGAGCATATACCAGGATGGGGGGATATACCAGGATAGGGGGAGCATATACCAGGATGGGGGGAGCATATACCAGGATGGGGGAGCATATACCAGGATGGGGGGAGCATATACAAGGATGGAGGGAGTATATAACAGGATGGGGGGCATATACCAGGATGGAGGGAGCATATACAAGAATTGGGGGAGCATATACCAGGGTAGGGAAGCAAATACCAGGATGGGGGGCATATACCAGGGTGGAGGGGCATATACGAGGATTGAGGCAGCATATACCAGGATGGGTGGAGCATATACCAGGATGGGGGGGCATATACCAGGATGGAGGGAGCATATACCAGGATAGGTGGAGCATATACCAAGATGGGGAAGTATATACCAGGATGGGGGAGCATATACCAGGATGGAGGGAGCATATAACAGGATAGGGGGAGCATATACCAGGATGGGGGGAGCATATACCAGGATGGGGGGTATATACCAGGATGGGGGGAGCACATACCAGGATGAGGGGCATATATCAGGATGGGAGGCATATACCAGGATGGGGAGAGCATATACCAGGATGGGGGGAGCATATACCAGGATGAGGGGGAGCATATACCAGGATGGTGGGCATATACCAGGATGGGGGGAGCATATACCAGGATGGGGGAGCATATACCAGGATGGGGGAGCATATACCAGAATGGGCGGATATACCAGGATGGGGGGCATATACCAGGATTGGGGGGAGCATATATCAGGATGGGGGAGCATATACCAGGATGGGGGGAGCATATGCCAGGATAGCGGGAGCATATACCAGGATGGGGGGAGCATATACCAGGATGGGGAGGAGCATATACCAGGATGGGGGGAGCATATACCAGGATGGGGGAGCATATACCAGGATGGGGGCACATACCAGGATGGAAGGAGCATATAACAGGATGGGGGGGCATATACCAGGATAGGGAAGCATATACCAGGATAGGGGGCATATACCAGGATGGAGGGAGCATATACAAGTATTGGGTGAGCATATACCAGAGTAGGGAAGCATATACCAGGATGGGGGGACATATACCAGGGTGGGGGGGCATATACGAGGATTGAGGCAGCATATATCAGGATAGGTTGAGCATATACCAGGATGGGGGGGCATATAACAGGATGGAGGGAGCATATACGAGGATTGGGGGAGCATATACCAGGATTGGGGGAGCATATACCAGGATAGGGGAAGCATATATGAGGATGGAGGGAGCATATACCAGGATGGAGGGAGCATATAACAGGATGGGGGGAGCATATACCAGAATGGGGAAGTATATACCAGGATGGGGGAGCATATACCAGGATGGAGGGCGCATATAACAGGATGGGGGGAGCATATACCATAATGGGGGGAGCATATACCAGCATGGGGGGGTATATACCAGGATGGGGGAGCATATACCAGGATGGGGAGAGCATATACCAAGATGGGGGAGCATATACCAGTATGGGGGGAGCTTATACCAGTATGGGGGGAGCATATACGAGGATTGGGGGAACATATACAAGGATGGGGGGGAACATATACCAAGAAGGGGACCAGGATTGGGGGATCATATACCAGGATGGGGGGGAGCATATACCAGGATCGGGGAACATATACCAGTATGGGGGGAGCATATAACAGGATGGGGAGGAGCATATACCAGGATGGGGGGATATACCAGGATAGGGGGAGCATATACCAGGATGGGGGGAGCATATACCAGGATGGGGGAGCATATACCAGGATGGGGAGAGAATATACCAGGATGGAGGGAGCATATAACAAGATGGGGGGCATATACCACGATGGAGGGAGCATATACAAGAATTGGGGTAGCATATACCAGGGTAGGGAAGCATATACCAGGATGGGGGGCATATACCAGGGTGGGGAGGCATATACGAGGATTGAGGCAGCATATACCAGGATGGGTGGAGTGTATACCAGAATGGGGGGGCATATACCAGAATGGAGGGAGCATATACCAGGATAGGGGAGCATATACGAGGATGGAGGGAGCATATACCAGGATGGATGGAGCATATACCAGGATGGGGGGAGCATATACCAGGATGGGGGAAGCATATACCAGGATGGGGAAGTATATACCAGGATGGGGGAGCATATACCAGGATGGTGGGAGCATATAACAGGATAGGGGGAGCACATACCAGGATGGGGGGAGCATATACCAGGATGTGGGGTATATACCAGGATGGGGGGAGCACATACCAGGATGGGGGACATATACCAGGATGGGGGGCATATACCAGGATGGGGGAGCATATACCAGGATGGGGGAGCATATACTAGGATGGGGGAGCATATAACGGGGGAGCATATACCAGAATGTGGGGATATACCAGGATGGGGGGCATATACCAGGATGGGGGGCATATACCAGTATAGGGTAAGCATATACGAGGATGGAGGGAGCATATATCAGGATGGAGGGAGCATATACCAGGATGGGGGGAGCATATACCAGGATGGGGGGAGCATATACCAGGATGGGGAAGTATATACCAGGATGGGGGAGCATATACCAGGATGGAGGGAGCATATAACAGGATAGGGGGGAGCATATACGAGAATGGGGGGGCATATACCAGGATGGAGGGAGCATATACTAGCATTGGGTGAGCATATACCAGGATTGGGGGAGCATATACCAGGATAGGGGAAGCATATACGAGGATGGAGGGAGCATATACCAGGATGGAGGGAGCATATACCAGGATGGGGGGAGCACATACCAGGATGGGGGGCATATACCAGAATGGGGGGCATATACCAGGATGGGGGGAGCATATACCAGGATGGGGAGGAGCATATACTAGGATGGGGGGAGCATATACCAGGATGGGGGAGCATATACCAGGATGGGGACACATACCAGGATGGAGGGAGCATATAACAGGATGGTTGGGCATATACCAGGATAGGGAAGCATATACCAGGATGGGGGGGCATATACCAGGATGGAGGGAGCATATACAAGAATTGGGTGAGCATATACCAGGGTAGGGAAGCATATACCAGGATGGGGGGACATATACCAGGGTGGGGGGGCATATACAAGGATTGAGGCAGCATATACCAGGATGGGTGGAGCATATACCAGGATGGGGGGGCATATAACAGGATGGAGGGAGCATATACGAGGATTGGGGGAGCATATACCAGGATTGGGGAGCATATACCAGGATAGGAGAAGTATATACCAGGATGGGGGAGCATATACCAGGATGGAGGGAGCATATAACAGGATGGGGGGAGCATATACCAGGATGGGGGGAGCATATACCAGGATGGTGGGGTATATACCAGGATGGGGGGAGCATATACCAGAATGGGGAAGTATATACCAGGATGGGGGAGCATATACCAGGATGGAGGGAGCATATAACAGGATGGGGGGAGCATATACCAGGATGGGGGGAGCATATGCCAGGATGGGGGGTATATACTAGGATGGGGGGAGCATATACCAGAATGGGGAAGTATATACCAGGATGGGGGAGCATATACCAGGATGGAGGGAGCATATAACAGGATGGGGGGAGCATATACCAGGATGGGGGGAGCATATACCAGGATGGGGGGGTATATACCAGGATGGGGAGAGCATATACCAAGATGGGGGAGCATATACCAGGATGGAGGGAGCATATACCAGGATGGAGGGAGCATATACCAGTATGGGGGGAGCTTATACCAGTATGGGGGGAGCATATACGAGGATTGGGGGAACATATACAAGGATGGGGGGGTGCATATACCAAGAAGGGGACCAGGATTGGGGGATCATATACCAGGATGGGGGGAGCATATACCAGGATGGGGGAACATATACCAGTATGGGGGGAGCATATACCAGGATGGGGAGGAGCATATACCAGGATGAGGGGATATACCAGGATAGGGGGAGCATATACCAGGATGGGGGGAGCATATACCAGGATGGGGGAGCATATACCAGGATGGGGGGAGAATATACCAGGATGGAGGGAGCATATAACAAGATGGGGGGCATATACCAGGATGGAGGGAGCATATACAAGAATTGGGGGAGCATATACCAGGGTAGGGAAGCATATACCAGGATGGGGGGCATATACCATTGTGGGGAGGCATATACGAGGATTGAGGCAGCATATACCAGGATGGGTGGAGTGTATACCAGAATGGGGGGGCATATACCAGAATGGAGGGAGCATATACCAGGATAGGGGAACCATATACGAGGATGGAGGGAGCATATACCAGGATGGGGGGGAGCATATACCAGGATGGGGGAACATATACCAGTATGGGGGGAGCATATACCAGGATGGGGAGGAGCATATACCAGGATGGGGGGATATACCAGGATAGGGGGAGCATATACCAGGATGGGGGGAGCATATACCAGGATGGGGGAGCATATACCAGGATGGGGGGAGAATATACCAGGATGGAGGGAGCATATAACAAGATAGGGGGCATATACCAGGATGGAGGGAGCATATACAAGAATTGGGGGAGCATATACCAGGGTAGGGAAGCATATACCAGGATGGGAGACATATACCAGGGTGGGGAGGCATATACGAGGATTAAGGCAGCATATACCAGGATGGATGGAGTGTATACCAGAATGGGGGGGCATATACCAGAATGGAGGGAGCATATACCAGGATAGGGGAACCATATACGAGGATGGAGGGAGCATATACCAGGATGCAGGGAGCATATACCAGGATGGGGGGAGCATATACCAGTATGGGGGGAGCATATACCAGGATGGGGAAGTATATACCAGGATGGGGGAGCATATACCAGGATGGTGGGAGCATATAACAGGATAGGGGGAGCATATACCAGGATGGGGGGAGCATATACCAGGATGGGGGGTATATACCAGGATGGGGGGAGCACATACCAGGATGGGGGACATATACCAGGATGGAGGGGGCATATACCAGGATGGGGGGAGCATATACCAGGATGGGGGGAGCATATACCAGGATTGGGGGAGCATATACCAGGATAGGGGAAGCATATATGAGGATGGAGGGAGCATATACCAGGATGGAGGGAGCATATACCAGGATGGGGGGAGCATATACCAGAATGGGGAAGTATATACCAGGATGGGGGAGCATATACCAGGATGGAGGGAGCATATAACAGGATGGGGGGAGCATATACCAGGATGGGGGGAGCATATACCAGGATGGGGGGGTATATACCAGGATGGGGGGAGCATATACCAGAATGGGGAAGTATATACCAGGATGGGGGAGCATATACCAGGATGGAGGGAGCATATAACAGGATGGGGGGAGCATATACCAGGATGGGGGGAGCATATACCTGGATGGGGGGGTATATACCAGGATGGGGGAGCATATACCAGGATGGGGAGAGCATATACCAAGATGGGGGAGCATATACCAGGATGGAGGGAGCATATACCAGGATGGAGGGAGCATATACCAGTATGGGGGGAGCTTATACCAGTATGGGGGGAGCATATACGAGGATTGGGGGAACATATACAAGGATGGGGGGGAGCATATACCAAGAAGGGGACCAGGATTGGGGGATCATATACCAGGATGGGGGGGAGCATATACCAGGATGGGGGAACATATACCAGTATGGGGGGAGCATATACCAGGATGGGGAGGAGCATATACCAGGATGAGGGGATATACCAGGATAGGGGGAGCATATACCAGGATGGGGGGAGCATATACCAGGATGGGGGAGCATATACCAGGATGGGGGGAGAATATACCAGGATGGAGGGAGCATATAACAAGATGGGGGGCATATACCAGGATGGAGGGAGCATATACAAGAATTGGGGGAGCATATACCAGGGTAGGGAAGCATATACCAGGATGGGGGGCATATACCAGGGTGGGGAGGCATATACGAGGATTGAGGCAGCATATACCAGGATGGGTGGAGTGTATACCAGAATGGGGGGGCATATACCAGAATGGAGGGAGCATATACCAGGATAGGGGAACCATATACGAGGATGGAGGGAGCATATACCAGGATGGGGGGGAGCATATACCAGGATGGGGGAACATATACCAGTATGGGGGGAGCATATATCAGGATGGGGAGGAGCATATACCAGGATGGGGGATATACCAGGATAGGGGGAGCATATACCAGGATGGGGGGAGCATATACCAGGATTGGGGGAGCATATACCAGGATAGGGGAAGCATATATGAGGATGGAGGGAGCATATACCAGGATGGAGGGAGCATATACCAGGATGGGGGGAGCATATACCAGAATGGGGAAGTATATACCAGGATGGGGGAGCATATACCAGGATGGAGGGAGCATATAACAGGATGGGGGGAGCATATACCAGGATGGGGGGAGCATATACCAGGATGGGGGGGTATATACCAGGATGGGGGGAGCATATACCAGAATGGGGAAGTATATACCAGGATGGGGGAGCATATACCAGGATGGAGGGAGCATATAACAGGATGGGGGGAGCATATACCAGGATGGGGGGAGCATATACCTGGATGGGGGGGTATATACCAGGATGGGGGAGCATATACCAGGATGGGGAGAGCATATACCAAGATGGGGGAGCATATACCAGGATGGAGGGAGCATATACCAGGATGGAGGGAGCATATACCAGTATGGGGGGAGCTTATACCAGTATGGGGGGAGCATATACGAGGATTGGGGAAACATATACAAGGATGGGGGGGAGCATATACCAAGAAGGGGACCAGGATTGGGGGATCATATACCAGGATGGGGGGGAGCATATACCAGGATGGGGGAACATATACCAGTATGGGGGGAGCATATACCAGGATGGGGAGGAGCATATACCAGGATGAGGGGATATACCAGGATAGGGGGAGCATATACCAGGATGGGGGGAGCATATACCAGGATGGGGGAGCATATACCAGGATGGGGGGAGAATATACCAGGATGGAGGGAGCATATAACAAGATGGGGGGCATATACCAGGATGGAGGGAGCATATACAAGAATTGGGGGAGCATATACCAGGGTAGGGAAGCATATACCAGGATGGGGGGCATATACCAGGGTGGGGAGGCATATACGAGGATTGAGGCAGCATATACCAGGATGGGTGGAGTGTATACCAGAATGGGGGGGCATATACCAGAATGGAGGGAGCATATACCAGGATAGGGGAACCATATACGAGGATGGAGGGAGCATATACCAGGATGGGGGGGAGCATATACCAGGATGGGGGAACATATACCAGTATGGGGGGAGCATATATCAGGATGGGGAGGAGCATATACCAGGATGGGGGATATACCAGGATAGGGGGAGCATATACCAGGATGGGGGGAGCATATACCAGGATGGGGGAGCATATACCAGGATGGGGGGAGATTATACCAGGATGGAGGGAGCATATAACAAGATGGGGGGCATATACCAGGATGGAGGGAGCATATACAAGAATTGGGGGAGCATATACCAGGGTAGGGAAGCATATACCAGGATGGGGAGCATATACCAGGGTGGGGAGGCATATACGAGGATTAAGGCAGCATATACCAGGATGGATGGAGTGTATACCAGAATGGGGGGGCATATACCAGAATGGAGGGAGCATATACCAGGATAGGGGAACCATATACGAGGATGGAGGGAGCATATACCAGGATGGAGGGAGCATATACCAGGATGGGGGAGCATATACCAGTATGGGGGGAGCATATACCAGGATGGGGAAGTATATACCAGGATGGGGGAGCATATACCAGGATGGTGGGAGCATATAACAGGATAGGGGGAGCATATACCAGGATGGGGGGAGCATATACCAGGATGGGGGGTATATACCAGGATGGGGGGAGCACATACCAGGATGGGGGACATATACCAGGATGGAGGGGGCATATACCAGGATGGGGGGAGCATATACCAGGATGGGGGGAGCATATACCAGGATGAGGGGGAGCATATACCAGGATGGGGGGCATATACCAGGATGGGGGGAGCATATACCAGGATGGGGGAGCATATACCAGGATGGGGGAGCATATAACGGGGAGCATATACCAGAATGTGGGGATATACCAGGATGTGGGGCATATACCAGGATGGGGGGGAGCATATACCAGGATGGGGGAGCATATACCAGGATGGTGGGAGCACATGCCAGGATAGCGGGAGCATATACCAGGATGGGGGGAGCATAAACCAGGATGGGGAGGAGCATATACCAGGATGGGGGGATATACCAGGATGGGGGGAGCATATACCAGGATGGGGGGAGCATATACCAGGATGGGGGCATATACCAGGATGGAGGGAGCATATAACAGGATGGGGGGGCATATACCAGGATAGGGAAGCATATACCAGGATGGGGGAGCATATACCAGGATGGAGGGAGCATATACAAGAATTGGGGGAGCATATACCAGGGTAGGGAAGCATATACCAGGATGGGGGGACATATATCAGGGTGGGGGGGCATATATACGAGGATTGAGGCAGCATATACCAGGATGGGTGTAGCACATACCAGGATGGGGGGCATATAACAGGATGGAGGGAGCATATGCGAGGACTGGGGGAGCATATACCAGGATTGGGGGAGCATATACCAGGATAGGGGAAGCATATACGAGGATGGAGGGAGCATATACCAGGATGGAGGGAGCATATACCAGGATGGGGGGAGCATATACCAGGATGGGGAAGTTATACCAGGATGGGGGAGCATATACCAGGATGGAGGGAGCATATAACAGGATGGGGGGAGCATATACCAGGATGGGGGGAGCATATACCAGGATGGGGGGGTATATACTAGGATGGGGGAGCATATACCAGGATGGGGAGAGCATATACCAGGATGGGGGAGCATATACCAGGATGGAGGGAGCATATACCAGGATGGAGGGAGCATATACCAGTATGGGGGGAGCTTATACCAGTATGGGGGGAGCATATACAAGGATTGGGGGAACATATACAAGGATGGGGTGGAGCATATACCAAGAAGTGGACCAGGATTGGGGGATCATATACCAGGAAGGTTTATTTTCTCCCTGCTGCATTCGACTACGTGCAGGCGTCGGGCAACATAATAACGCTATTAACCTGTAGATTAATCACATATGTGCAGGTTAACGGTGTTACTTCTGGTGACAGGTTCCCTTTAATTTTGTAGTACAATACTTCAATAGAATGACCCGGACTCAGTGTATGCCTATACCATGCTATCCGGCACCATTTTTTTAAGACACTGTCTGCAAATTCGCATATACAGTGTCTTCAATAAAATAGCGCCGGATAAGCGCAAACGCTGACTCCAGCGCCATTTTATTGAAGTAATGTACTACAACGTCAACATAGCAGTGCGCATGCACCACCCATCACCATTATCCCTTTGGCTGGCACGTGTGCACTGCTGTGTTGACATTGTAGTACATTACTTCAGTAAAATGGCGCTTATCCGGCGCTATTTTATTGAAGACAATGTATATGCGAATTTGCAGACAGTGTCTTAAAAAAAAATGGCGCCAGAAATATACCAATAAAAATGCTCACCACCCGGGCGTAGAAGGGGTTCAATAGCTAGTATAATATATAACCAGTGGCGTAACGAGGCTGATGGGTCCCGGAGCAAGATTTGGACCCCCCCATTCTGATTATATACAGGGTGGGCCATTTACATGGATACACCTAAATTAAATGGGAATGGTTGGTAATATCAACTTACTGTTTGTGGCACATTAGTATATGTGAGGGGAAAACTTTTCCAGATGGGTGGTGACCATGGCGGCTATTTTGAAGTCGGCCATTTTGGATCCAACTTTATTTTTTTCAAAGGAAAGAGGGTCATGTGACACATCAAACTTATTGAGAATTTGATAAGAAAAACAATGGTGTGCTTGGTTTTAATGTAACTTTATGACCACTTATAAAATGTGTTCAAATTGCTGCCCATTGTGTTGGATTGTCAATGCAACCCTCTTCTCCCACTCTTGACACTCTGATAGCAACACCACAACACCATAGTCCTCCATATAGTATAATGCACTCCCCATAGTCCTCCATTTAATATAATGCACAACATAGTCCTCCATACAGTATAATGCACTCCCCATAGTCCTCCATATAGTATAATGCACCACACAGTCCTCCATATAGTATAAAGCTTTCCCCATAGTCCTCCATATAGTATAATGCGTTCCATAGTCCTCCACATAGTATAATACACTCCTCATAGTCCTCTCTATACTATAATGCAAACCATAGTCCTCCATATAATATAATGCATCCCATAGTCCTCCATATGGTATAATGCATCCCATAGTCCTCCATATAGTATAATGGACTCCCCACAATCCTCTATATAGTATAATACACTCCCCATAGTCCTCCATATAGTATAATGCACTCCACATAGTCCTTCATATAATATAATGCATCCCATAGTCCTCCATATAGTATAATGCACTCCCCATAGTCCTCCATATACACTGCTCAAAAAATAAAGGGAACACTTAAACAACAGCATATAACTCCACGTAAATCAAACTTCTGTGAAATCAAACTGTCCACTTAGGAAGCAACACTGATTGACAATTAATTTCATATTTTGTTGTGCAAATGGAATAGACAATAGATGGAAATTATTGGCAATTATCAAGACACCCTCAATAAAGGAGTGGTTCTGCAGGTGGGGACCACAGACCACATCTCAGTACCAATGCTTTCTGGCTGATGTTTTGGTCACTTTTGAATGTTGGTTGTGCTTTCACATTCGTGGTAGCAAGAGACGGACTCTACAACCCACAGAAGTTGCTCAGGTAGTGCAGCTCATCCAGGATGGCACATCAATGCGAGCTGTGGCAAGAAGGCTTGCTGTGTCTGTCAGCGTAGTGTCCAGAGGCTGGAGGCGCTACCAGGAGACAGGCCAGTACACCAGGAGACATGGAGGGGGCCGTAGGAGGGCAACAACCCAGCAGCAGGACCGCTACCTCCGCCTTTGTGCTAGGAGGAACAGGAGGAGCACTGCCAGAGCCCTGCAAAATGACCTCCAACAGGCCACAAATCTGCATGTGTCTGCACAAACGGTTAGAAACCGACTCCATGAGGTTGGAATGAGGGCCGGATGTCCACAGATGAGGGTTGTGCTCACAGCCCCACACCGTGCAGGACGCTTGGCATTTGCCTTAGAACACCAGGGTTGGCAAAGTCGCCACTGGCGCCCTGTGCTCTTCACAGATGAAAGCAGGTTCACACTGAGCACGTGTGACAGACGTGACAGAGTCTGGAGACGCCGTGGAGAGCGATCTGCTGCCTGCAACATCCTTCAGCATGACCGGTTTGGCAGTGGGTCTGTAATGGTGTGGGGTGGCATTTCTTTGGAGGGCCGCACAGCCCTCCATGTGCTCGCCAGAGGTAGCCTGACTGCCATTCGGTACCAAGATGAGATCCTCAGACCCCTTGTGAGACCATATGCTGGTGTGGTTGGCCCTGGGTTCCTCCTAATGCAGGACAATGCCAGACCTCATGTGGCTGGAGTGTGTCAGCAGTTCCTGCAAGATGAAGGCATTGAGGTTATGGACTGTCCCGCCCGTTCCCCAGACCTGAATCTGATTGAGCACATCTGGGACATCATCTCTCGCTCCATCCACCAACGTCATGTTGCACCACAGACTGTCCAGGAGTTGGCGGATGCTTTAGTCCAGGTCTGGGAGGAGATCCCACAGGAGACCATCCGCAACCTCATCAGGAGCATGCCCAGGCATTGTAGGGAGGTCATGCAGGCACGTGGAGGCCACACACAATACTGAGCCTCATTTTGTCTTGTTTTAAGGACATTACATCAAAGTTGGATCAGCCTGTAGTGTGTTTTTCCACTTTAATTTTGGGGGTGACTCCAAATCCAGGCCTCCATTGCTTAATAAATTTGATTTCCATTGATGATTTTTGTGTGATTTTGTTGTCAGCACATTCAACTTTGTACAGAACAAAATATTCAATGAGAATATTTCATTCTTTCAGATCTAGGATGGGTTATTTGAGTGTTTGCTTTATTTTTTTGAGCAGTGTATTACAATGCACTCCCCATAGTCCTCCATATAATAATGCATCCCATAGTCCTCCATATAGTATAATGGACTCCCCATAGTCCTCCATAAAGTATAATGCACTCCCCATAGTCCTCCATATGGTATAATGCATCCCATACTCCTCCATATAGTATAATACACTCCCCATAGTCCTCCATATAGTATAATGCATCCCATAGTTCTCCATAAAGCATAATGCACCCCCCCCATAGTCCTCCATATAATATAATGCATCCCATAGTCCTCCATATAGTATAATGGACTCCCCACAGTCCTCTATATAGTATAATGCATCCCATAATCCTCCATATAGTATAATACACTCCCCATAGTCCTCCATATAGTATAATGCATCCCATAGTCCTCCATATAGCATAATGCATTCCCCATAGTCCTCCATATAATATAATGCATGCCGTAGTCCTCCATATAGTATAATGGATTCCCCACAGTCCTCTATATAGTATAATATTCTCCCCATAGTCTTCCATATAGGATAATGCACCACATAGTACTCCATACAGTATAATGCACTTCCCATAGTCCTCCATAAAATAGAATGCGTCCCACATTCCTCCATATAGTATAATGCATCCCATAGTCCTCCATATAGTATAATATGCTCCCCATAGTTCTCCATATAGTATAATGCATCCCATAGTCCTCCATATAGCATAATGCATTCCACATAGTCCTCCATATAATATAATGCATGCCGTAGTCCTCCATATAGTATAATGGATTCCCCACAGTCCTCTATATAGTATAATATTCTCCCCATAGTCTTCCATATAGCATACTGCGCTCCCCATAGTCCTCCATATAGTATAATACACTCCCCATAGTCCTCCATATAGTATAATGCACCACATAGTCCTCCATATAGTATAATGCACCACAAAGTCCTCCATACAGTATAATCCACTCCCCATAGTCCTCCATATAGTATAATGCACTCCCTATAGTCCTTCATATAGTATAATGCACTCCCCATAGTCCTCCTTATAGTATAATGCACCATATAGTCCTCCATACAGTATAATGCACTCCCCATAGTCCTCCATATAGTATATTGCACTCCCCATAGTACTCCTTACAGTATAATGCACCACATAGTCCTCCATACAGTATAATGCACTCCCCATAGTTATCCATATAGTATAATGCACTCCCCATAGTCCTTAATATAATAGTATGCATCCCATATTCCTCCACATAGTATAATGCATCCCATAGTCCTCCGTATAGTATAATTGACTCCCCACAGTCCTCTATATAGTATAATACACTCCCCATAGTCCTCAATATAGTATAATGCACTCCCCTTAGTCTTCCATATACAATACTGCATTCCCCATAGTCTTTCATATAGTATAATACACTCCCCATAGTCCTCCATATAGTATAATGCACTACATAGTCCTCCATATAGTATAATACACCACATAGTCCTCCATACAGTATAATGAACTCCCCATAGTCCTCCATATAGTATAATGCACTCCCCATAGTCCTCCATATACTATAATGAACTCACCATAGTCCTTCATATAGTACAATGCACCACATAGTCCTCCATATAGTATAATGCACCACATAGTCCTCCATACAGTATAATCCACTCCCCAGAGTCATCCATATAGCATAATGCACTCCCCATAGTCCTCATTATAGTATAATGGACCACATACTCATCCATATAGCATATTGCACTCCTCATAGTCCTTCATATAAAATAATGCATCCCATAGTCCTCCAAATAGTATAATACACTCCCCATACTGCTACATATAGTTTAATGCACTCCCCATAGTCCTCCATAAAGTATAATGAACTCCCCATGGTCCTCCATATAATATAATGCATCCCATAGTCCTCCATATAGTATAATGCACTCCCCATAGTCCTCCATATAATATTATGCTTCCCATAGTCCTCCATACAGTATAATGCACTCCCCATGGTCCTCCATATATTATAATGAACTCCCCATGGTCCTCCATATAATATAATGCATCCCATAGTCCTCCATATAGAATAATGCACTCCCCATAGTCCTCCATATAGCATAATGCATCCCATAGTCCTCCATATAGTATAATGTAATCCCCATAGTCCTCTATACAGTATAATACATACCGTAGTCCTCCATATAGTATAGTGCACTTCATATAGTCCTCCTTATAGTATAATGCACTCCTCATAGTCCTCCATACAGTATAATTCAATCCCCATAGTCCTCCATATAGTACAATGCATCCCATAGTCCTTCATATAGTATAATGCACTCCTCATAGTCCTCCATACAGTATAATGCACTCCCAATAATCCTCCATATAGTATAATGCATCCCATAGTCCTCTATATAGTACAATGCATCCCATAGTCCTCCATATAGTATAATACACTCCCCATAGTCCTCCATATAGTATAATGCACTCCCCATAGTGTTTTATATTGTATAATGCACTCCCCATAGTCCTTCATATAATATAATGCATCATATAGTCCTCTATATAGTATAATGCACTCCCCATAGTCCTCCATACAGTATAATCCACTCCCCCTTGTCCTCCATATAGTATAATGTGCCCCATAGCCCTCCATATAATATAATGTACTCCCCATAGTCCTCCATACAGAATAATGCATTCCCCATAGTCCTCCATATAGTATAATGCATTCCCCATAGTCCTCCATATAGTATAATGCACTCTCCATAGTCCTCCATATAGTATAATGCTCTCGCCATAGTCCTCCATATAGTGTAATGCACCCCCATAGTCCTCCATATAGTAAAATGCACTCCTCATAGTGCTCCATATAACATAATGCATCCCATAGTCCTCCATATGGTATAATGCACTCCCCATAGTCCTCCATATAGTATAATGCACTCCCCATAGTACTCCATATAGTATAATGCACCACATATTCCTCCATACAGTATAATGCACTGCCCATAATCCTCCATATAATAGAATGCATCACATATTCCTTCATATGGTATAATGCATCCCATAGTCCTCCGTATAGTTTAATAGACTCCCCACAGTCCTCTATATAGTATAATGCACTCCCCATAGTCCTCCATATAGTATAATGCACTCCCCATAGTCTTCTATATAGCATACTGCACTCCCCATAGTCCTCCATATAGTATAATACACTCCCCATAGTCCTCCATATAGTATAATGCACCACATAGACCTTCATATAGTATAATACATGACATAGTCCTCCAAACAGTATAATGCACTCCTCATAGTCCTCCATAAAGTATAATGCACCACATTGTCCTCCATACAGTATAATTCACTCCCCATAGTCCTCTATATAGCATAATGCACTCCCCATAGTCCTCCATATAGTATAATGTACCACATAGTCCTCCATATAGTAAAATGCACTCCTCATAGTCCTTCATATAAAATAATGCATCCCGTAGTCCTACATATAGTATAATGCACTCCCCATAGTCCTTCATACAGTATAATGAACTTCCCATGGTCCTCCATATAATATAATGCATCCCATAGTCCTACATAAAGTATAACGCACTCCCCATAGTCCTCAATATAATATAATGCATCCCATAGTCCTCCATATAGTATAATGCACTCCCCATAGTCCTCCATATAATATAATGAACTTCCCATGATCCTCCATATAATATAATGCATCCCATAGTCCTCCATATAGTATAATGCACTCCCCATAGTCCTCCATATAACATAATGCATCCCATAGTCCTCCATATAGTATAATGTACTCCCCATAATCCTCTATATAGTTTAATGCATCCCATAGTCCTCCATATAGTATAATGCACTCCCCATAGTCGTCCATATAGTATAATGCATCCCATAGTCCTTCATATAGTATAACGCATCCCATAGTCCTTCATATAGCATAATGCACTCCTCATAGTCCTCCATACAGTATAATGCACTCCCCATTGTCCTCCATATAGTATAATGCATCCCATAGTCCTCTATATAGTACAATGCACCCCATAGTCCTCCATATAGTGTAATACACTCCCCATAGTCCTCTATATAGTACAATGCACTCCCCATAGTGCTCCATATGGTATAATGCACTCCCCATAGTCCTCCATACAGTATGATGCACTCACCACAGTACTCCATATAGTATAATGTGCCCAATAGCCGTTCATATAATATAATGCACTCCCAATACTCCTCCATACAGTACAATGCACTCCCCATAGTCCTCCATATAGTATAATGTACTCCCCGTAGTCCTCCATATAGTATAATGCACTCTCCATAGTCCTCCATATAGTATAATGCTCTCGCCATAGTCCTCCATATAGTATAATGGACCCCCATAGTCCTCCATATAGTATAATTCACTCCCCATAGTCCTCCATATAGTATAATGCACTCCCCATAGTCCACTATATAGTATAATGCACTCCCCATAGTCCACAATATGGTATAATAAACTCCCCATATTCCTCCATATAGTATTATGCACCCCCATATTCCTCCATATAGAATAATGCACTCCCCATAGTCCTCCATAAAACATAATGCATCCCATAGTCCTCCATATAGTATAATGCACTCCCTATAGTCCTCCATATAGTATAATGAATCCCATAGTCCTCCATATAGTATATGCTCTCTCCATACTCCTCCATAATGCACTCCCCATAGTCCTCCATAAAACATAATGCATCCCATAGTCCTCCATATAGTATAAGGCACTCCCTATAGTCCTCCATATAGTATAATAAATCCCATAGTCCTCCATATAGTATATGCTCTCCCCATACTCCTCCATATAGAATAATGCACTCCCCATAGTCCTCCATAAAACATAATGCATCCCATAGTCCTCCATATAGTATAATGCACTCCCTATAGTCCTCCATATAGTATAATGAATACCATAGTCCTCCATATAGTATATGTTCTCCCCATACTCCTCCATATAGTATAATGCACTCCCCATAGTCCTCCATATAGTTTAACACTAGAACTACTGATGGAGTCATTTTGACTCCTTTCGTTTTTTATTTCTCTTCTGTGACTACATTTTTCAGAATTCCGGCTTGAAACTCGGTGACTTTTCCTCAAATATGATGTGAAAAAAGATTTTGTGAGAATAAATAATTTTGGTGAAAAATTTGCGCGTTTTTTTCAAAATTTACCAAGAACTACTGAAGGGAGTCATTTTGACTCCCTACTATATTTTGAGGTCCTTTTGTCACTAAATGTTGCTATAAAGTTTTGTGCATAATTTTTTCACTCTGTCTTATTTACCCTGATGTTCATATAGATGTAGTTCAATTTACATGTCAACTTTTCACATTTTCCTTGTGTTTTACCTGCTTGTATTACTGTGTAATGCTGAACAAACTCTATCTGATGAGGAGCTAGATGCATTCATTGCGATATTCTATGCTCGTGGAATATCTGGCACGAACCGTCACTCAATTAGCAGTATTTGGTGTAATGACTGGGGAATACCGTTTTGAAAAGCGACAATGTCTAGGGACCGCTTTGTTGAAATTATGAGGTTTCTCAGATTTGATGAGAAATCTACTCGATCGGAGAGACTGCAAACGGACAAATTTGCTCTATTTTCTACGGTGTGGGACAGGTTTATTGAAAATTGTATTGCGTGTTACAAACCTGGCCCATACATAACGGTGGATGAGCAACTTTTCCCAAGCAAAACTAGGTGTCCATTCACGCAGTACATGCCTTCCAAACCAGATAAATATGGCCACAAATATTGGCTAGCTGTTGATAAGAGGAGCAAATATCTGGCAAATGGCTTCCCTTATCTAGGCAAAGATGACACACGCCGTGCTGAGGACCGTTTAGCTGACCATGTGGTAATGAAGTTATTGGACCCGTTTTTGAAAAAAGGTCGCAATGTTACAACCGATAATTACTTTACTTCAGTAAAATTAGCTAAACAGCTAAAAAGCAAAGGAACAACCATCGTGGGAACACTGAACAAGATAAGGCGAGAAGTGCCTAAAGAAATAAAATCCATGAAAGAGGAATTGTACAACACTAAAGTGTTTAGAAATGAAGACAATTTTACACTTACAGTATATCAAGGAAAGCCCAACAAAAATGTTGTCATTTTGAGTTCCGTCCATCCAGATGTTGTTGTTGCGTCTGATTCCGCTAAAAAAACTCCAGAAACGGTAAAGTTTTACAATGAAACAAAATATGGAGTAGATGTAGTGGATCAGATGGCACGAAAATATACCACACGAACATGCACAAGGAGATGGCCTGTTCATGCATTTGAAAATGCCTTAGACTTTGCGGGTATAAATGCATGGATAATATTCAAGGAGATTACCCACCAAAAAATGTCACGCAAGGCATTTTTGCAAACGCTTGTGAGAGAGTTGAGTGCTCCTTATGTCACAGATAGGGAAAAGGGTTCCACGTCCCAAGTTTCTACATGCTCAGAAGTGATGGTTCAAACAAAATTTTGCCAGATCAAAGAAAAGTGCAAGAAAAATAGATCTGTCGAAAATTGTAAGACTTGTGGTAAGTCTTTGTGTGGGCAATGTACTGCCATAAATCAAAGGCAATGCCTAAAATGCGAAACACCAAATGTTTAGAAGGTGAATTCTGCGCCATATTTTCATTTTTATGCTCCTCCACCTACATTTTCTCTACTTTTTGTTCTTCAGTTGTTGTTTATATGTGTGCACTTGAATAAAAAAAAATGTTTGAAAAACGTCTATTATAATTATTGTTATTTTCTGTAGAAAAATAAGAAAAGCAGAAAAAAAACAATCAAAAGCATTACTGTTGGATCTCACAATAATAATACATTACAAAAAATATAATTATTAATAAATAACCACAAATGAAACTCTAAAAATAAACGAAAACAAGCAAGGAGTCAAAATGACTCCTTTCAGTAGTTCTAGGCGGGGTCACGAGTCCAGTAGTCCTAGTGTTAATGCATCCCATAGTCCTCCATGTTGTATAATGCATCCCACAGTCCTTCATATAGTATAATGTACTCTCAATAGTCCTCCATACAGTATAATGAACTCCCCATAGTCCTCCATATAATATTATCCATTCCATAGTCTTCCATATAGTATAATGCATCCCATAGTCCTCCATATAGCATAATGCAATCCCCATAGTTTTCCATATAGTATAATGCATCCCATAGTCCTCCATGTAGCATAATGCACTCCCCATAGTCCTCCATATAATATAATGCATTCCTTAGTCATCCATATAGTAGAATGCATCCCATAGTCCTCCATATGGTATAATGCATACCATAGTCCTCTGTATAGTAAAATACACTCCCCATAGTCTTCCATATAGTATACTGCAGTCCGCATAGTCCTTCATATAGTATAATACACTCCCAATGGTCCTCCATATAATATAATGCATCCCATAGTCCTCCTTATAGTATAATGCACTCCCCATAGTCCTCCATATAGCATAATGTGCCCCATAGTCCATCTTAGAGTACAATTCACTCCCCATAGTCTTCCGTATAGTATAATGTGCCTCATAGTCCACCATACAGTATAATGCACTCCCCATAATCCTCCATACAGTATACTGCACTCCACATTATACTCCATACAGTATAATGCACTCCCGATAGTTCTCCATATAGAATAATGCACTCCCCATAGTCCTCCATATAGTATAATGCACTCCCCATAGTCCAACATTTTGAATAATGCACCCCCATAGTCCTCCTTGTAGTATAATGCATCCAATAGTCCTCAATATGGTATAATGCACTCCCCAAAGTCCTTCATGTAGTATAATGCACTCTCCATAGTCCTCCATATAGAATAATGCACTCCCCATAGTCCTCCACATAGTATAATGCACTCTTCATAGTCCTCCATATTGTATAATGCACCCCTATAGTCCTCCATATAGTATAATGCACTCTCCATTGTCCTCCATATCGTATAATGCACTCTCCATAGTCCTCCATATAGTATAATGCACTTTCCCATAGTCATTCATATAGAATAATGCACTCCCCATAGTCCAAAATATAGTATAATGCACTCTCCATAGTCCTCCATATAGTATAATGCACAACCCATAGTCCTCCATAGAGAATAATGCACCCCATAGTCCTCCATATAGTATAATATACTCCCCATAGTCCTCCATATAGTATAATGCACTCCCCATAGTCCTCCATATAGTATAAATCACTCCCCATAGTCATCCATATAGTATAATGCACTCCCTATAGTCCTCCATATAGAATAATGCACTCCCCATAGTCCTCCATATAGTATAATGCACTCCCCACAGTCCTCCATATTGTAAAATGCACCCCCATAGTCCTCATTTAGTATAATGCATCCCATAGTCCTCTATATTGTATAATGCAGCCCCATAGTCCTTCATATGGTATAATTCATCCCATAGTCCTCCTTATGGTATAATGCACTCCCCATAGTTCTTCATATAGTATAATGCACTCCCCATAGTCCTTCATATAGTATAGTGCACTCTCCGTAGTCCTCCATATAGTATAATACACTTCCCATAGTCCTCCATATAGTATAATACACAGCCCATAGTCCTTCATTTAGTATAATGCACCCCATAGTCCTCCATATAGTATATTGCACTCCCCATAGTCCTCCATATAGAATAATGCACTTCCCATAGTCCTCCATGTAGTATAATGCACTCCCCATAGCCATCCATATTGTATAATGGACCCCCATAGTCCTCCATATAGTATAATGCATCCCATAGTTCTCCATATGGTTTAATGCATCCCATAGTCCTCCTTATGGTATAATGAACTTCCCATAGTCCTCCATATAGTATAATGCACTCCCCATAGTCCTCCATATAGTATAATGCACTCTCCATAGTCCTACATATAGTATAATGCACTTCGCCATAGTCCTCCATAAAGAATAATGAACTCCCCATAGTCTTCCATATAATATAATGCACTCTCCATAGTCCTCCATAAAGTTAAATGCACAGCCCATAGTCCTCCATATAGTATAATACACTCCCCATAGTCCTCTATATAGTATAATGCGCTCCCCATAGTCCTCCATATAGTATAATGCACTTCCCCATAGTCCTCCATATAGTATAATACACTCTCCATAGTCCTCCATATAGTATAATGCACAGCCCATAGTCCTACATATAGTATAATGCACTTCCCCATAGTCCTCCATATAGAATAATGCACCCCATAGTCCTCCATATAGTATAAAACATCTCATAGTCCTTCATATGGTATAATGCACTCCCCATAGTCCTCCATATAGTATAATGCACTCTCCATAGTCCACTACATAGTATAACGCACCCCATAGTCCTCCATATAGAATAATGCACTCCCCATAGTCCCAAATATAGTACAATGCACTCTCCATAGTCCTCCATATAGTATAATGCACAACTCATAGTCCTCCATATAGTATAATGCACAACCCATAGTTCTCCATATAGAATAATGCACCCCATAGTCCTCCTTATAGTATAATGCCCTCCCCATAGTCCTCCATATAGTATTATGCACTCTCCATAATCCTCTATATAGTATAATGCATTCTCCAAAGTCCTCCATATAGTATAATGCACTCTCCATAGTCCTCCATATAGTATAATGCACTCCCCACAGTCCTCTATATTGTATAATGCACCCCCATACTCCTTCATATAGTATAATGCATCCCATAGTCCTCCATATGGTATAATGCACTGCCCATAGTTCTCCATATAGTATAATGCACTCCCCATAGTCCTCCATATAGTATAGTGCACTCTCCATAGTCCTCCACATAGCATAATACACTTCCCACAGTCCTCCATATAGAATAATGCACTCTCCATAGTCCTCCATATAGTATAATACAGTCTCCATAGTCCTCCATATAGTATACTACACAGCCCATAGTCCTTCATATAGTATAATGCACTTCCCCATAGTTCTCCATATAGAATAATGCACCCCATAGTCCTCCATATAGTATAATGCACTCACCATAGTCCTCCATGTAGTATAATGCACTCTCCATAGTCCTCCATATATTATATTGCACTCCCTATAGTCCTTCATATAGAATAATGCACTCCCCATAGTCCTCCATATAGTATGATGCTCTCCCCCTAGTCCTCCGTATGGTATAATGCACCCCCATAGTCCTCCATATAGTATAATGCATCCATAGTCCTGCATATAGTATAATGCATCCCATAGTCCTCCGTATAGTATAATGCATCCCATAGTCCTCCATATGGTATAATGCACTTCCCCATAGTCCTCCTGATAGAATAATGCACCCCATAGTCCTCCATATGGTATAATGCACTTCCCCATAGTCCTCCAGATAGAATAATGCACCCCATAGTCCTCTATATAGTATAATGCACTCCCTATAGTCCTCCATATAGTATAATGCACTTCCCCATGGTCCTCCATATAGAATAATGCACTCCCCATAGTCCTCCATATAGTATAATGCACTCTCCATAGTCCTCCATATAGTATAATGCACAGCCCATAGTCCTGCATATAGTATAGAGCACTTCCCCATAGTCCTCCATATAGAATAATGCACCCCATAGTCCTCCATATAGTATAATACACTCCCCATAGTCCTCCATATAGTATAATGCAATCCCCATAGTCCTCCATATAGTATAAAGCACTTCCCCATAGTCCTCCATATAGAATAATGTACTCCCCATAGACCTCCATATAGTATAATGCACTTCCCCATAGTCCTCCATAAAGAATAATGCACTCCCCATAGTCCTCCATATAGTAAAATGCACTTCCCCATAGACCTCCATGTAGAAAAATGCACTCCCCATAGTCCTCCATATAGTATAATGCACAGCCCATAGTCCTCCATATAGTATAATGAACAGCCCACAGTCCTCCTTATAGTATAATGCACTTCCCCATAGTCCTCCATATAGAATAATGCACTCCCCATAGTCCTCCATATAGTATAATGCACAGCCCATAGTCCTCCATATAGTATAATGCACTCCTCATAGTCCTCCATATAGTATAATGTACTCTCCATAGTCCTCCATATAGTATAATGGACTCTCTATAGTCCTCCATGTAGTATAATGCACCCCATAGTCCTCCATATAGTATAATGCTCTTCCCCATAGTCCTTCATATAGAATAATGGACTCCATAGTCCTCCATATAGTATAATACACTCCCCTTAGTCCTCCGTATAGTATAATGCACTCCCCATAGTCCTCCATATTATATAATGCACTCCCATAGTCCTCCATATAGTATAGTGCACTCTCCATAGTCCTCCATATAGTATAATGCACTCTCTATAGTCCTCCATATAGTATAATGCACTCCCATAGTCCTCCATATTGTATAATGCACTCCCCATTGTCCTCCATATAGTATACTGCACCTCCATATAATATGATGCACCCCCATAGTCCTCCGTATTCGTATAAATCACAGCCCATATCCTTCATATAATATAATGCACAGCCCATAGTCCTCCATCTTAGTATAATACAAAGCCCATATCCTCCATATAGTATAATGCACTCCCCATAGTCACCTGTGTAGAAGTATGGTCACCATGTACTCACTGGTTTAGAAAGAAAAAAATAAATACTCCCCTGCCCTGCGCTCCCCCTCCGAGCGGCATCCTCTTCTGAAGCCGGCAGCTGACTTCAGAGTACAAGTGACGGGAGCGCATGACGTCAGCGTCTGGCCTCTGATTGGCTGGCAGCATGTATCGCCGTGCATGGACCCGAAGGGTCTGTGCGCTGCAATACATTTCAGCTGAATGTGTGTCCTTTTGACACATGACAGCACATACTCCTACATGTGACGCTATTCGTATGGCATTATACACACTACTGCTATCATAGCATGAGGACTGTCTGGCATTTGCCTTGTGACAGAGCCTTTTTCCCACCTGGGATCTATTATGCCTAACATCTTATTACCACTCATTTGAGATGGGATTTTTTTTGTATCAGTGATTGTCACCATACATGACTGATACACTCATGTGGTTTCATGTGTTATATATTTATTCAGTTGCTTCTGTTGTATTGACATCTGAACTTTGCCAGTGTGGTTACACTTTTTTGTGTTTTTCACCAGCAACCATGTATACTTTTCATGATACTCTATTATTTTTTTTAAGTGTTTAATAAAGTTAATACATATTTTATGCGCATTATATTTGTTGTTGCTATTACTTATGGGGTATTTAGCTCCTGTTTTTCTCTACTGTTGTCCTAATTGCTTTGGGATTTCCCCCATTGGGGGAAGGGAGGACATAATCGCTGGAGTTCTGAGGGAAGAACGTTGACCCATTCTTGTCTGATGTCGGATTCTCACTGCTCCTCCTTTGTCGGATTTTTTGTTTCATGATGCTCACAATATTTTCTATTGGTGAAAGGTCTGGACTGCAGGTGGCCGGTTCATCACCAGGACTCTTTTTCTGCAGAGCCGTGGTGTGTGATGTATGCAGGATGTGGTTTACCATTGTCCTGTCAACATATACAAGGTCTTCCCTGAAATAGACGTTGTCTGGATGGAGCAGATGTTGTTATAACATCTCTACACGTAAGGCTCAGCATTGATGGTGCATTTCATGTGAGTGCTGTCCCTATAATAGGCATTAATGCAGCCAGATACTATCAGAGATAAAGAACTGTGTGCCAATAACAAGCTGGATGGTCCCTCTCCTCCATAACAAGGTGGATTGACCCTCTCCTACATGATAAGGTGTATGGTTCCTCTCCTCCATATCAAGCTGGATGGTTCCTCTCCTCCATATCAAGCTGGATGTTTCCTCTCCTCCATATCAAGCTCGATGGTTCCTCTACTCCATAACAATCTTTATGGTCTCTCTCCTCCATAACAAGCTTTATGGTCTCTCTCGTCCACAGCAAGCTGGATGGTTCATGTCCTCCATAACAAGCTGGATGGTTCCTCTCTTCAATAACAAGATGGATGTTTTTTCTCCTCGATAACAAGCTGGATGGTCCCTCTCCTTGATAAAGGTCCCTCCCGTTGATAAAAAGCTGGATGGTCCCTCTCCTCCATAGCAAGCTGCAAATGCCCTCTCCTCCATAACAAGCTGGATGGTCCCTCTCCTCCATAACAAGCTGGATAGTCCCTCTCCATGATAACAAGCTGGCTGGTCCCTCTTCTCCATAACAAGCTGGATGATCCTTTAACTCCATAACAAGCTGGATGTTTACTCTCCTCCGTAACAAGCTGGATGGTCCCTCTCCTTGATAAAGGTCCCTCCCCTTGATAAAAAGCTGGATGGTCCCTCTCCTCCATAACAAGCTGCAAATGCCCTCTCCTCCATAACAAGCTGGATGGTCCCTCTCCTCCATAACAAGCTGGATGGTCCCTCTCCATGATAACAAGCTGGATGGTCCCTCTTCTCCATAACAAGCTGGATGATCTTTTAACTCCATAACAAGCTGGATGTTTACTCTCCTCCGTAACAAGCTGGATGGTCCCTCTCCTTGATAAAGGTCCCTCTCCTTGATAAAAAGCTGGATGGTCCCTCTCCTCCATAACAAGCTGCAAATGCCCTCTCCTCCATAACAAGCTGGATGGTCCCTCTCCTCCATAACAAGCTGGATAGTCCCTCTCCATGATAACAAGCTGGATGGTCCCTCTTCTCCATAACAAGCTGGATGATCCTTTAACTCCATAACAAGCTGGATGTTTACTCTCCTCCGTAACAAGCTGGATGGTCCCTCTCCTTGATAACAAGCTGGATGGTCCGTCTCCTCCATAACAAGCTGAATGGTCCCTCTCACTCTGAGGGCACAGCGTCTGTGGTTTCCATAACGAATTTCACATTTTGATTTTTCTGACCACAGAACAGTTTTCTATTTCGCCTGAGTCCATTATAAATGAGTGCAGAGAAGACTACAGCGTTTCTGGATTGTGCTGATATTCTGCTTTTTCTTTGCATGATAGAGCTGTCATTTACATTTGTGGAACGCATGGTGAACTGTGATCACAGACAATGATTTCTGGAAATTTTTTTGAGCCCATGCAGTGACTTGGATGACTGAATCATGTCTTGATATCATGCAGAGCCTTCTCAGGGTCCGTACATCATGAGCATTCAATATTGACCATCAGCCCCATTCTTTGTGCACATGGATTTTTCCAGAATTTTTTGATGATTTTATGGCCTGTAGATGGAAGATATTCAAAGTCTTTGTAATTTCACATTGAGGAAAAATTTCCTGAAATTATTCTACAATTATTAGACGCAGTTGTTCACAGATCGGTGACCTCTGACCATCTTTGCTTCTGGGAGGCTCTGCCTCTCTAACATGCTTTTTTTTATACACAGTCATGTGATTTAGTTAGAAATTGACCCTCCATTTGTTTTTCATTACTTATACTTACTTTTACAGCCTTTTATTAACCATAATAAATACATTGATCTGACATAGATAGATAACATAGAAAATGAGATACATAAAGATGAAAACTAGAAATTAGGATGATCTGGATAGATAGAGAAAAATATGTGAAAACAAATAATAGCCGCACCGTGGAATATTGGGTGCGATCCCCTCGAAACCGTAGTGAGGTCCACTGTATAAAATATAAAAAAGGCAGGTGTTAGAATCTATATTGTTTTACTATCGGCCATCTTGTTGTGGTTTGCTGGCTTCTAGTCTTTTCCTCTGGTGCTGGGTGTCTTGGTCACGTGATCTCTTCACTCTTTATTACTCAGCACCTGTCTCCCATTCCCCGCTAGACATCAGTGTTGTTACGCTTGTGCTCTGGCTAAGTTTCCTTGCTAAGTTCTCTGTGCTTTGGACAATTGATATGCTGGGACTTCTTGTTCCACCAGTTTTGTTCCCTTTAATCTTCGTTTCTGCAACTAACTTTTCTATTAGGCGGTCTCCTGTTTTTTCTCCTAGTCCTTAGATCTGTTAGGGACCCCTTTTCCCCTTCCTTCAGGTCTTTGTTTGAGTTCAGTGCAGGAGTTTCGGTGGGGCTATTCACAAGGAATAGAGCACCCACCCCAGCGTAGAGTTTAGCTGAGTCTCAGTGCAGGGACAGCTTTTCCCTCCTATTCTTTAGTTCTAAACTGCAGAACATAACAGCAGTCAGCGCTCTGATAAAAGCTCGTGAATTTTCTGCATAGGAAAGCTAACAGTGTTTTTCATAGATAGCACTCTTACCTGTAATACGACCTGCAGGTTCAAAACCAAACAGGTTGATAGCGTTATCTGACATGACAACTTCCCTTTAAGTGCTCTGGGTGCGGCAGGCACTTTACGAGCCTCCGCCTCCTTGGGGTAAAAATTTCTTATCCCAAATATATATTATAAAATGTAATTGATTCTGTTGTCTATGTCTAAATGAGCGGTGCACATATTACATGTCTGTATACCTCCCACCTGTCTGTCCATACATTATATACAGCCCCCTGCACCACCATCTGCCAGTCCTCGCAGCACATGCCTGAATTATAGGCTTCTCCAGCGCAATGACATCACTCCATCGCACCGCCTGCAGCTACAGACTGCGGCACAAGGACAGCACCACTCGTTGTGGGAGAAGGGAGTTTTCATTTATTTTTATTTTATTGCCAGGGCACTGGATGGGAGGATGTAAAGGGGGGATTACAATTGTATGGAGGCACTAGTAATATATAGAATTACAGAGGAGCACTATGCCTGGTATATGGACATACTGCATATAGGCACAGAAGAGGCACTATCACTATATGGAGGAATAGAAGGGGCACTATCACTATATGGAAGCACAGAGGGGGCACTATCACTATATGGAAAAACAGAGGGGGGCACTATTACTATATGGAGGAATAGAAGTGGCACTATCACTATATGGAGACACAGAGGGGGGCACTATTACTTTATGGAGGCATAGAGGGGGCATTATTTCTATATGGAGACATGGAGGGGGCACTATTACTATATGGAGACACAGAGAAGGCACTATTACTATATGGAGACACAGAGGGGGCATTATTGCTATATGGAGGCACGGAGGGGGCACTATTACTATACGAGGACACAGAGGGGGCATTATTACTATATGGAGACACAGAGGAGGCACTATTACTATATGGAGACACGGAGGGGGCATTATTACTATATGGAAGCACAGAGGGGGCATTATTTCTATATGGAGACACGGAGGGGGCACTGTTACTATATGGAGACACAGATTGGGCACTATTACTATATGGAGGCACAGAGGGGGCATTATTTCTATATGGAGACACGGAGGGGGCACTATTACTATATGGAGACACAGAGGAGGCACTATTACTATATGGAAACACAGAGGAGGCACTATTACTATATGGAGACACAGAGGAGGCACTATTTCTATATGGAAGCATGGAGGGGGCACTATTACTATATGGGAACACAGAGGGGGTATCATTACTATATGGAGACACAGAGGAGGCACTATTACTATATGGAGGCACGGAGGGGGCATTATTACTATATGGAGGCACAGAGGGGGCATTATTTCTATATGGAGACACGGAGGGGGCACTATTACTATATGGAGACACAGAGGGGGCACTATTACTATATGGAGGCACAGAGGGGGCATTATTTCTATATGGAGACACGGAGGGGGCACTATTACTATATGGAAACACAGAGGAGGCACTATTACTATATGGAGACACAGAGGAGGCACTATTACTATATGGAGGCACGGAGGGGGCACTATTACTATATGGGGACACATAGGGGGGCATTATTACCATATGGAGACACAGAGGAGGCACTATTACTACATGGAGGCACAGAGGGGAGAGGGGGCATTATTACTATATGGAGGCACAGAGGGGTGCATTATTACTATATAGAGGCACAGAGTGGGAACTATTCCTTAATGTGCCTAGAAAGATTACTATTTCTATATAGTAGCACAATGGGGGCATTTTTACCATGTGGAAGCTCAGACGTGAGACTTTTAGTATATGGAGGCAGAGAGCTGGACACAATTACTGTATAAAGGCAAAGAGGGGTGTACTATTACTGTGTGGGGCAACAGAGAGGGCATTATTACTCTCCAGGGCACTAGAGATGGTTATAGCATTATGCAGTTTGTGTAGAGGTGGGAAAAAGTGGGAAAAGTGCCGGTTAAATAATAATCCAAAGACGTCTGTGCATTAAGTTCTGCAGAGACACATCGTGGATGGAAGAAGTTATCACGGTGATCTGGGCTAAATAGAGGAGAGAAGGGAAAGTGAATGACTATGATCAGCAAGAACATGTCACCGATAAGACTCTGGATTTATCTGTACTGTATATACTTATACCGTTCAGAGGCTTCAGATCTACCATAGCTCTTCAGCCTCATTTGCATACCAATTTAAAAGCTGATTTCTCAGTAATGGAGGAACAGTCCGTGAAAGAGCTACATGTGCATATAAGTAGTGTGGAGGGTGCAGGGGTGGATTAAGAGTAGCAAGGGCCCCGGGCAGTTTAGAAGGCGCGCCCCCCCCCACACACACACACACACACACACGCACACCTGATGTATCACATGTCACATGATCACCTGTGATAGATCATGTGATAGTTCACGTGAAATTAATTTGGCACAATATTAATATATTAATTATAATAATAATTTATAATATTTTTTTTTAGGCTGTGTGCCCACTATGGGTTTTTTAAGCGTTTCCGCTTGGTATCATTGTGGAAAAATCCGCAGCACTACCAATTATTTTGCGGAAGAGCTGCGTTTTCGCCGCCATTGACTTGCATTGGAACGCATGGTATCCGCATCACTGCATCTGTACATGCGGATTCCATGCGTTTCAATGTGCGGATGGTACCCGGGTTTGGAGAACAGAAGACTCTCCTCCGGACCCGAGTACCATGGAACCTGTAAAAAAAAGAATAAAATAAAAAATAAATATTATACTTACCTTCTGATGGCCCCCGGTGTCTTTATCCGATGCGTCCTGGCTCGCCGGCAGCTCGCGGTAGACTAAAGGACCTGTGGTGACGTCATTTAGTCATGTGACGGGTCACGCAACCGCTGACGTCGGCAGGCCATCAGAAGGTAAGTATATTTATTTTTTACCATTCTTTCGGTCACACTATATAAATCCTTGCCGGTTGCATGTATTTATATAGTGTGACCAAGTTGTCAAGTACTTTTCCAAGTGATGCTAAAATCGCTTGGAAAACGCTTGACAACCCGCATGCGAAAATGCATGTGAAGAACGCATCACATCCGCTTGTCCCTGGCAGGAAAAACGCACGTACAATCCGCATGTACAATCCGCATGTACAATCCGCATGCGTTTTTTTTCTGCCAGGGAGCTGCAGAAACGCTCAAAAAAAATCTGGAGCATTTCTGCATCGTGGGCACACAGCCTAACATTGGATGACTTAATATTGAGCACACGTAGCCATCTATACTCAGCAGGAGGCCGCACGTAGCCATCTATACTCAGCAGGAGGCCGCACGTAGCCATCTATACACAGCAGGGGGCTGCACGGCGCCATCTATACACAACAGGAGGCTGCACGTAGTCATCTATACACAGCAGGAGGCCGCACGTAGCCATCTATACACAGCAGGGGGCTGCACGGCGCCATCTATACACAGCAGGAGGCTGCACGTAGCCATGTATACACAGCAGGAGGCCGCACGTAGCCATCTATACACAGCAGGAGGCCGCACGTAGCCATCTATACACAGCAGGAGGCTGCACGTAGCCATCTATACACAGCAGGAGGCCGCACGTAGCCATCTATATACAGCAGGAGGCCGCACGTAGCCATCTATACACAGCAGGAGGCCGGACGTAGCCATCTATACACAGCAGGAGGCAGCACGTAGCCATCTATACACAGCAGGGGGCCGCACATAGCCATCTATACACAGCGGGAGGAAGCACGTAGCCATCTATACACAGCGGGAGGAAGCACGTAGCCATCTATACACAGCGGGAGGCCGCACGTAGCCATCTATACACAGCAGGGGGCTGCACGGCGCCATCTATACACAACAGGAGGCTGCACGTAGCCATCTATACACAGCAGGAGGCCGCACGTAGCCATCTATACACAGCAGGGGGCTGCACGGCGCCATCTATACACAGCAGGAGGCTGCACGTAGCCATCTATACACAGCAGGAGGCCGCACGTAGCCATCTATACACAGCAGGGGGCTGCACGGCGCCATCTATACACAGCAGGAGGCTGCACGTAGCCATCTATACACAGCAGGAGGCTGCACGTAGCCATCTATACACAGCAGGAGGCCGCACGTAGCGATCTATATACAGCAGGAGGCCGCACGTAGCCATCTATACACAGCAGGAGGCCGGACGTAGCCATATACACAGCAGGAGGCTGCATGGCGCCATCCATACACAGCAGGAGGCCGCACGATGCCATCTATACACATCAGGAGGCCGCACATAGCCATCTATACACAGCAGGGGGCCACACATAGCCATCTATACACAGCAGGGGGCCTCACGGCGCCATCTATACACAGCAGGAGGCCACACGGCGCCATCTATACACAGCAGGAGGCCGCACGGCGCCATCTATACACAGCAGGAGGCTGCACGTAGCCATCTATACACAGCAGGAGGCCGCACGTAGCCATCTATACACAACAGGAGGCCGCACGTAGCCATCTAACCTACCTTTCCTTTACCTGACTTTTACTAACCTACCTATATCTGACTTTTACTATCCTACCTATACCTGACTTTGCAATTTCTTTTAGGTGGTGCCACCATAACTCCCACACATGTCACCTGCACCTTAAAAACATATCCAGAATTCAACCTTTTCGCACCTTTGATACTGTAAAAACTCTTACTGTGTCTCTGATTAATTACTGCAGCTATCTTCTAATCAATTTCCCTCTAAACAAACTCTCTTCTCCAATCCTTTCTGAATGTAGCAGCCAGAGTCGTATTTCTATAAAGGGCAGCACGGTGGCTCAGTGGTTAGCACTGCAGCCTTGCAGCGCTGGGGTTCTGGGTTCAAATCCCACCAAGGACAACATCTGCAAGTAGTTTGTATGTTCTCCCTGTGTTTGCATGGGTTTCCTCTGGGTTCTCTGGTTTTCTCCCACACTCCAAAGACATACTGATAGGGTATGTAGATTGTGAGCCCCAATGGGGACAGTGCCCATAATGTCTATAAATTGTCTGAATTGTAAAGCGCTGTGGAATATGTTGGCGCTATATAAATAAAAAGATTATTATTAGTGTTGAGCGAGTATGTTCTATTAACCCTTTCGGCGAGTATGCTCGGGCCGAGCTCCGTGTATTTATAGCTGCTCGGTGATATGGTTGAATCGCTCCCGTGTGCATGATTTGCGACTGTTTTGACAGTTTTATTACATGGAAGTAATGTCTATTTCTTACACATTCCTCACAAGTAATAAAGCTGTCAAACAGTTGCAAATCATGCACCCGGGAGCGATTCAACCATATCACTGAGCAGCTGTAAATACTTGGAGCTCGGCCCGAGCATACTCGGACAGAACATACTCGCTCAACCCTAATTATTATTATTAAGCCGCTTCACCGAAGCCTCTACCCTTTGCGAGTCATTGCACTGGTTAGGTTAAACAATCACTACAGAATACAATACAAACTCATCTCTTTCACCCACCAAGCTCTCCACAGTTCTGCACCGGCCTATATCTCTTCCCTCATTTCTGTGTATCACCCCTCCCATGCCCTCCGTTCTGCAACTGATCTAAGACTGACATTCTCCTTAATCAGAACCTCACACCTCTGTCTACAAGACTTCTCTCGTGCCGTGCCAGTTTTCTGTAATGCCCAAGTCGGCTTGTGTGCCAGACTGCCAACAGCCAAGACTTCCCTGTTCTCATCAAGAGGACTTTTGTCCATGTTCTCTTCCTCCTCCTCATTATCACCCAATCCGCGTCGGGATGAGATGAGGCTGGGCTGAGTAGCATAACCCTGTATAGCTCCTTGCTCCACCTGCAATGCCTCCTCTTTAATTGTGAGCAGCGATTGTTCCAGTACACAGAGAAGCGGGATGATGATGCTAATTATGGCGCCATCGCCGCTCACCATCTTGGTGGAGTCCTCAAAGTTTTGGAGGACGGCACAGATGTCAGACATTCATGCCCACTCATCAGCTCTTATGTGCGGAGGCTGACCTGAATGCCGACGGGCGTATTGAAGCTGGTACTCAACTGCTCTCTGCTGCTCAAAATCATTCCAAACATCTGCAACTTTGATTTCCAATCCGTGGTCACATCGCACACTAGTCGGTGATCTGAAAGCTGCTGAAGCCCTGCCAGAGCGGTGAAAGCTGTAGCTGACTTTCTGAAATGGGCACACATGCAGCGTACTTTCACAAGTCGCTGTGGCAGACCTGGGTAGGTTTTGAGAAACAGCTGAACCACTAAGTTGAGCACATGGGCCAGGAATGGCTCGCGTGTGAGCTTGCCTAGCTTCAGAGCCGCCACCAGGTTCTCTGACACAGCTTTCAACAACTCTGCAATGGTGTGTGGTTTGTCAACTAAGCATACAGTCCTGCTTATTGTTATTGGCACCCACAAAGTTTTAGTACATAATCTGGAATATCTCCTGAAAAAAATGAATCAAGTGATGGAGATGGAGGCTGAAGAGGAGGAGGTGGTGCAGGAGCTGTAGAATGTGGGGGCAACCCTGGTTGACCCAGGGCTTGCAATCCTCTGCGTCGGGAGTACGCATTCCGTCCCAAGGTCCCACTGGGTCCCGGCTTCCAGAATATTAACCCAGTGAAATGTGTCAGTGAGATGTACCATCCCTGGCCACATTCACTTGTCCATGTGTTTGTGGTTAGGCGGTCCTTCACACTAAGTGCGCTGAGGAGGGCACGGGTAAAGTTCTGGGACCCGTGCTGGTGGAAGGCGGGGACAACACCAGGAGAAATAATGGTGGCTGGGGACGTGTATGGATACCCGGCTGGAAAGCTTCCACCTCCACGAGCCTAAAAGGCCATATTTCAAGTGCAAGTGTGTCACCCTGGCCTGGATGCCACAAGTGTAAATAAAGCTGTGTCTGAGAGCAAGGGGGAGGTTCTCTAGTCAGGGGAACATTAGCATGCAATGCCTCCTGTCTCAGGCCAGTAGGGGGAGCAGGCTGCCCCTATAAAAGCTGGTGCTGGGGGCAGGGTTAGGGAGAACTTGATGGCCTGTCTCAGCAATGAGACGTGTCCCAGAGCAGAGCAGGGACAGACAGTTGTATTGCACCTAAGAGGAAGTGTGGCAGGAGGAGAGCCACAAGCCAGAGACAAGAGGCGAAGAGAGCCTGTCCTGGCAGATAAAGGACTTAATTTACCAAACTTTGGTGTCTGAGGCTGGGAGGATTCTACATCCTCCAGCAGATAACCAGTCCGCAGGGGACTGTATATTCCTTGGCCTAAGAAGCCTGGAGGCCCTGCCACAACCGAAGGGACCAGTAAAGCCGTACAAGGCTGGGAGCAGAAAGGAACCCACGTCGCAGGCCATACAGGCGAGAATACACGGAAAGCTCGGAAACGTGGGCAGTTACCCTATAACGAGGAGATAGCCAGAAGGAGCGCAGAAAGCACGGTAGGCCTACACCCTCACCCTGACCAGGGCCAATTTCCCCGTTGCTCTCAGACATCCAGGTCCCCTCCTAGCTGGGACTGTTTGTGGGTCAGTTTACCTGTTTTAGTAAAGACCCTGGACTGCAACCTGTTGTCTGTGTGCTCCTTGCTCCTCCAGCACTATCAGCACTGGGACTCTCACTACCATCACTCCCACCATCCACTATACTGCCCTGGGGCCGCACTCTTCCCGTGGGGAGTCACACTACCCTAGCTGCACACCTCATCAGCCCCAGCGGTCTGCATGCAGCGGCGGTTCCTAATAACCGCAATCCACGGGTGGCGTAGTCGGACATAAACATCAGCACATAACGGACTACCACTGGCCTGACCACCCTGAGCCACGGAACCGGGTTGCCACTACTACTCCCACCGTTTCCCTAATTGCCCGGATCCGAGTGCCCCACGGCTCAGGGGGCGAGTCAGCTTTGGCGTAGTCGGCAGGATTTCGTGCCCGCAACCACCGGGTACTGCGTGCCTGAAAAAGACTTTTGTAATTTACCTGTGGCGAAGTTTCCCACCGTCCGGAGTCGTTTCCCGCCATCCGGAGCCGATTCCCGCCATCAGACGCCATCTTGGACCTTTTCCCGCCGTCTTCTGCCGTCTTCCCGCCATCTGCAGCTGTTTCCCGCCATCGGACGCCATCTCCAGGACGCCGCGCGGGAAGAAGAGGGGCGTGGACGTCAAAACCGCGCGAGATCCGAAGCTCCGCCCCACGCACCGACGCTGCGCAAGGTCCTGGAAGGGAGAGAGAGCGACGCTGACGTCATCAGGACGCGACGCCAGGTCCTCGTCCATAGCAGCAGCAGCGGAGCCGCGGCCTACAGAAGAGGATCGTCGGAAGGTAGGCCACGCTGGACTAGGGGGGAGGAAGATGTCGGACACAGAGGCCCCCACTACCACCAAAGCAGCTGCAGCAGCGCTGATGCCCTTTTCCCTGCCCTACATCCCTGGAGCGGCCTGGCTGCCCAAATACTCAGGGGAGCCCCATGCCCTAACTGACTTCAAGGAAAGGCTATACAGTTTGTTCCACGTTTACCCCCTGACAGAGGAACAGAAGGTCAGCATATTGACAGGGCAGTTAACTGGCGCAGCCCAAAGGGAGGTAAAATCATGGCCCACTGAGGAGAAAAGGACTGTGAAGGGTATTCTGGCCCGGCTGCGGGGTACCTTTGACACACGTACCTCCGCTGAGATTAAAATGAGGTTCTATGGATGTAAGCAGCGGGCACAGGACAGCATCAGAGACTATGCCCTAAATCTACAGGAAGCCTTGAGGGCTATTCAACAAACTGACCCTGGCAGTGTGCAGGAAACGGATAAGCTGCTAACAGAACAATTCATAGAAGGTCTGCTGTCTAGCGCCCACAGGGCCCAACTGCGCCTCATGTTCTTTCAGAACCCCGACCTGACCTTTGCCCAATTTAAGGACAGGGCCATAAGGGTGCTCCGTGAATCTGCAACTAGTGGCGCTATAAACCCCCGGTGCCCTGCTCTCACCTACCACCAGGAGGCGGCGCCCTCCTCTATGGACTCCGTGGAGGCTGATGCACAGGCCCTGAACCAAGCCCCGTCGAAAGACCTGCACCACCAAGTCCAGGAGCTGACCAGGAGTGTCGCGGCGTTGACCAGGACCGTCCAGGCGTTGCAAGTGGACCCGTCAAGACCCATCGAGCTGGCTTCAAGTCCGGAGGATGTCCCGTGGCGTCGACAGAGGAGGATCCCGTCGTTCCGAGGGAGGCCCACAGACCGCTACGCAGAGGATGGACAGCCCATTTGCCGTCGATGCAACCAGCCCGGACACATTTCCAGGTACTGTAATTTAAACGGGTCCAACCTGGGGCAGAGGGCCAACCCCCCGGCATAAGATCACCAGGCCCTTATAATTGGCGTGATAAGTACGTTGGGGGGCGCCCGGTTTTACCCGTGGTGCTGGACGGTATCCCCATGAGCGCCTTGCTGGATACTGGGTCGCAAGTAACCACTATCCCTTATGTACTTTTTAAGCAGTATTGGACTGATGCTGATATCACACGGTATCCAGACAGTAACTTGAGCATCATCGCTAGTAATGGCTTACCCGTGCCGCAGATGGGGTTCAAGGAGATGACCATTAAAATTGGTAAAGTTGAACTGCCGGCACAGGGAGTAATTATTGTGGACATTGACCGTCGTGAAAGTCACCCTAAAATAACTGTGGGTACTAACGTAATTGAAAATTGTCTTTCAGAGGTAATTGTAATCTTACAACAGGTGGCGGTGAATGCTAGTTCCAGCCAACAGAGAGTCCTCAACAAGGAGATAAAAGCCCTGATGAGACGGCAGCAGGTAGAACTGTCTGGTGGTGAGATCGGTAGCGTAAGACTGAGTGACCCATTCCCCATTTCCATGCCTCCCAAAAGTGAAATGATGATCTGGTGTCGGACTGCAATCGGGTTGAGAGGTAGAGACTACCAAGCCATGGTAGAACCCGTGTACTCAGACAGCAGGCCCACCATTTTGACAGCCCGGGGGGTGGTTGATGTCCGTCATGGGAGGGTGCCTGTCCGCATCCTCAACATTGGGGAGAGGGAGGTACACTTACCCAGGTACGCTACACTCGCCAAACTGTTTGTTGTCGAACACAAAGCTATCAGGGCCGTGGAACCCTTGCCTCCATCTCCTCAGGCGGAGGGTAATGGCTCCCAGAAACAAAAGGAGGACTGGTGCCAGAAACTCAATGTGGGTGCTGACTCCACTCCCCTGCACCAAAAACAAGGAGTCTACCGGGTGGTACAGGAGTACGAGAGAGTCTTTAGTAAGCACCTGCTAGACTTCGGCAAAGTAAAAGGGATAGAACACCACATCCCCACAGGGAGCCACCCACCAATAAAAGAGAGGCACAGACCTGTACCCCCTGCACATTATCAGAACGCAAAGGGCATGCTAAGAGAGATGAAAGAAGCTGGGGTCATTAGAGACAGCTGTAGCCCCTGGGCAGCCCCCTTGGTTCTGGTCAAAAAGAAAGACGGCACCATGAGAATGTGTGTAGACTATAGACAAATCAACCGTATCACCCACAAAGACGCATACCCGTTGCCTAGAATAGAGGAGTCTTTAGCCGCACTAAAATCAGCTAACTTCTTTTCTACTTTGGACCTTACTAGCGGGTACTGGCAGGTTCCTGTGGCAGAGGCTGACAAGGAGAAGACCGCCTTCACCACCCCGATGGGACTGAGTGAGTTCAACTGTATGCCTTTCGGGCTCTGCAACGCACCAGGGACCTTCCAGCGGTTGATGGAATGCTGTCTAGGGCACCGAAACTTCGAGACGGTTCTCCTTTACCTGGACGACGTGATCGTCTATTCGAAGACCTACGAGGACCACCTAAAGCACCTGGCCGAGGTGTTCGAAGCCCTGGCAGGCTACGGCCTGAAGGTGAAACCATTGAAGTGTCACCTGTTGAAACCAAAGGTCCAGTACCTAGGGCACGTGGTAAGCGGGGAAGGAGTGGCCCCCGACCCTGACAAGGTCACGGCAATCAAGAGCTGGCCAAGACCCTCGAACATCAAAGAGGTGAGACAGTTTCTCGGGTTGGTAGGCTACTACCGAAGGTTCATCCCCGGGTTCACCAAGATGGCAGCTCCTATGCAGGACCTCCTGATCGGACAGTCTAAGTCCAGGAGCCAAAAGCCGCCCTTCAAGTGGGATAAACTGGAAGAGGAGTCCTTCCGCCAGCTAAAGATGGCCCTCACAGGGGACGAGATCTTGGCCTACCCTGATTATGGCCAGCCTTTCATTCTCCACACAGATGCCAGTAATGTGGGACTGGGAGCCGTACTGTCCCAAAACCAACAGGGCAGAGAAAGGGTGATCGCGTACGCCAGCCGGAAGCTGAGGCCCACCGAGAGGAACCCGGAGAATTACAGCTCCTTCAAGCTAGAATTCTTGGCGGTGGTATGGGCCGTGACAGAACGCTTCAAGCATTACCTGGCCTCCGCGAAGTTCACCGTGTACACGGACAACAACCCGTTGACACACCTGGACAATGCAAGACTGGGTGCCCTAGAACAGCGGTGGATGGCCCGTCTCTCAAACTATGACTTCGTGATCAAGTACCGGGCAGGCAAAACCAATGCCAACGCGGACGCCCTATCAAGGATGCCTCACTTACCTGAAGGTGACGAAGACCCAGAAGAGCTGGAGGAGGTAGAACTCCCCGCGTCTCACCGCGTGAAGGAGGAGGATCTAACCACTGTGATAATCAATCCCCTACCTCACCACAGCTGGGCCGAGACCCAAGATAGTGACCCTGCAGTCCGCCTGGTGAAAGATCTGCTGACCCGGGAAGACGCCCGCTTAGATCCAGATGCCCCAGAGGAAGCCAAGCAGCTATGGAAGGAGAAGAGCAAGCTGTTCCTCTACGAAGGCAAGTTGTGCAGAAGGATTGTTAACCACCGGACGCACGAGCTGACCTGGCAAGTCGTGGTCCCAAGACGGGATGCAGCCATGGTCCTGGGGGCTTACCATGACAGAGCGGGACACTTCGGATGGAAGAAATTGGAGTTCCTGCTAAGAGGAAGGTTCTTTTGGGTCGGCATGAGAGGAGCTGTAGAAAAGTGGTGCAGAGATTGTGGCTTTTGTCACCTGAGGAGGAAGGACCGCACCAGCCAGAAGACACCCTTGAGGCCCATCGTCACCACGCAGCCTCTTGAGCTGGTAGCTCTGGACCACGTCAAATTGGCTCCAAGCCGGTCTGGATACATCTATGCCCTGACAATCGTGGACCACTATTCCCGTTTTCTAGTGGTGGTCCCGGTAAAGGACTTGACAGCCCAAACAGCGGCCAGAGCCCTCCAGCAATATTTCTGCCGTCCACACGGGTATCCGGAACAGGTCCTGACAGACCAGGGTCCAGCGTTCGAGGCTGAAATCTTCCAGGAGTTCTGCAACCTCTATGGCTGTAAGAAGATTCGGACAACGCCTTACCATCCACAAACCAACGGGATGTGTGAGAAGATGAACAATATGGTCATTGATCTCCTGAAGACGTTGCCCCTGGAGGAACGCAGCCTGTGGCCAGAAAAACTGCCGGACCTAATAGACCTATACAACAATATCCCGGTGAATGCTACAAACTGCACCCCGGCTTACCTGATGCGAGCTAGACCAGGTAAGCTGCCCATAGACCTGGAGATGGGAGTCCTAATACCTGAGGACACCTCCCCGGATGCGGACTGGGATACGGAAAGGCAACTGCAGTACAAGAAGGTACAGGAGAGTGTGGAGAAGAGCCTGGCCCAGGTGAGAGAGAGGCAAGAAAAACTCTTCAATCAACACGCCCCTGCTGGTCCCCTAGAACCTGGTGAGCAAGTCCTAAAGCGAAAAAGAAGGCTACATAAGTTGGACGACCAGTGGGAAAGGGAACCCTACACCGTACTGCAGTCTGACCACGACAACCCAAAGGTGTGCGTAATCACCAAGGACGGAGGAGAAACCACTAGTGTCGTCTCCAGAGACCACCTCAAAAGGTGCCCCGAGCAACTCCGTAGTGCAGAAGAGGATCAGAGTGACCTTGAACCCGCAGAGGACAAGGAAGAAATGATCAGCACCGTTCTCGGAGAGTTCCCTCAGTCCTGGACTCGCATAAATGATGACATAGTGGTACCCGTCCTGCATTTCCTGCAACCGGCACAGCAACAACCAACACCAGAGCCGGAAGGTGAAGAGGAGCAAGCAGTTCCAGGGCAGAAGAGCCTGTACCAGCAGCCCAGGAGAGTCAACCCTCTGCTGACAGTGAGCCTGCCATGCCTGCGGTAAGCCAAAGGACTCGCAGATAGCTGCCTGCCCTACCTGTACACCCAGCTGGTAGCTGTACCCCTAACGCTAGTGGGGAAAGCCAGGTTGGTCCACCACCAGACAGTGGGCTACGTAGGTCAACCAGGAGCACAAAGGGGCAGATACCCGCTCGCTGGAGAATATAGAGCGCGCTAAAATTGTAAATGACCCTGTTGCCAAATGTTGAATTGTTTGCCAAGTTACATGCTTGTTTGGTAATTCTGTGTTTCAGTTTCTTGCAGCTACCGTAAGGACTCAAAGGTTATGGACTTTTTATAACCGGGACCTTGTATGGACTGCGTTCGGAGCCTAACCCAGGAATGAACTAAGACTGTGAAGGACTTGGGGTAGGACAGACTCCCACCTGGTTAAGGCTCCCCGTTGTGCTGGTGATATGGACACCCGGTCACAGACCACACTGTGACCTTAAGAACTCAATTTGTGCGTCGTCTGTCTATTAATGTTTTATTGTTATGAATATTGTCTTTGTTTATTGTTTAGTCCCGGAGTACTAAATTTCACTAGGGGGGAATGTGTCACCCTGGCCTGGATGCCACAAGTGTAAATAAAGCTGTGTCTGAGAGCAAGGGGGAGGTTCTCTAGTCAGGGGAACATTAGCATGCAATGCCTCCTGTCTCAGGCCAGTAGGGGGAGCAGGCTGCCCCAGAAAAGCTGGTGCTGGGGGCAGGGTTAGGGAGAACTTGATGGCCTGTCTCAGCAATGAGACGTGTCCCAGAGCAGAGCAGGGACAGACAGTTGTATTGCACCTAAGAGGAAGTGTGGCAGGACGAGAGCCACAAGCCAGAGATAAGAGGCGAAGAGAGCCTGTCCTGGCAGATAAAGGACTTAATTTACCAGACTTTGGTGTCTGAGGCTGGGAGGATTCTACATCCTCCAGCAGATAACCAGTCCGCAGGGGACTGTATATTCCTTGGCCTAAGAAGCCTGGAGGCCCTGCCACAACCGAAGGGACCAGTAAAGCCGTACAAGGCTGGGAGCAGAAAGGAACCCACGTCGCAGGCCATACAGGCGAGAATACACGGAAAGCTCGGAAACGTGGGCAGTTACCCTATAACGAGGAGATAGCCAGAAGGAGCGCAGAAAGCACGGTAGGCCTACACCCTCACCCTGACCAGGGCCAATTTCCCCGTTGCTCTCAGACATCCAGGTCCCCTCCTAGCTGGGACTGTTTGTGGGTCAGTTTACCTGTTTTAGTAAAGACCCTGGACTGCAACCTGTTGTCTGTGTGCTCCTTGCTCCTCCAGCACTATCAGCACTGGGACTCTCACTACCATCACTCCCACCATCCACTATACTGCCCTGGGGCCGCACTCTTCCCGTGGGGAGTCACACTACCCTAGCTGCACACCTCATCAGCCCCAGCGGTCTGCATGCAGCGGCGGTTCCTAATAACCGCAATCCACGGGTGGCGTAGTCGGACATAAACATCAGCACATAACGGACTACCACTGGCCTGACCACCCTGAGCCACGGAACCGGGTTGCCACTACTACTCCCACCGTTTCCCTAATTGCCCGGATCCGAGTGCCCCACGGCTCAGGGGGCGAGTCATAAGCAGCTGTCAAAAATTTGGCAGTATAGTATTGCAGCCTGTGGGTGGGTGGGTGAGCGACTGGCTATATACTTGCGCTTGCATTCCAGGGACTGGGGTAGGGACAACTGAACGCTGCAAAGGGACAAGACGTGGACGGTGATGGTTGCAAGTCTGCAATGACAGGTACAGGGTGGGAGGCATCTTCACATGCACCATGGAAAAGGATTGGAGTGCACGCACAACAGCGGAAGAGGCAGTGGTGTCACCCACAGACACTGTTTCTGGACCTTGGCATTCGGCCCAGCTAGTCAGGTCCTTTGCTGTCATGCGCCTGAGCATGCTGGTGGTGGTCAGGCTGGTAGTTTTGGTGCTCTTGCTGATGGTGGCCTGGCAGATGTTGCAAATGGCCTTTTTGGGGTTATCTAAACAGTCTTTAAAAAAGAACCAGACTTGGAAAGACCTAACAGTTGAACTGGCAACTTCCGTCATGTTGGTGTTCCGCGGAGCAGTTGCCCGCCTTGTGTCTGTGGCCACCACACTGCTTGTTCCTGCCTATTATGGTGCTACGCCTCCCTCCCCCTGTATGCTGCTGTCCTCGCTCTGCATGTCCCCTTGCCAGGTCGGATCAGTGACTTCATTGTCCACCGCTTCGTCTTCCACTTCCGCACCCTGGTCCTCCTCCTGACTTTCTGTCCATTGTGTCTCATCATCAACCATCTTTTCAACAGTAATTGCAGTTTCCCACAGTCACCTTCGGGTGACCAATGCTGCTCAAATCGCTACATGCGATCTTCTGTTGCCCTGCTTGAAACTGGCCGTCCGAGGGGCCCGAATCTATCAATGGAAAAGTGAACAGCTCTTGGGGTAACCCTGGACTCTAATCTCTCCTTCAAACCACATATCCAAGCTCTTTCCACTTCCGTGCGGACCGAGCGAGAGGCCAGAATCTATAAATGGAAATATGAACAAAACAGCTCTTCGGAGAGTCCAAGTATGGGATCAGTTGTCTCAGGGCACTCGGAATGGTGGGAGGAAAGAGGGTGAGGAAGATGCCGACTTAAGTAAAAAAATCTCCTGGATCCGCACATTCCTCAACCACGAATCTACAAAAACACTAGTGCACACTCTCGCATTTCTCCAATATATCCTAAACTCTGTTGCCAGACTAATCCACCTATCCCCCCGCTATTCCCTGGCCTCTCCTCTCTGTCAAGCCCTTCACTGTCTCCAGTTCAAAACCCTAACCTTGGCATGCAAAGCCATTCACAACCTGTCTCCTCCATACATCTGTGACCTAGTCTCCCAGTACTTACCTGCACGCAACCTCCGATCCTCACAAGATCACCTTCTCTACCCTCTTATCTCCTCTTCCCACAATAGCATACAAGATTTCTCCCGTGCATCCCCCCAACTCTGGAACTCTCTACCCCACCATTTCTGACTCTCACCTACTGTTGAAACTTTTAAAAGGAAGCTGAACACCCACCTCTTCCGACAAGCGTACAACCTGCAGGAACCCTCGCTCCACCACACCGTTGCACGATCAGCTTTGTCCTCACCTACTGTATCCTCATCCATCCCTTGTAAACTATGAGCCCTCGCTGGCAGGGTCCTCTCCTCTCCTGTACCAGTCACTGTCACATTTTTGTTCAAGATTATTGTAATTGTTTTTGCAATGTATACCCCTTTTTCACATCTAAAGCGCCATGGAATAAATGGCGAAAAAGTAACAATAATAATGTGGTCCAGACTCACGGCTAATGAGACTGTACCACATTATTATTGTTACTTTTTCGCCATTTATTCCATGGCGCTTTAGATGTGAAAAAGGGGTATACATTGCAAAAACAATTACAATAATCTTGAACAAAAATGTGGAAGACAGGGTGGTGGTGGCAAAGTGACTGGAAGCATTATCTGCTATCCAACCAAAAACCTTTTCTCACAGCTCTGGCTTCAATAGGGGTGTTCCGCGGCCCCCTAGAAATTGGGACAGGAAGGTAGTTCGACATGATGAGGGTGTTTGTTGTGCTCCCTCAGCAGGCACAGTTTCATCTTGCCCACGGCCTCGGCCTCTGCGTGCACAATCACCATAACATCCACTTCCCCGTCCCTTGCCACACATCTTGCCCATTTTAAATGGAGTTTAATATTTGTCACGTTGACAAAAATGTCTGTATTATTACCGCAGTAATATAGGATCAAGTCTGATGACCACAGTGTTATGCAGTGACCTGGAAGTCAGAGATGCTTCCAGGGGTCTTCCCCATGCTGTTCCCATGTCTTTTCAGCAATGTATGCATGTGTCTGATGATGTGTCACACACCACATGGCCAAATAAGGTAGTAAATAGTGATGAGCGAGCATGCTCGCTACTGCTCGGTGCTCGCCCGAGCATCTCACTGCTCGAGATGCTCAGTGCTCGCCGAGTATTTTCGGGTTGCTCGGGGGGGAACTCGGGTCCCCTCCCTGCATGTTTGGCGCTCTTTAGAGAGCCAATGAACATGCAGGGATTGCCTGCCATGCACTGTAATGCAGTAGCCATGTTGGTTGTGGGCATTACAGTGATTGGCTGGTCGCACAGTGTCATCAGGTCTATATCAGACCTGGCGCCGCCATGTTCGTCACAGTCCCTTCGGAATCAGGCAGTGTAGGGAGAGCTGCTGCTGCGATAGGGAGAGATTTGATTGTGTATTAGGTAGTGTAGGGAGAAAAACCGTACATTACACATATCCATCTTAACAAACAGTCCTTCTGAGGACTAATTCATCTGCAGAGATATCAGGCAGGCAGGGTGTATAGGCAGACGGTGTCTATAGCAGACTGCAGTACATATAGCACAAGAGTCTCCATTCCATTTCTGCCTTCTGATGCTGTTAGATATTTCTATACAAAGGCCCAGGTCTCAGGGGCCAGGAATACTTTTCTTTGGATCTTAATCCTCATTATTTGCTTAAAAAACAATCCAGAGAACACGGGTTTTTTTTTGCTTGTTGGCACGGCAGAATACAGCCAGGTCCTTTCCATATTAGAGCTCTAGAAATTCGGCTATTAAAAACTGTGTTTTCTCCGTCAAACGGATCACATATACGTTGTCAGAAAATACTGCCATTTCTGGCCTCCATTAAAAATTTCCTTTAGTGTGTCAGTGAAGCAATTCACAGCAGTTTGCTGTTCAAACTACTTACCTACAGGCCAGGTATTTAAAACTTTGTTTTCTCCATCACACGGATCACATATAAGTTCAGTCCAAACTCAGTCATTTGTAGTGAGCATGGAAGATACTGTCCTCCATTTAAAATGGGCAAGGCACGTGGCAAGGGACGGGGAACTGGACGTGATGGTAATGGTGCATGCAGAGGCCGAGGACAAGGCCGTGGGCAAGCCAAAATTGTGCCACAACAAACACCCACATCTTCTCGCCTGACCTTCCTGTCCCAATTACTAGGGGACCGCAGCACACCACTATTGAACCCAGAGCAGTGTCAAAAGGTTGTTGGTTGGATAGCGGATAATGCTTCCAGTCACTTAGCCACCACCACCACCACCCTGTCTTCCACACGGTCAAGTCTCAGTAGCCGTGAGTCTGGACAGCATATTCCTCACCCTGATCCTCCTTCCTCCCACCATGCTGAGTACCCAGAGACAACTGATCCCACACTTGGACACTCTGAAGAGCTGTTCACTTTTCCATTTATAGATTCGGGCCTCTCGCCCTGTCCATTTGAAGCGGGGCAAGAGGAGATCGCGTGTAGCGATGCCCAAATACAGTATTTGAGCAGCCACAGTCACACCAAGGCGACGGTGGGAAAGTGTCACAAGAGATGGACGATGATGAGACACAATTGCCAGAAAGTCAGGAGGAGGACCAGGGTGCGGAAGTGGAAGACGAGGTGGTGGATGATATAGTAACTGACCCAACCTGGCAGGAGGACATTCAGAGAGAGCACAGCAGCACACAGGGGGAGGGAGGCAGAGCACCCCAACAGGCAGGAAGAAGCAGTGTGGTGGCCGCAGACAGAAGGCAGGCAACCGTTCCCCGTAACACCAACACGAAGGAAGTTGCCAGTACAACTGTTAGGTCTTCCCGAGTCTGGTTGTTTTTTAAAAACTCTGCCGATAACCCCAAAAAGGCCATTTGCACCACCTGCCAGGCCAGCATCAGCAGTTGTGGCAAAACGACCAGCCTGACCGCCACCAGCATGATCAGGCACATGGCAGCAAAGCACCCGACTTTGTGGGCCGAACCCCAGGGTCCAGGAACAGTGTCTGCGGGTGGCACCATTGCTTCTTCCGCTGTTGTGCATGCAAGCCAATCCCCTGTCCATAGTGCATGTGAAGATGCCTCCTGCCCTGCACCTGTCGTTGCACACTCTCAAGTAGCAGTATCAGGAAGCAAGTCCATGTCCTTGTCCCAGCGCAGCGTTCAGTTGTCCATACCCCAGTCCTTGGAATGCAAGCGCGAAAATGCAGCCAACGCCCCACAGGCCACACTGCTAAATTCTCACATTTCACGAATGCTTGTGCTCGAAATGTTGCCTTTTAGGCTCGTGGAGGCGGAAGCATTCCGCATCCTGATGGCGGCGGCCGACCCTCGGTACTCGGTCCCCAGCCACCACTATTTCTCCCGGTGTGCCGTCCCCGCATTACACAAGCACGTGTCCCAAAACATTAGCCGTGCTCTCAACAATGCAGTTACCGGTAAAGTCCACCTAACCACGGAGACGTGGATAAGTGTGTTAAAGATAAGATTCTAAAATCTACTAAAAAACATTATATGAAACTCTGATGTATACTAAATATCTATACTTATATTCTGTTATATGTTATGAATCTTGTTTTGCATATATCTGTTATATTGGATATCATTTAGTCATATATACCCTCACTTTAATATATATTATGAAAACCTTGATATATATATATCAGATATCTGTACTCGTGTGTCACTATATAAATATCCTGAAAGGATTAGTTGGAGCTGGTTATAGAGGTGGACTTTCAAATTGTTTACAAGAAGGAGACGAGACAAAGGATTCAACATGACACCTCCCAAGAGAATATCCTGAGGAATGAGGAGAATATCTGGGGAGGAATCATTTAACCCCATAGGACAAGATAATGAGACTTATCTATACCATGGGCCAGAGACCACTGTGATTGCTCAATTGCCTCAGGGCAACACCCTATTGGGACTTTCCTCCATACTGAACATATATATGTTATGCTGGAATAATAAACACATCTTTCCTGCGCCATTTCTCTTCAAGAGAAGTTCAGTATCTGACTCTGTCCGATATCAAAGCTTCACGTATACACTTGAATAATTTAATTTGGCAAGGGATAAGCAAAGGGTTGGGGTCCTTTGAACCTCACTTCCACAATTGACGCCCAACATGGGGCACCACACGGGCACCACACCAGGGCAGACCGAATGAAGGTGTCCAGCTGTGGATCGTGGATGACTGGATGGGCCTGATCACCCCCCTTACACGGTAACTCTAGTTAATTACACTGTAATTACAGACTTGCTTGTGTTTCCAGTCGTTCATAGATTAGCAGAGGGCACGAGTCGGTCTGTTGTGGTAATCCTTAAGTGGGGATAGGGGTGACCCTGCTGGTGTTATCGAAACCCACTCACATTCCAATCCACTGTAACCTTTGCTTATTCTAATTTGTTTGTGTTTGAGACTGATTTAGTGGATGAGCTGTCGTGTGTGACTTGTGAACGGAGTATTCTCCTGGATGGAATCCCACATTGCATTTCCATATACCTCCTGTTCTTGAGAGAACGTAGGGGGGATGATGTGAGGAAGGTTTAAAAAAAAAAAAGAAAGTTTTGCAGTTCTGTATCGCTCCCTAAAAAAGAATCCTGTTCTTGGAAGATAGAACGCACGAGGGTAGGAAACAGAAGCTAGGCTGGCCAGCTAGTATCTGCGGTTATTAATAAGGAGATTATTCTGTTTCATTGAGTCATACTGACACAAGAATTCACTTTGTCTGGTCCGTCTTTCTGTTTGTATTGTGTCAACGTTCGTCAGCCATGCATAAATTCTTGAGACTGTTCACAAAGAAAGTTGGTGTCGAATAACAGCTATACGGCTCAAACACTGGTAGCTGACAGGGAAGGGGTTAAGTATGTTGCTAGGGTTAAACAGTTAATGGACATTGTAGGAATGAATAGGAGGGGAAGACTTCAGCGGGGGCTGTGGAAAATAGCTTTAAAGAAAAAAAAAAAAAAAAAAGGGTAAACTAGAGGAAACAGGTTTATTATCTGTGGCTATGGCAAATGACATAGCAAAAGAGGGATGAGAAGAGGAAGAGAGAACAGATGATAATGATGATGTATATTACATGTATGTTAAGAACCATGTTTTTAATGTTGCTTTGAAAACTGTTGAGCCACCACCTTATAATGGCCTCAGGGGGTGGACATGTTCTAGGAGTGATGTGCAAACTTTAGACTCTGGGGACAATGGTTTACATTGTGGAGTTCATAGACCATCCCCCCTCCCCACTGACTTTGTAGCCACAGCGCCTTCTCTTGACTGCTCTTGGACAGACACACCACCCAGGTGCCCTCCCACCTTTGGAATGCATGACTCAAAGGAAGTCCCACCCACAGGTACTTTCTGTGGCGGCCATCTTACTCCACCCGGAAGGCCTGATAACAATGAGACGACAGATATTCCAAAGCCTAATGCCCAATTAGTTTCTCCACCAGTTTCTATATATCCGGTTGTGACTATGCAAGGACAATATTACACCCCACCTCAGCAATCTACCTCAGCATCTTCCCCACCTCCGACACCAATGTTCCCAGCTCTTACATCACCTGTCCCTCATTCAGGTGAAGGGGCTCCATCTGTTGCCCCATCATATCAACATGTGGATAATGGCAGCTTTGTGTCGGGCCCCCCAGAGGACTGGGATCCTATTTTTGAGAAAATGATTGCCCAGTGTCAGACAGGGGCTGGGGTACTAATCTCTGTGGGTGTAGGGAACATGGTCACTCAGCGGGTGGATGCTATAGTGAATGCTACCAATAGCCACCTGCAGCACAGGGGTGGCCTGGCTAGAGATATTGTCATGGCAGGGGGAGACAGTATTCAAAAGGAAAGTGATAATATTGTATGACGACATGGTCCTTTCCAGCCAGCAATGGTCACAGTTACCGAATCAGGCGATTTACCCTGTAACACTATTATTCATGCAGTGGGGCCCATCTATGACCCTTCTAATCCAGATAATAGTGCACGGCTCTTGTGCCAGACTGTACACGCAGCATTAGACATTGCAAACAAGACTGCTGGCATTAAGACTATAGCACTTCCTTTAATTAGCTCCGGTATCTTTGGATACCCAGTCAGAGCATGTGCAAGGGAGCTAGTACAGACAGTGATAGAAGAGGCCTCTAAGCCTTCTTGTCATCTAACCGAGATATGTCTAGTCAGTAAACAGACTGACACTGCAAGGGCAATGAAAGATGCTTGTCAAACACATGTGACTCCCATCACACCAGTACCAATTAAAAATGATGTGGATGAAGAAAAGTTGCTGCCAAGCCTACCTAGACCACCATCTAATTTAACCCTTAAGCCTATCATACCACCACCTGCTCTTGGCAAACCAGAACCTATCATGTATGTAAAATTCACACCGACTCAAGACATGACACTCTGCAACCAATTGCCAGACCCAGAGAAACAACCCATGCCTTTCTACCGTGCAGTTTTGGCTATTCAGAAGACATACTCAGCTACTTGGCAAGATTTGTCCTCTCTTGTGTCTGTTAAAGCAGGAGATGCATATCATCCACAAGTGCTTGTGGGCAGGGACGGTACATCTCGCTGGTGGCACACTGGGTTAACATAGTGGAAGCCAGGACCCAGTCGGACCTTGGGACGGAACACTTCCTACCGACGCCAAGGATTGCGGGCCCTAGGTCAATCAGCGTTGCCCCCACGGTCTACAGCTTCTGCACCTCATCCTCCTTAGCCTCCTCCTCCTCTTCAGCCTCCATCTCCGAAATAACCACATCAGTCACAAGCTGGAAGCACTGCAGCACTGCCTCGGCCAAGCTGCAACAGGCTGTGCTGAAGCTAATATGCTTGGGTGAAAAGACCCACAATGCTGAAGAGTTGTGGACAGCTCTGAAAGAGCAGGCAGATCTGTGGCTCACACCGCTGAATCTTCAGCCAGGCATGGTCATGTGTGACAATGGCCGGAACCTGGTGGCGGCTCTGAGGCGAGGCGAGCTCACACACGTACCATGCCTGGCCCATGTGCTTAACCTCGTGGTTCAGCGGTTTCTCAAATCCTACCCGGAGCTGCCAGATCTGCTTGTTAAAGTACGCCACCAGTGTGCCCATTTTAGAAAGTCAGCTACAGCTTCCGCCGCCCTTGCAGTGCTTCAGCAGCGTTTGCAGCTACCGGCTCACAGACTGCTGTGTGATGTCCCCACGCGTTGGAACTCTACACTGCAGATGTTGGGAAGGAATTGTGAGCAGAAGAGGGCAGTTGTTGACTACCAGCATCAACAAGGCCGTCGGTATTCAGTTCAGACTCCACACATAAGACCTCAGGAGTGGACATGGATGTCAGACATATGTACCATCCTCCAAAACTTTGAGGACTCCACCAAGATGGTGAGCGGCGATGACATCACAATTAGCGTCACCATCCCACTTCTCTGTCTTCTGAAACGCTCTCTGCTCACAATCAAAGAGGATGCATTGCAGGCAGAGCATGATGAGATGGAGCAAGGAACCATACAGGGTGATTACACACAGCCCAGCCTCATCTCATCCCAACGTAGATTGGGTGACAATGAGGAAGAGGAGTAGGAAGGACAGGAGCTAGTTTCATGCACTATAGATGGTACTACCTGCACAGCTGTCATACCGTCTGTTCAGCGTGGATGGCCAGAGGACAGAGAGGAGGAGGAGGAGAGCATGGTCAGTCATCCTCTTGGTGAGGACACTGAAGTCTTGCCTGTTAGTAGTCTGGCACGCATGGCTGAGTTTATGTTACGCTGCCTTTCCCATGACCCTCGCGTTCTCAAAATTTTGGGTGACAGTCATTACTGGTTGGTGACACTTCTAGACCCACGCTACAAGGAGAACTTTATATCTGTTATTCCTGAGGCAGACAGGTGTACAAAAATGGGGCAGTACCAGAAGGCCCTTGTTGCGGAACTATTAAGAAAATTCCCATCTGAAAACGCTGGGGGCAGAGGGCACACTTTGTTGGACAACCAAGGAGTACAGGCGAGAGAGACACAACTTCAATCCAGCAGAGGCAGCGGAACACTGTCAAAGTTCTGGGAGAGTTTTCTCAGACCCTCCCATCGCACAGGCCCTGAAGCGTGGGGTACTATCACAAGGAGTGCAAAGTTTGGGAAGATGCTGAGGGAGTACCTTGCCGACCGTACCAACGTCCTCCGTGATTCCTCTGTGCCTTATAATTATTGGGTATCCAAGCTGGATACGTGGAATGAACTGGCTCTCTATGACTTGGAGGTCCTGGCCTGGCCTGCCCTGTCGCCAGCGTTTTATCAGAGCGGGTTTTTAGTGCCGCTGGTGGAATTATAACTGATAAGCGCATCTGCCTGTCAACTGAAAATGCTGACAGGCTGACTCTTATAAAAATGAACAAGGGGTGGATTGGGCCAGACTTCTCATCACCACCAAATGATAGCAGCGTAACATAAACTCCAATCCAGTGTCTTTTCTTGGGAGATGTATTCCCATGCACCTTTTTACACCCACACATGGGTATACACTTACTGATTTTGGCTATTTGCTCTTGTCCTCCTCCTTCTCTTCATCCTCCACCACCATATCACCAGGGTGACCGTGGTCCGTGATGCAACACCCACATAATTTTTTTAAAGGGTGTTTATGATGCCCGTAAAAAATTTTTTTTATACAGTATGTTCATGTATACCCCCCAGGGGTAAATGTTTGTCAGCCCATACACTTAGTGCATGGGCATTACAAGTATAGGAGGCCCGCTGCTTTCTAATGGGAACATTTTTTATGAGGCCCTCCTCCACGTCTCTTCCAAGGGGCATTGAAGTGCCTCCAAATTTTTGGCAGCTCTTGCATTCACTGCATAGGCCAACACTATGGGAGACTCTCTCCTTTCTAATGGGAAATTGTCATTACTGTGGCCCTGCTCTGTGTGTCTTTAAATTCTTAGTGGGGTTTTTCCTAAAATTGGTCAGCCGTTGGACTCACTGCATACCTTATAACTGTATAGCAGACCCTCTCCTTTCTAATGGGAACATGTCGTACCTTGTTACTGTGGCCCTGCTCCGTGTGTCTTTAAATTTTTAGTGGGGTTTTTCCTAAAACTGGTCAGCCGTTGGACTCACTGCATACCCTATAACTGTATAGCAAACCCTCTCCTTTCTAATGGGATCATGTCGTACCTTGTTACTGTGGCCCTGCTCTGTGTGTCTTTAAATTCTTAGTGGGGTTTTTCCTAAAATTGGTCAGCCGTTGGACTCACTGCATACCCTACAACTTTATAGCAGACCCTCTCCTTTCTAATGGGAACATTTCGTACCTTGTTACTGTGGCCCTGCTCTGTGTGTCTTTAAATTCTTTGTAGGGTATTTCTTAAAATTTTTCAGCCGTTGGACTCACTGCATACCCTATAACTGTATAGCAGACCCTCTCCTTTCTAATGGGAACATGTCGTACCTTGTTACTGTGGCCCTGCTCTGTGTGTCTTTAAATTCTTAGTGGGCTTTTTCCTAAAATTGGTCAGCCCTTGCAGTCACAGCATGGGCATTACCACTATAGGAGACTTGCACCTTTATAATGGGAACATTTTTTTTACTGAGACCCTCCTCTATGTCTCTTCAAAGGGGTATTGGGTTGTGTCCAAATTTTTGGCAGCCCTTGCAGTCACTGGATACGCAAAAACAGTATAGGAGACCCACTTGTTAATAATGGGAACAACAAAGCATAACCGGCTGATGGCTGTCTAACAATAGCTAGGGCAGACTGCTGACCTTTTAAGAATAGTGAGGGCCATCTGATGTCCCTATAAAAATAGGCTTTATGACTTTCAGAGTCCCTCCATCATAAATAAAACAGGATGTGTCTGATGATGTGTCACACACCACATTGCCAGATAAGGTTGTAAAATGTTAAAATGACATTTCCCAGTGAATGCATTTGTCTTAAAAAATAACGTAAACAAAACAATAGGATATTTCTTTAGTATAAAAAGCAGCGTCACCAATTTAACCTCAATGTAATCACATTGTTCAGCTCCTGCACCTCCTCCTCCATCTCCGAAATGACCACATCAGTCACAAGCTGACAGTACTGCAGCACTGCCTTGGCCAAACGGCAACAGGCTGTGCTGAAGATAACATGCTTAACGCTTAGGTGACAAACCGCCCAGCTCTGCAGAGTTGTTGAAAGCTGTAACACAGCAGCCTGATCTGTGGCTCTCACCGCTGAACATACAGCCAGGCATGGTCGTGTGTGACAATGGGTGGAATCTGGTGACGGAGAACTGACAGCCGGGGTAGATACGGTTTCCCTCTATGCCAGTCCTTTCACCGAGCTAAAGAATATGGCTGTGGTGAAATACAACTCCCACTGATAAGCTGTTTCAGATTGAAAAACATTGCGCCCACCAGAGGATTTGATTCTGACCTTTCTCACCTGCTCAAGAGCCCCATAGCAGCTGCAAAGTTAGCGCTATCATGAACTCTCCTGAGGTAGAAGCCAAGGCACACCAGAGGATTCTCTGCTGGGACCGTCCAACCCTGCCGAAAAGCAGTCCTAAGAAAAGTGTGTGGGAAGGTTCCCGGACACTCTATGGCTGCTTTTTTACTGAGGAGGAAACACACGCAAACACGGGGAGAACATACAAAGTCCTTGCAGATGTTGACCTTGCTGGGATTTGAACCCAGGATCCCAGCGCTACAAGTCTTCAGTGCTAACCACTGATCCAATGCTGCCATTCACCCTCTAATATCTAACAGGCTGGAGAAACTTGCACCTACTGCCACGCTATCTTCAGCTCCTTTGTGAGAAAATGTATTTGGGCAGCCACTCAGTCTACCAAATAAAATTCCTGAGAAGGAAATTGGGGAAGGCTTCGCTACTGGTACTGGGGCAGTGCTAATACCATGGCGTCGTACCATAGTTTACTGGAAATATTCCAGGCTGGTAGGAGGAAAGCAAATTCCCACAGAAAAGTACCAGCAGTAATATTCAGGCCACATTTCAAGTGCAAGCAGCTTTAGAGGACTTCCTGGGAGAAATGACATGCAGGGTAGATACGGTTTCCCTCTATGCCAGTCTTTTCACTGAGCTAAATACAACTCTCAGCAAAAAAAGTTGTGGACTGGCTCCATACCGTCCCTGGCCACATTCACCTGTCCACGTGTTTGTGGTTAGGCGGTCCTTCCACTGGGGAGGGCATGGGTAATGTTGTGGGACCCATGCTTGTGGAAGGCGGAGACGATACCGGGAAAAATAATGGCGGCTGGGGACCGAGTATGGATACCCAGTCGCCACCGCCATAAGATTGTGGACAGCTTCCGCCTCCATGAGCTTAAAAACCCATATTTCAAGTGCAAGCAGCTGCCCACAAATCTGGCAGTTTAGTGTTGCGACCTTCTGGCTGCATACTTGCACTTACATTCCAAGTAACAGAAAACTAAGCAGATGGTGGCCTCTATCATCATCATGGCCTCACCTCGGCACTATGAACTCTCCTGAAGGAGAAGCCAGGGCCCGCCGGAGGAGTCTCCGGTTCTCTGGTGGGCCCGTCCAACCCTGCCGAAAAGCAGCCCTGGATACGCAATAACAGTATAGGAGACCCACTTGTTAATAATGGGAACAACAAAGCATAGCCGGCTGATGGCTCTCTAACAATAGCTAGGGCAGACTGCTGGCCTTTTAAGAATAGTAAGGGCCATCTGATGTCCCTATAAAAATAGGCTTTATGACTTTCAGAGTCCCTCCATCATAAATAAAACAGGATGTGTCTGATGATGTGTCACACACCAAATTGCCAGATAAGGTTGTAAAATGTTAAAATGACATTTCCCGGTGAACGCATTTGTCTTAAAAAATAACGTAAACAAAACAATAGGATATTTCTTTAGTATAAAAAGCAATTTAACCTCAATGTAATCACATTGTTCAGCTCATGCACCTCCTCCTCCATCTCCGAAATGACCACATCAGTCACAAGCTGACAGAACTGCAGCACTGCCTTGGCCAAGCGGCAACAGGCTGTGCTGAAGATAACATGCTTAATGCTTAGGTGACAAACCGCCCAGCGCTGCAGAGTTGTTGAAAGCTGTAACACAGCAGCCTGATCTGTGGCTCTCACCGCTGAACATACAGCCAGGCATGGTCGTGTGTGACAATGGGCGGAACCTGGTGACGGAGAACTGACAGCCGGGGTAGATACGGTTTCCCTCTCTGGTGGGCCCGTCCAACCCTGCCGAAAAGCAGCCCTGGCTAATAAAAGTGTGGGGGAAGGTTTCCGGACACTCTGTGGCTGCTTTTTTAATGTTGATCGGCCATGCTTATGCATGTTATTTCTCAAAATGCATTACAGATCAGGCCATTGTCCAACTCTGTATTCAAGAAATTAAATGCGCAAAGAAAGATGTGTGTGTGTCAAAGCACCACCGACAAGTGCGAGTTGATGTTGGACGGACTGCCATTGCTTCTGCAACAAGCTCAATTACAGGACTTCCTGGGAGAAATGACACCCAGGGTAGATACGGTTTCCCTCTATGCCAGTCCTTTCACCGAGCTAAATACAACTGTCAGCAAAAAAAAGTTGCGGACTGGCTCCGTACCGTCCCTGGCCACATTCACCTGTCCACATGTGTTTGGTTAGGCGGTCGTTCCCAGTAAGTGCACTGGGGGGGCACGGGTAATGTTGTGGGACCCGTGCTTGTGGAAGGCAGAGGCGATACTGGGAAATATATTGGCGGCTGGGGACCGAGTATGGACACCCAGCCGCTGCCGGCATGAGGTTATGAAAAACTTCCGCCTCCACGAGCCTAAAAGGCTACATTTCAAGTGCAAGCAGCTGTCAAAAATTTGGCAGTATAGTATTGCAGCCTGTGGGTGGGTAGGTGGGTGGCTACCTGCATACTTGCGCTTGCATTCCAAGGAATGGAGAAGGGACAAGTGAACGCTGCAGTGGGACAAGGACGTGGACGGTGATTGTTGCAAGTCTGCAATGACAGGTGCATGGCGGGAGGCATCTTCGCATGCGCCAAGCATCTCTTATGATGGGCACACTTTTAGGCAGTGACCTGGGAGTCAGAGATGCTTCCAGAGGTCTTCCCCATGCTGTTCCCACGTCTTTTCAGCACTGTATGCATGTGTCTGATGATGTGTCACACACCACATGGCCAGATAATGTTGTAAAATGTTAAAATGACATTCCCAGGTGAATGCATTTGTGTTGGTTAAAAGCAATGCAAAAGTGTAAAAACGCATCAAAAACGCTACGAGTGAACATAGCCCAAGGTGTGGAGGAGCATTTTTGTTTTTGGTTATTTATTTTGCCTTATATACAAGTCATTACCCTGGAAAGGATGTTCCTTAACATATTTCCCAGGAAAATCCATTTTGGTTTCGTTTTTGTAAGTTTTATTGTGAGTCTGTAAAAGTGGGGTAATACCTCTGACCACGTTGTTGACAGCAGTGATCTGGGAGTCATAGATGCTTCCAGGGGTCTTCCCCATGCTGTTACCATGTCATTTGAGCATTATTCCCATCGATTTGGGCAATTTTTAGGCCCTCTGTAGACCGCCGGGGGGAGCCGCCTGAAAAATGCTCGAGTTTCCCATAGACTTACAATGGGCTCGTTACTCGGGTCGAGCACCCGAGTATTCCAATGTGCTCGACCCGAGCATCGAGCACCCGAGCATTTTAGTGCTCGCCCATCACCATTAATGACGTAAATGATTGATCACTTGGGGCACTTATCATTAATTCTTCAATATTTGTCACAGTTGTTAATAGTAAACTCTCCAACCAATGAGGTAAATGTTATTTGGTAAAAAAAAGACACGCGAGGAATAAATATACACAATATTTCCCATAATATGACTATTATATCTTTGAGGAATGTTCACAAGTGGCATTTTTTTCAGGGTTATTTTTCTGCTGCTAAAACATTGCGTTTTACAGTACCAGCTTAGTGAATGAGATTTCTAAAGTCTCATTCACATGCTGCGTTTTTTTCCTTTTTTTATTTTAAATTTGCAGGATGTTAATTCTTTCAGGGGTTTTGCAGCATTTTTCACCCATTCAAATGAATGAAAAAAAAACAACACAAGTATAAACACTGCAAAAACACAGCAAATAAGTGTGGATTGTATGCAGTGTTTTTCCTGAGTACAACCTGGTTTTTGGTGTGGAAAAAAATGCTGCAAAAACGCAACGTGTGAACATTCCCTTATCCTGGTTGTGTTGTATTTGGAAATAAAACAGTACGGCCAAAAAAGCATATTGCTAGGCAGCAAGTATGTGTGTAGAGCCACTCCTTGAAGATTCCATCACAAGATTCCATGATGACATCACAGGTCATGGTCGGGCATTATGACATCACAGCTCACAGTCACTATATATACAATGTACACAGGGTCGCGGCTGCCTTTGTTGGCTTCATAGTGACTGAGCGCACTTGCAGTTTCTCGCTATTCTATAGTGACTGATCGCACTTGCAGTTTCTCGCTATCCCATAGTGACTGAGCGCACTTGCAGTTTCTCGCTATTATATATAGTGACTGATCGCACTTGCAGCTTCTATGGCTGAATTACTTTTGGACAATCTTCAAGTAGAAGCTCTATGGGAGATTCTTACCACCAATCGCCCTGAGATTGTGCTTCAACCACCCGATGGCGTCCTCAGCTTCACTCACCGGCTGGTGGTGGAGCTTGTAAGGGACTGCCTGACCAAATACCACCGAGGTCATCTCACCTCAGAGTATCTGACGGATTTACCTCAGAACATCAGGACATTACTACAGCAGGTAAGTGGCGGACGCTCCGCATAAAACTTCTCAATAATGGATAATAATGGTGGGATAGAAGCAGGGGCTGATTAAGAGTAGCCAGGGCCCTGGGCAGTTTAGGAGCCGTGGGCCCCCAGCACCCGATGTATCACATGACATGGCACAAGATTGCCTTTGATAGATCATGTGATAAGTCACGCGATTAACATGCAGGTGCTCGGGTGCACTACACATAACAGAGCGCTATACATAATAGAGCAGGGGTGGGAAAGTAATATTACTGAGGGGCCACATGAGAGATGTGACTGTTGTGTAGGCCGAATCAATAGGCTGAAATTAATTCTGCTCAATATTAACATATTAATTATATTTTATATTATTAACTGTATCACTTATTATTGAGCAGAATTAAGTGTGCTGGCATCCCCCTACATACAGTAAGAGCCCACACACATACCCTATATACAGTAAGAGCCCACACACAGCACCCTTTATACAGTAAGAGCCCATACATAGCACCAATGTACAGTATGAGCTCACACACAGAATCCTATTTAGAGTATGAGCCCTCACATAGCTCACTATATACAGCCTAGCTCTCACATAGCCCTCTATATACAGCATGAGCCCTCACATAGCCCGCTATAAATAGCTGAGCCCTCACATAGCCCCCTATATACAGCATGAGCCCCCACACACTTTAAATATTGCTTGGCAGCATGTATTTGTGCAGAGCCGCCGCTATAAGATTCCATCACAAGATTCCATGATGACATCACTAGTGATGGTCGGCCATTATGACATCAGAGCTCACAGTCACTGTGTACAATCTACACAGGGTCATGGCTGCCGTTGTTGGCTCCATAGTGACTGAGCACTTGCAGTTTCTCGCTATGGAACATTAGGACATTCCACAGCAGGTAAATGGTGGACGCTCCGCACAAATCTTCTCCACAATAATGGATAATAATGGTGGGATAGAAGCTTCTTCTTTCTTCCAATATAAAACAGGACAAGACCCCAGATATGTAGTCAATGTATCTGCAGAGAGGAGCAGACGTCAGATACAATGGCCGCCTCCATTGTGATCTTTCTCATCTCGAGATTTTTCATTTGTGTTTCTTTTCTTCTTTTTAGGCTGAAAAAAGATCTCAATATAGAGATTTGTCTTTTGTTAAAGAACTGGCCGAAAAAATCCTGTGTGTACTGGAAGGTCCGGCCCGCTCATCGGAACGCCCGGTAAGGATCCATCATCTTTAATATCACACGTCCTTGTTTTCTGATCTTCTCCAGATCACCAGCCAGATATCAGAAGATCTGGTGTTAGATCTTATCAGCCTCCCTGTCAGCTCCTGGCAAGCACAGGAGGTAATATGGCCGCCTGTCTCTGCTGATGGCAGTCTGTATTCTGCTGATGTAGTCACAGCTCAGTGGTGGGAAGTCTGTATTTCCGCCTCTGTCTCCCTCTATTATCCATATTAATGTTTTTGCAATGTTACCTCATCTTAATCCATTTTATCTGAGAAAAGTCCTCATGATGGCGTCTGATCTGTATAGTTACAGTTGGTGCGTCTGTAAATGCAGGTTCAGTCCTTCCTGATTTGTGGATTTGGTGATTTAGTGGAAGGTTCATCGTGTTAATTCTATATATTCTATCAATCAGGAGACACCAGAAGGCGACACCGAAGATGAGCAAAATGTGACCCCAGAAACCCCTGACCCTAATACGAGTCAGCCGGGACCGAGCAGCGATCTGACTACAGGTGAGCCGATCACACAACCTTCTACAGGAAAAATCCGGATATTATAGAGAACAGGGGATCATTTCACATTTACTGTTTCCACTCTCTAATCAAACATAAAGAGAGCCAAAATGAAAAACTTGGAAAAAGTCACGAGCCAATCAGTATACTGGGTACCACAAAGTCCTCCATAATGAATAATGGGTCCCACATAGTCCTCCATGCAGAATAATGGGCCCCACATAGTGCTCCATGCAGAATAATGGGCCCCACATAGTCCTCCATACAGAATAATGGGCCCCACATAGTCCTCCATACAGAATAATGCCCCACATAGTCCTCCATACAGAATAATGGGCCCCACAAAGTCCTCCAAACAGAATAATCGGCCCCACAAAGTCCTCCATACAGAATAATGGGCCCCAGATAGTCCTCCATACAGAATAATGGGTCCCACAAAGTCATCCATACAGAATAATGTGCCCCAGATAGCCCTCCATGCAGAATAATGGGCCCCACATAGTGCTCCATGCAGAATAATTGGCCCCACATAGTGCTCCATGCAGAATAATGGGCCCCACATAGTCCTCCATACAGAATAATGGGCCCCACATAGTCCTCCATGCAGAATAATGCCCCACATAGTCCTCCATACAGAATAATGGGCCCCACAAAGTCCTCCAAACAGAATAATCGGCCCCACAAAGTCCTCCATGCAGAATAATGGGCCCCAGATAGTCCTCCATACAGAATAATGGGTCCCACAAAGTCATCCATACAGAACAATGTGCCCCAGATAGCCCTCCATGCAGAATAATGGGCCCCACATAGTCCGGCACACAGTATAATGGGCACCACATAGTACTCCATACAGTATAATGGGCACCACATAGTCCTCCATACGGAATAATGGGCCCCACATAGTCCTCCATACAGAATAATGGACCCCACATATTCCACCGTACAGAATAATAGGCCTCACATAGTCCTCCATACAGAATGATGGCCCCACATAGTCCTCCATACAATATAATGGCCCCACATAGTACTCCATAAAGAATAATGGCCCCACATAGTACTCCATAAAGAATAATGGCCCCACACAGTCCTCCTTACGGAATAATGGCCCCACATAGTGCTGCATACAGAATAATGGCCCCACACAGTCCTCCACACAATATAATGGCCCCACATAGTCTTCCATACAGGATAATTGACCCCACATAATCCTCCATACAGAATAATGGGCCCCACATAGTCCTCCATACAGAATAATGAGCCCCACATAGTCCTCCGTAGAGAATAATGGGCCCCACATAGTCCTCCATACAGTATTATGGGCCCCACATCGTCCACCGTAGAGTATAAAGGGCCCCACATAGTCCTCCATAGAGAATAATAGGCCCCAGATAGTCCTCCATACAGTATAATGGGCCCCACATAGTGCTCCATACAGAATAATGGGCCCCACATAGTCCTCCATAGAGAATAATGGGCTCCACATAGTCCTCCATACAGTATTATGGGCCGCACATAGTCCACCATACAGTATAAAGGGCACCACATAGTCCTTCATAGAGAATAATAGGCCCCACATAGTCCTCCATACAATATTATGGGCCGACATAGTCCTCCATAAAGTATTATGGGCCCCACATAGTCCTCCATATAGAATAATAGGCCCCACATAGTCCTCCATACAGTATAATGGGCAACACATAGTCCTCCATACAGAATAATGGCCCCACATAGTCCTCCATAAAGAATAATGGGCCCACATAGTCCTCCATACGGAATAATGGGCCCCACATAGTCCTCCATACAGAATAATGGGCCCCACATAGTCCTCTATACAGTATAATGGGCACCACATAGTCCTCCATACAGAATAATGGGCTCCACATAGTGCTCCATACAGTATAATGGCCCCACATAGTCCTCCATACAGTATAATGGGACCACATAGTCTTCTATACAGTATAATGGCCCCACATAGTCTTCCATACAGTATAATGGGCCCCACATAGTCCTCCATACAGTATAATGGGACCACATAGTCCGTCCTCCATGCATTATAATGGGCCCCACATAGTCCTCAATACAGTATAATGGGCCCCACATAGTCCTTCATACAGAATAATGGGCCCCACATAGCCCTCCATACAGTACTATGGGCACCACATAGCCCTCCATACAGAATAATGGGCTCAACATAGTGCTCCATACAGAATAATGGGCCCCACATAGCCCTCCATACAGTATAATGGGCACCACATAGCCCTCCATTCAGAATAATGGGCCCCACATAGTCCTCTATACAGTATAACGGGCCCCACATAGTCCTCCATACAGTATAATGGGCCCCACATAGTCCTCCATACAGAATAATGGGCCCCACATAGCCCTCCATACAGTATAATGGGCACCACATAGCCCTCCATTCAGAATAATGGGCCCCACATAGTCCTCTATACAGTATAATTGGCCCCACATAGTCTTCCATACAGTATAATGGGCCCCACATAGCCCTCCATACAGAATAATGGGCACCACATAGCCCTCCATACAGAATAATGGGCCCCACATAGTCCTCCATACAGTATAATGGGCCCCACATAGTCCTCCATACAGAATAATGGCCCCACATAGTCCTCCATACAGAATAATGGGCCCCACATAGTCCTCCATACAGTATAATGGGCCCCACATAGTCCTCCATACAGAATAATGGGCCCCACATAGCCCTCCATACAGTATAATGGGCACCACATAGCCCTCCATTCAGAATAATGGGCCCCACATAGTCCTCTATACAGTATAATTGGCCCCACATAGTCCGATATACAGTATAATGGGCCCCACATAGCCCTCCATACAGAATAATGGGCACCACATAGCCCTCCATACAGAATAATGGGCCCCACATAGTCCTCCATACAGTATAATGGGCCCCACATAGTCCTCCATACAGAATAATGGCCCCACATAGTCCTCCATACAGAATAATGGGCCCCACATAGTCCTCCATACAGAATAAGGGGCCCCACATAGCCCTCCATACAGAATAATGGGCACCACATAGTCCTCCATACAGAATAATGGGCCCCACATAGTCCTCCATACAGAATAAGGGGCCCCACATAGCCCTCCATACAGAATAATGGGCCCCACATCGTCCTCCATACAGAATAGTCATTTCTCCATTATATTGCTGTATTATGTCTGTAGGATTAATATCCTCTAATACATTTTATTTCTTCATCATTTTATCACTATTTTAGAAACAACTGAGCTGTTGGATCCTGACAGTGTAATCTTAGAGATCCCGGAGATCCAAGAACCTGCCGGTGTAAGTATTATAGAGGGAGATGTCGGTGTATCACCAGATCACGGGGTGTAAATGACCCGTCCAGTATTATCCCCCATATAACCAGGGGGCGCCTCTATTATTAGAGGAGATGACACTATTGCATTAGATAATAGCGTTTATATTATAGGGAATCCGTCAGCAGGTTTCTGCTCACCTATCGGATCAGTGACATCAGCTGGGACATAATATAGGGGGAGACGTTTCTGCATCTGGAGATTTTCTCCAGCAGCTTCTAGATCTTAATATCATTTCTTCTTCTTCTTCTTTTCTAGGACTTGATGGAATCATTGATCCCGGCGAGAAAGCAACGTATGAGCGACTACGAAACATCTAAGCTGATCAGCAGCGGATCTTTTGGGTGAGATTTCAGTTGGCATAAGCCACATTTCTCAGGGTTCTCTATGACAATGCTTCAGCCTCTGTGCTCTGCCATTCAGTGTTATCATAGGGACATGATCTGAGGTGAAAGGTGATAATGTGACCTGGGTGAGGGTCCGGCAGACGTGGCATTGTGCAGACTTCCCATAGGTGATAATGTGACCTAGGTGAGGGTATGGCAGGCGTAGCATTGTGCAGACATCCATAGGTGACAATGTGACCTGGGTGAGGGTGTGGAAGATGTGGCATTTTGCAGACCTCCCACAGGTGATAATGTGACCTGGGTGAGGGTCTGGCAGACTTGGCATTGTGCAGACCTCCCACAGGTGATAATGTGACCTAAGTGGGTGTCCGGCAGACGTGGCATTGTGCAGACTTCCCACAGGTAATAATGTGACCTGGGTGAGGGTCTGGCAGACGTGGCATTGTGCAGACTTCCCATAGATGATAATGTGACCTGGGTGAGGGTCTGGCAGACGTGGCATTGTGCAGACCCTCCCATAGATGGTCTATGTAGTATTATTTCATGTATTTCTAGATGTGGATTTCCAGTAATGGTCGGACTTCTGGTATTAAACATTAGAACAGAAGATCATATAATGACTTCTATAGAAGGACTGTTAATAAGGATTCACTATAAACCATGGTTTCTTCTTCTCTCCAGGTCCGTCCACTTAGTTCACCATAAAGACTCACAGAAGATCTTCGCTATGAAGAAAATTTCCAAGCGGGACCTGGATACTCCAAAACATGTGGAAGGGGCCTATCTGGAGAGGGACATCCTGACATTCGCTGACTGTCCCTTTGTGGCCTCCATGCTCTGCTCCTTCCCTACTAGATCTCACCTGTGTATGGTCATGGAGTATGTAGGAGGTAGGACATGTACATGTATTATATTCAGCCCATGTCTGCTGACATCTTATCACCGCTCATATCATTAGGACTTGTCCCCGTGGACGGTTACATCCCCGCAGAGCATTTACTATAGATATTATGGAAAGTCATTGATGTGTGTGATCTCCCTGTATGTCCGCACTGAGCACGTCAGTATCGCCAGCTGTAGACGAGATGAGACATCACTTTATTAGTGACATGGACGACATCTCACCATGACCTCAGACTAATATTCTGTGCTCTATACATTATATCTGTATATATTCTCTCCTGCCCCAATGTCTCCGCTCACTTCTCATGATCCATCGTGGTGATCTGCTGTATAAACCCCTCACCGCTCATATTTCCTTTCTTCTATAGGTGGAGACTGTGGGACCCTCCTAAGCACCAGGGGTCCTTTATCTGTCCCCTTGGCCCGCCTGTACTTTGCAGAAGCGATACTTGCTGTGGAATACCTGCACAGCTATGGTGTGTTGCATAGAGACCTGAAACCAGAGAAGTAAGTGCCCCCTGTAGTATAATAAAGGGGGGAAGTTATTTATTACCACACAGCCTGTGAGACTAAAACCATCTTCTCTTTCACAGCCTCCTGATTACACCGGCTGGACACATTAAAGTCGCCGATTTTGGGATTTCAAAAGTTGGTGTCATGATACCAGAAACCAACACCCACAGGGAATCATTGGAGGACATCGCCAGAGAGTTCCAGGACCATGAGGTTGGCATCACTTACAGGAACTTAGATGGTTCTTTACAAATCTCATCACACTATTGTCTCTTCTCTACGTTCTTCATTTCTAGAGAACTTTTCCACTGATATTTTATCTTCTGTCATTGGCTTTTTATGTAGAGAACTTGTCATAATAATAATTTCATTGATTCTTATCTTTATCTTCTGTTGGTTTCCAGGACTGTGGCACCCCGCTCTACATGGCCCCAGAAATCATCCTGAAGAAAGGCTATGGAAGACCTGCGGACTGGTGGTCAATGGGGATCATCCTGCATGAGTTTCTGGTGGGATATGTACCATTTCATGGGGATTCCCTATCTGAGCTCTATAAAAATATTGTCACTGGTAAGTAGAATAATCCGATCATTGCTTTGACTGGTTACATGAATTTAGTTATTTCCTCTACTTTATCTTACAGTCCAAAACAGAGGTTTTATTTTCTGTAATTTTCTATATAACAGGAGACATAATTTGGGATTGGGATCGCTCTCCTCCCCCCGATGCTCAGGACCTCATTAATGACCTGCTCAGAACAAATCCTGCACAAAGACTTGGGACAGGTAACTGATATACTGTATTAGTATTAATATTCACTTTTTACAACGAGGACTCATCGCTCCTGTCCATGAGGATCAGCACTCCTCTATCTGCTTGCCTATTTCTAGTTCTCCATAATATAACTTTTAGTTTGTTTCCTTCGGTTTTGTCATTACTTAAGATATACTGTTCAGATATGGAGCAGCCTCTAGCAATGTCCGCATCACTTTTGTTTTTCTTTTTCCAGGAGGAGCATTTGAGATCAAGAGTTATCCATTCCTGAGTGACTTAGAATTTGAAAACCTTCTAAGTCAGAAGCCAGAGTACATTCCTCGGCTTGTGTCAGATATGGACACCAGCTTATTTATCAGTAAGTAGAAGACATCATCTAGACTAAGCGGCTGTTTGTCTCATCTTCCATAATATGTGACAATCGGTTCCCATTAATAGTAGCGATAAATGGTGACTGTGTTATACTGACAACCACTAATAACACTTCATTACCTATGTATTGTAGATCACGCTGATACAGACAAGCCTATTGTCTCAGAGGAGGAGGACACAAGTGAGGATAATGAGAGCCTTTTCTTCCAAAATTTTACAACATCCTCTAAAAGGCTTTCTAAAGTAAGTGATCAATAAATCCAGAATACATAAAAAGACCTCTAAAAGTAAAAAATAGAATTTCATATCTTATTTTTGTCCTTATTTAGCTCTGTACCACCGTTATCAAGTCCCCTCCAGAGTGTACCCCGGCATCCAGCAGAAACATCTCAGAAATGTGAGTAGATTGTGGAGTCATTACTGGGAGCTCCAGACTAATATATGTGCACAACACCAAATATAGGACATAAATACCATCATATCGAATGCAGCATCCACCGCCACATGATCAGCGGTCATTGCGCTTTTGGCTTCAGAATCCGCTGGAGATAACAGCCCATAATTGCTGCCGGTCAGGCATTGTTAGTATTGCCCACATTGTGGGACAGATGTAGTATTACCTGCTGGCCATTATTGGTAGTTGTTTTCCGCTCTGCTCCATAGAAGGTCGTTTTGAGCAGGAGACTTCCCCACTATGACTTTCATATGTCCTATTAGGCCTTATAGTCAGGGTTCTTCTAGTGAGACAATCCCATTTATACTGAATTTACTTGTGATTGACACGTTTTTCTTCTTCCTAACAGGCAGAAAGGATCTTCTCCTGAATCTGCTAGAGACGATGCTATAACCAGCTTGCCGTCCTCGTCCCCATTGTCAGGTATGTACATGTCTATAGCACAAACAATGTGAATGTTATCATCAACGGTGAAATATTTCCACATGGTTTTTCTGTAATAGGTCTCCTATGTTATCTATGTTCCATGGATCCCAATTACTTTGCCCATGGGCCCATACTGTGTCTCCATTTCTGTAACTTTGTACAGTATTATCATGGATTCTGTGATACATTGTTGCATCCAGTAACCTCTGTCATCATAATGAGACATCGTCTCCTATAGTAGAATATCGCTCATTAGGGATGCACCACATGGCGGCACACAGGGCGCTCACTGCTCCATATTAGTGACACATCTAATGCCCCTCATATGAGGTCATGTCCGGTATATAGGACTTATTCTGCCCTATTGTGTAATACCAGATTGTCAGGACTATAGGGGACAGGACTAGAACAATCTATATACTATATACAGGAGCGATACAAAGCAGATCCCATAACAATATGTCTTTAGTGAGTTGTTGTTTTTTTCTTTTTTCTGATCAAAATTTCCAGCTGATGACGAAAAATCAGAAAATGGGAAAAAGGGGAAAAAGAGACGAGGTAAGTGTGAGAGTCATCTCCATGTTGTGTGATGTCGTCAGTGAGAATAATTCATGTGGAGCAGATGTCATCTGTCGGAGATGGGATTGTCACATGTATGATGGCTGACGATGATCCCTGACCTCTGTGTGATGAGATTCCTCTGCGTCCGGCCACAGTGACCGCACAGTAGTATCATGTCATATGGAGTCCCATCACTTACATTATATTTCCTTCTCTTCTCATAGGTTCCATCTTCCGCCGGATCTTATCATCCTGCCGGCGTGGATTATCCAGGGCTGCTCGCGTATTTGCGTGTTGTCACCGTTCCCCTAGAGACATCTAAAAGACGGTAAACCTCCGCATCCAGCTCCCTGAAGTCCAGCAGATCCACCATCACTGCTGGAGCTGTACAGAAGGACCTTCACCATCTACCGGTGGCCTTCTGACTGTTACATCTCTGCCGGGACAATCTCAGTATCACCTCTGTCACCAGGCTCCACGGTATTCATACTGCTCGCAGACGTGGCGGTTACTGATCATCTGGTATCTGACCCCGGCTGTTTTCCTGATTATAAGTTTGCCTACTGATTCTGTTCCTGGTTTTGTCCCTCCCTTCTATTCTATTATTAATAAAAAAAAAATACAATTATTATTACTGAGATCTTGGTTCATCCATCAAACTTTACTCTGCATTTTGTTAACTGATAAAAATAATTTATTAACACTTCTGCTTTTAAAAGGATATATACAGTATGCTTATAGTATATATACAGTATGCTGATTATATATACATGGTGACAAAGTCACTGGCAAAGTGCTGGAGGGGAGGTATGTTTCACTGAGGCTATTAGCTTCAGTGATTTGAAACCCATAAGTTTTACACCAGCACACTATGTGTTGAGAGGGATTAATCGGCCATTTTAAGGGCTGGGTTTTTGTGAATGACCATAGAACGGGTTGGGAGGTCATTCATCATATCTCCACCCCTGGGTGAGGACTAGGATATATATAGACGGCCTTCTAAGGCATTCAGTGTTCAGTAGGGCTGTAGAGAGGAACTCCAGCGCTTTGTGTCCTGAGAAGGAAAAGCTGAACTAGTGGATGGTTGTTCTCCTGAGCAGGCAGATCCCCACAGCAACACGGCTGTATGTTATGTTTTGTTTTTCCTTAGGTCAGAAAGCACGTATTTATTTTTGCTAACTCTTCACTGGCTTATGCAGCATCTTCAAATAAACCAGTGAGAGACTTAAGGAGACAGTGCTCCGGTGGCTACTTCTGTGTGCAACTGAGTGGGCCGATCTACCATCGTATATATAAGGCGGCATGCGTGTCTCTGTCTGAAGCTTCGATAGACTGCGCATGTGTGATGCGCAGCCTGGCTCCAGAGAGAAGCAGGCATCCAGCCGTTACAGGTAAGAGGAGGTGTATGGCGCCGGAGATCGCGGGATGCGTAGACACTGAACGCATACCGCGATCTCCGGCGCCATACTTACATACTTACCTGACCGGGAGGAGCGTTGTCGCGGCGCCTCTCTTCGCTGGAGACCGGGGGCGGAGTGAAGGCGTCAGATCGACGCATGCGCATTGCGCTATCCGGCGCCATTTTACTGAAGACACATTTACAGTGTGTCTTCAGAAAAATGGCGCCGGACAGCGCGGTGCTCCAGCGCCGCACTTCTCCCTCGGCCTCCGGCAGAAGAGGACGCAGCAGTGCTGGAGTAGAGAGAAGAAAGGTGAGTATAACTGTTTTTTTTTGTGTATGTGTGTACAGTGTGAAAGGGATGAGGGGGCCACACATAACAGGATTGTGGGGTGAGGGGACCATGCATATATCAGGATTGGGGGGTGAGGGGTACCACATATACCAGGATTGGGAGGTGAGGGGTACCACACATACCAGGATTGGGGGTGAGGGGTACCACGCATACCAAGATTGGGGGTGAGGGGTACCACACATACCAGGATTGTGGGGTGAGGTGTACCACGCATACTAGGATTTGGGGGGTGAGGGGTAACACACATACCACGATTGGGGGTGAGGGGTACCACGCATACCAACATTGGGCGGTGAGGGGTGCCACACATACCAGGATTGGGGGGTGAGGAGTGCCACACATACCAGGATTGGGCGGTGAGGGGTACCACGCATACCAGGATTTGGGGGGTTAGGGGTGCCACGCATACCAGGATTGGGGAGTGAGGGGTGCCACGCATACCAGGATTGGGGGGTGAGGGGTAACACGCATAACAGGATTGGGGGGTGAGGGGTAACACGCATACCAGGATTGGGGGGTGAGGGGACCATGCATACCAGGATTGAGGGTGAGGGGTGCCACGCATACCGGGATTGGGGATGAGGGGTGCCATGCATACCGGGATTGGGGATGAGGGGTGCCACGCATACTGGGATTGGGGATGAGGGTTGCCACGCATATTGGTATTGGGGGATGAGGGGTGCCACGCATACCGGGATTGGGGATGAGGGGTGCCACGCATACCGGGATTGGGGGGTGAGGGGTGCCATGCATACCGGGATTGGGGGTGAGGGATGACACGCATACCGGGATTGGGGATGAGGGGTGCCACGCATACCGGGATTGGGGATGAGGGGTGCCACACATACCGGGATTGGGGATGAGGGGTGCCATGCATACCGGGATTGGGGATGAGGGGTGTCACGCATACCGGGATTGGGGATGAGGGGTGCCACACATACAAGGATTGGGATGAGGGGTGCCACTCATGCCGGGATTGGGGATGAGGGGTGCCACGCATGCCGGGATTGGGGATGAGGGGTGCCACGCATGCCGGGATTGGGGATGAGGGGTGCCACGCATGCCGGGATTGGGGATGAGGGGTGCCACGCATACCGGGATTGGGGATGAGGGATGGAGTGCCATGCATACCGGGATGAGGGATGGCGTACCATGCATACCAGGATGAGGGATACCATACACACCAGGATAGTGATGAGGGGTACCATACATACCAGGATAGGGATGAGGGGTGCCACGCATACCAGGATAGGGATGAGGGGTGCCACGTATACCAGGATTGGGGATGAGGGGTGCCACGCATACCAGGATAGGGCGTAAGGGGTGCCACGCATACCAGGATTGGGGGTGAGGGGTGCCACGCATACCAGGATTGGGGGTGAGGGGTGTCAAGCATACCAGGATTGGGGGTGAGGTGTACCACGCATACCAGGATTGGATGGTGGGGACAGGATGGGGACAGCACAAATACAAGGAGGGGGGCAGCACATACCAGCATGGGAGACCATATACCAATAAAAATGCTGTCCACCCGGGCGTAGAACGGGTTCAATAGCTAGTAGTATATATATACTGAATGCATATACTGAATTTTTCGGACTATAAGACGCACCGGACCATAAGACGTACCTAGGTTTTAGAGTAGGTAAATAGAAAAAAAATGTAAGCAAAAAATGTGGTCATTATGCCCTGTTAAGGGGGAGGGGGTCTGCTGCTTACACTGTTATAGGGGTAATGTCCCCCAATTCTGTTAATATCCCCCATCCTGGTATATTTATATATACACTGCTCAAAAAAATAAAGGGAACAATCAAATAACACATCCTAGATCTGAATGAATGAAATATTCTCATTGAATACTTTGTTCTGACAACAAAATCACACAAAAATCATCAATGGAAATCAAATTTATTAACCAATGGAGGCCTGGATTTGGAGTCACCCCCAAAATTAAAGTGGAAAAACACACTACAGGCTGATCCAACTTTGATGTAATATCCTTAAAAAAAGTCAAAATGAGTCTCAGTATTTTGTGTGGCCTCCACGTGCCTGCATGACCTCCCTACAATGCCTGGGCATGCTCCTGATGAGGCTGAGTATTGTGTGTGGCCTCCACGTGCCTGTATGACCTCCCTACAACGCCTGGGCATGCTCCTGATGAGGCTCAGTATTGTGTGTGGCCTCCACGTGCCTGTATGACCTCCCTACAACGCCTGGGCATGCTCCTGATGAGGCTGAGTATTGTGTGTGGCCTCCACGTGCCTGTATGACCTCCCTACAACGCCTGGGCATGCTCCTGATGATGCTGAGTATTGTGTGTGGCCTCCACGTGCCTGTATGACCTCCCTACAACGCCTGGGCATGCTCCTGATGAGGCTGAGTATTGTGTGTGGCCTCCACGTGCCTGTATGACCTCCCTACAACGCCTGGGCATGCTCCTGATGAGGCTGAGTATTGTGTGTGGCCTCCACGTGCCTGTATGACCTCCCTACAACGCCTGGGCATGCTCCTGATGAGGCTGAGTATTGTGTGTGGCCTCCACGTGCTTGTATGACCTCCCTACAACGCCTGGGCATGCTCCTGATGAGGCTCAGTATTGTGTGTGGCCTCCACGTGCCTGTATGACCTCCCTACAACGCCTGGGCATGCTCCTGATGAGGCTGAGTATTGTGTGTGGCCTCCACGTGCCTGTATGACCTCCCTACAACGCCTGGGCATGCTCCTGATGAGGTTGCGGATGGTCTCCTGTGGGATCTCCTGCCAGACCTGGACTAAAGCATCCGCCAACTCCTGGACAGTCTGTGGTGCAACGTGACATTGGTGCATGGAGCAAGACATGTCAAATGAGCAATAAAAGAGAAGAAATCCAGCACCACCTCTGCTTTAAATACACCTCTCATTCAATGAAATGAAACTCCCGGATACATGGTGGTGCATGTCCAAGTAAACAGTCTAGTAATGCAGAAGCAAAAATAAAGGTAGCACTCAACAAAAGTTCCGAAGATGTCCTTTATTAGTACTAACAGTACATGTTGTCTGGCGGCATAGGATGGAGACCCCTAAGGGTTTGCGGGGGAGTGAGAGAGAGGACGATGGCCGTTTCGCTCCCTTCCGGAGCTTGAACGGGTCCCAGGGAGCAAGACATGATGTCCCAGATGTGCTCAATCGGATTCAGGTCTGGGGAACGGGCGGGCCAGTCCATAACTTCAATGCCTTCATCTTGCAGGAACTGCTGACACACTCCAGCCACATGAGGTCTGGCATTGTCCTGCATTAGGAGGAACCCAGGGCCAACCGCACCAGCATATGGTCTCACAAGGGGTCTGAGGATCTCATCTCAGTACTTAATGGCAGTCAGGCTACCTCTGACGAGCACATGGAGGGCTGTGCGGCCCTCCAAAGAAATGCCACCCCACACCATTACTCACCCACTGCCAAACCGGTCATGCTGAAGGATGTTGCAGGCAGCAGATCGTTCTCCACGGTGTCTCCAGACTCTGTCACGTCTGTCACATGTGCTCAGTGTGAACCTGCTTTCATCTGTGAAGAGCACAGGGCGCCAGTTGCCACTTTGCCAATCCTGGTGTTCTGTGGCAAATGCCAAGCGTCCTGCACGGTGTTGGGCTGTGAGTACAACCCCCATCTGTGGACGTCGGGCCCTCATACCACCCTTATGGAGTTGGTTTCTAACCGTTTTTGCAGACACATCCACATTTGTGGTCAGCTGGAGGTCATTTTGCAGGGCTTTGGCAGTGATCCTCCTGTTCCTCCTTGCACAAAGGCGGAGGTAGCGGTCCTGCTGCTGGGTTGTTGCCCTCCTACGGCTCCCTCCACGTCTCCTGGTGTACTGGCCTGTCTTCTGGTAGCGCCTCCAGCCTCTGGACACTACGCTGACAGACACAGCAAACCTTCTTTCCACAGCTCGCATTGATGTGCCATCCTGGAAGAGCTGCACTACCTGAGCAACTTCTGTGGGTTGTAGAGTCCATCTCAAGCTACCACGAGTGTGAAAGCACAACCAACATTCAAAAGTGACCAAAACATCAGTCAGAAAGCATTGGTACTGTGATGTGGTCTGTGGTCCCCACCTGCAGAACCACTCCTTTATTGAGAGTGTTTTGATAATTGCCAATAATTTCCATCTATTGTCTATTCCATTTGCACAACAGCATGTGAAATTGATTGTCAATCAGTGTTGCTTCCTAAGTGGACAGTTTGATTTCACAGAAGTTTGATTTACTTGGAGTTATATTCTGTTGTTTAAGGGTTCCCTTTATTTTTTGAGTAGTGTGTATATATATATATATATATATATATATATATATATATATATATATATATACTGTGGCTCTGGGTGGTGGGGGGAACGGCAGTGGCGGAGGAGTGGGGCACTGAAGGCAGCATGGCTGCGGTGGCTGCAGCCTTTACCTGAACGGGATTCGGGCATATGATCTGACGTGGCCATAGACTATAATGGTCCAGACAGAGTGAATGTGCCCTCTGTCGTACAGGGGGACATTAAGTCATAGGGGGCACACCAGGCAGGGACCCGATATTACAGGGTGGCAGGAGGGCGACTATTGCAAACAACATAATTAGAGCTATGGGCCCTTATGTGCAGAGTATTCAGGGGCCCCATTATGCAATGCAGGCGGGATACAGAGTCCCAGCAGAGCTCAACAATGACGGATACAATGTTTTATAATGGAATTGACCTAATAACAAGGCACCAGTGTAATGGTATCAGGGGCCCCGGCAGCCGCCTGTACTCAGCTCCTATATATCAGGTGTAAGGGCCACATAGTAATGGTATCAAGGGCCCAGCAGCCGCCTGTACTCAGCTCCTATATATCAGGTGTAAGGGCCACATAGTAATGGTATCAAGGGCCCAGCAGCCGCCTGTACTCAGCCCTTATATATCAGGTGTAAGGGCCACATAGTAATGGTATCAGGGGCCCCAGCAGCCGCCTGTACTCAGCCCCTATATATCAGGGGTAAGGGCCACATAGTAATGGTATCAGGGGCCCCGGCAGCCGCCTGTACTCAGCCCCTATATATCAGGGGTAAGGGCCACATAGTAATGGTATCAGGGGCCCCAGCAGCCGCCTGTACTCAGCTCCTATATATCAGGTGTAAGGGCCACATAGTAATGGTATCAAGGGCCCCGGCAGCCGCCTGTACTCAGCTCCTATATATCAGGTGTAAGGGCCACATAGTAATGGTATCAGGGGCCCCGGCAGCCGCCTGTACTCAGCTCCTATATATCAGGTGTAAGGGCCACATAGTAATGGTATCAGGGGCCCCAGCAGCCGCCTGTACTCAGCCCCTATATATCAGGGGTAAGGGCCACATAGTAATGGTATCAGGGTCCCCAGCAGTCGCCTGTACTCAGCTCCTATATATCAGGGGTAAGGGCCACATAGTAATGGTATCAAGGGCCCAGCAGCCGCCTGTACTCAGCTCCTATATATCAGGTGTAAGGGCCACATAGTAATGGTATCAGGGGCCCCAGCAGCCGCCTGTACTCAGCTCCTATATATCAGGTGTAAGGGCCACATAGTAATGGTATCAGGGGCCCCAGCAGCCACCTGTACTCAGCTCCTATATATCAGGTGTAAGGGCCACATAGTAATGGTATCAGGGGCCCCAGCAGCCGCCTGTACTCAGCCCCTATATATCAGGGGTAAGGGCCACATAGTAATGGTATCAGGGGCCCCAGCAGCCGCCTGTACTCAGCTCCTATATATCAGGGGTAAGGGCCACATAGTAATGGTATCAAGGGCCCAGCAGCCGCCTGTACTCAGCTCCTATATATCAGGTGTAAGGGCCACATAGTAATGGTATCAGGGGCCCCAGCAGCCGCCTGTACTCAGCTCCTATATATCAGGTGTAAGGGCCACATAGTAATGGTATCAGGGGCCCCAGCAGCCGCCTGTACTCAGCTCCTATATATCAGGTGAAAGGGCCACATAGTAATGGTATCAGGGGCCCCAGCAGCCGCCTGTACTCAGCTCCTATATATCAGGTGAAAGGGCCACATAGTAATGGTATCAGGGGCCCCAGCAGCCGCCTGTACTCAGCTCCTATATATCAGGTGAAAGGGCCACATAGTAATGGTATCAGGGGCCCCGGCAGCCGCCTGTACTCAGCTCCTATATATCAGGTGTAAGGGCCACATAGTAATGGTATCAGGGGCCCCAGCAGCCGCCTGTACTCAGCTCCTATATATCAGGTGTAAGGGCCACATAGTAATGGTATCAGGGGCCCCGGCAGCCGCCTGTACTCAGCTCCTATACAGTGGTGGCCAAAAGTATTGGCACCCCTGCAATTCTGTCAGATAATACTCAGTTTCTTCCTGAAAATGATTGCAATCACAAATTCTTTGGTCTTATTTTCTTCATTTAATTTGTCTTCAATGAAAAAACACAAAAAGAATTGTCCTAAAGCCAAATTGGATACAATTGGCAATAACTAAATCACACTTGCAGCCAGTTAACATGGATTATGTTATGATCTGCAACATAAACTAAGGAAAGAAAGGGAAAAGCTGTACCTACAGTAAGACTAAGCTGAATCCCTACGATGTTGCGGGCAGCCTGTTCCTTGTGAACAGACCCGCCTTCGTCCTCGGCTAGTCTGAACAGAGACCTATAGAATAAAGGGAGGGGTCCCTAAAAGAACTAAGGACTGGGACAAAAAATGGACACCTCTTAACAGAAGTTGTTGCAGAGCAAAAATACAAACTGAACAAAAAGTACTAGAGGTCCAGAGGACCAAGCAAACTAGAAAGAGATAGGCACCGAAGCACCTGGCTAGAGAGACAGGCAAAAAACAATGAAGTCCAGCAAAGCCAGAAGGGCGGAGCTGGAATATATAGGCAGCTAGTCACGTGACCGCAAAACACAAGATAGCAAAAACTAACAGGAGGGTTCTAACAGAGTAAAGTTGACTCAGCCTCTGTCCTGTGTCCTTGTGTGTACCACATTGAGCATGGAGAAAAGAAAGAAGACAAAAGAGCTGTCTGAGGACTTGAGAAACCAAATTGTGAGGAAGCATGAGCAATCTCAAGGCTACAAGTCCATCCCCAAAGACCTGAATGTTCCTGTGTCTTCCGTGCGCAGTGTCATCAAGAAGTTTAAAGCCCATGGCACTGTGGCTAACCTATCTAGATGTGGACGGAAAAGAAAAATTGACAAGAGATTTCAACGCAAGATTGTGCGGATGGTGAATAAAGAACCTCGACTAACATCCAAACAAGTTCAAGCTGCCCTGCAGTCCGAGGGTACAACAGTGTCAACCCGTACTATCCGTCGGCGTCTGAATGAAAAGGGACTGTATGGTAGGATACCCAGGAAGACCCCACTTCTTACCCCGAGACATAAAAAAGCCAGGCTGGAGTTTGCCAAAACTTACCTGAGAAAGCCTAAAACGTTTTGGAAGAATGTTCTCTGGTCAGATGAGACAAAAGTAGAGGTTTTTGGGAAAAAGCATCAACATAGAGTGTACAGGAAAAAAAAGAGGCATTCAAAGAAAAGAACATGGTCCCTACAGTCAAACATGGCGGAAGTTCCCTGATGTTTTGGGGTTGCTTTGCTGCCTCTGGCACTGGACTGCTTGACCGTATGCATGGCATTATGAAGTCTGAAGACTACCAACAAAGTTTGCAGCATAATGTAGGGCCCAGTGTGAGAAAGCTGGGTCTCCCTCATAGGTCATGGGTCTTCCAGCAGGACAATGACCCAAAACACACTTCCAAAAGCACTATAAAATGGTTTGAGAGAAAGCACTGGAGACTTCTAAGGTGGCCAGCAATGAGTCCAGACCTGAATCCCATGGAACATCTGTGCAGAGATCTCAAAATGGCAGTTTGGAGAAGGCACCCTTCAAATATCAGGGACCTGGAGCAGTTTGCCAAAGAAGAATGGTCTACAATTCCAGCAGAGCATTGTAAGAAACTCATTGATGGTTACCGGAAGCGGTTGTTCGCAGTTATTTTGGCTAAAGGTTGTGCAGCCAAGTATTAGGCTGAAGGTGCCAATACTTTTGTCTGGCCCATTTTTGGAGTTTTGTGTGAAATGATCATTGATTTGATTTTTGTTTCATTCTCTTTTGTGTTTTTTCTTTGCAAGAAAATTAAATGAAGATAATAATACCAAAGAATTTGTGATTGCAATCATTTTCAGGAAGAAACTGAGTATTATCTGACAGAATTGAAGGGGTGCCAATACTTTTGGCCACCACTGTATATCAGGTGTAAGGGCCACATAGTAATGGTATCAGGGGCCCCAGCAGCCACCTGTACTCAGCTACTATATATGGCCACGGCCGAAAGTGTTGGCAATCTTAAAATTGTTCCAGAAAATGAAGTATTTCTCCCAGAAAATTATTGCAATTACACATGTTTTGTTATACACATGTTTAATATTCTTTGTGTGTATTGGAACAAAAGAAAAAAACAAACAAAAGGAAAAAAGGCAAATTGGACATCATTTCATACAAAACCCCAAAAATGGGCCGGACAAAATTGATAGCACCTTTCCAAAATTGTGGGTGAACAACTTTGTTTCAAGCATGTGATGCTCATTCAAACTAACCTGTGGCAAGTAACAGGTGTGGGTAATATGAAAATCACACCTGAAACCAGATAAAAAGTGGAGAAGTTGACTCAATCTTTGCATTGTGTCTGTGTGTGCCACACTAAGCATGGAGTACAGAAAGAGAAGAGAACTGTCTGAGTACTTGAGAACCAAAATTGTTGAAAAATATTACCAACGGATTTTGGGTCGCAATGTAGTGCCCAGTGTCAGAAAGCTGGGTTTGCGTCCTAGGTCATGGTTCTTCCAGGAGAATGACCCCAAACATACTTCAAGAAGCCCGCAGAAATGGATGGAAACATAGCGCTGGAGAGGTATGAAGTAGCAGCAACTATGAGAGACATGGAGCAGTTTACAAAAGAAGAGTGGTCAAAATTCCAGCTGAGAGGTGTAAGAAGCTTGTTGATGGTTATAGGAAGCGATTGCAGTTATTTTATTCCAAAGGGTGAGCAACCAAATATTAAAGTTGAGGGTGCCAACAATTTTGTTCAGACCATTTTTGGGGCTGTGTGTGAAATTATGTCCAATTTGCCTTTTTTTCTGCTTTTTTGTGTTGTTGCAATACACACAAAGAAAATAAAGTGTGTATAGCAAAACATGTGTAACAGCAATAATTGGGAGAAATACTTCATTTTCTGAAACAATTTCAAGGGAGTGAACACTTTCGGCCATAACTGTATGTGTAATATATACATATATACATACATACACACACATACAGTTGAAACCAGAAGTTTCCATACACTATATAAAAAGACACATCTGCATGTTTTTCTCAATATCTGACATGAAATCAGAATAAACCTTTCCCGTTTTAGGTCAATTAGGATTACCATAATTTTTAAAATTTGCCAAATGCCAGAATAATGAGAGAGAGAGAATGTTTAAGTCATTTTTATTACTTACTGCAAAGTCAAAAGTTTACACACACTAAGATTACTATGCCTTTAAACAATTCTGGACTGCCCATATGATGATGTAATGTGTTTGGAAGCTTCTAATAGTTTTTTTTTCTGTAGTATCATGGGAAAGTCTAAAGAAATTAGCGAAGATATCAGGAAGAGAATTGTGGACTTGCACAAGTCTGCCTCATCCTTAGATACAATTTCAAGATACCTGACGGTGCCTCGGTCATCTGTACAAACAATTATACGCAAGTACAAACAAGATGGGAATGTACTGCCATCTTATCGCTCAGGAAGGAGACGGGTTCTGTGTCCCAGATATGAACGTGCTTGGGTCCGACACGTGCATATCAACCCAAGGACAAAAGCAAGAGACCTTGTGAAGATGATGGCGGAAGCAGGTAAGATTGTGTCAATAACCACAGTGAAACGAGTACTGTATCAACATGGGCTGAAAGGCCACTCTGCCAGGAAGAAGCCATTACTCCAAAAGAAACATAAAAAAGCCAAATTAATGTTTGCAAATGCACACAGGAACAAAGACCTTAATTTTTGGAGACATGTCTGTGGTCTGATGAAACTAAAATTGAACTTTTTTGGCATAATGACCATCGCTACGTTTGGAGGAAAAAGAGAGAAGCTTGGAAGCCTAAGAACACCATCCCAACTGTGAAACATGGGGGTGGCAGCATCATGATCTGGGGTTGATTTGCTGCAGGAGGGACTGGTTCACTTCACAAAATAGATGACACCATGAGAAAAGAAGATTATGTGGCAATACTGAAGCAACATCTCAAGACATCAGCCAGGAAGTTAAAGCTTGGGCGGAAATGGGTATTCCAAATGGACAATGACCCGAAGCATATTGACAAAATGGGAACAAAGTGGCTTAAGAATAACAAAGTCAATGTTTCGGCGTGGCCATCACAAAGCTCTGATTGCAATCCTATTGAAAATTTATGGGCACTCTTGCTGCGAGCAAGGCGACCTACAAACCTGGATCTGTTACCCCAGTTTTGCCAGGAGGAATGGGTCCAAATTCCGACCAACTATTGTGAGAAGTTTGTGGAAGGATATCCCAAAAGTTTGACCCAAGTCATTCAGTTTAAGGGTGATGGTACCAAATACTAATGAAATGTATGTAAACTTTTGACTTTATATATATCAAAAATTGATTCTGCTATAACCAGAACCCTGGTAGGATAAACAAAAACATGAACACTTCAAATAATATTAACAATATAATTTTATTAGAACATAAAATAACAATAATTAAAATACCAGGGGCCTCAAATGTGAGGGACAAACAAATGCTGTACCCTATATCTGCGCAGCAAGAGTAATAACCATATATTACCCCATTACTGAAATAATGTGACTATACAAATGCACTACAAAAGATTTCAATCTGAATAACCGCTCATGTGGCAAAAATAGAAAGAAAGAAATGCATATGCTATTATAACGGTCACTAGACTATCACTGATGAGTTTGAGATACGCCTATAAAATGTAAAGCGGCAGTGCATATGATGATATAGAGTCGACTGTCCAGCAAAAAAGTGCAAAGTGCTTAGATAAAGATAACGTATTGTTTCCAGCCTCAAAGAAACTAATGCATATAGCGGTTAATAATGTTAGTATATCTATCAGGGGAGACTGGGTACATAAAAGAGGCTGGGTACGGTCCCATAGAATAACTATAGTGTAATAGTGGCACTGTCCACAAATAGACAAAACAGCTCAACACATCATGAGAAAGAAATACCTGGTTAGAATGGCAGCTTCTAGGCAGGGTAATCACGCGTCCCTCCACCCCGACGCGCGTTTCATCAACACTTCCTCAGGGGTCGTGCCAGGGAGGGGAACGCCAGATGTTATATAGGGAGCCTAATCCAATCATGAACCGAGCCGGAGAGAAAAAGTGTGTCACCTGACTTTCCGGTATGTGTTCTGGCTGGTATACGGCGTGAGACATTCTGTGCCCGCCACAATACATGTGACTCTGCGGCTTCTGGCATTTGACCCGCAAGCCGGCAGTGCAGTCACGGACATGACGGCAGTGCGTGCCAGCAGGGTCTAAGAGCCAGAAACAGCCAAGGTCAGGGGGAGGCGCCCATAAATGCTAGCGCTCAGCAGCCATACACTCTAACCTGATCATACATAATACTAAGATGTGAATAGGCAGAAATTATGGGATTCTATTGTGTCGTGAACAAATATACACACTGATTAGTGATTAGAATAATGTTAAGACTCTGCAGTAAGTAATAAAAATGCCTTAAAACATTCTCTCTCTCTCATTATTCTGGCATTTGGAAAATATCAAAAATGATGGTAATCCTAATTGTCCTAAAAGGGGAAAGGTTTATTCTGATTTCATGTCAGATATTGATAAAAACATGCAGATGTGTCTCTTTATATAGTGGATGGAAACTTCTGGTTTCATCTGTATATGTATTGATTTCATGGCTCTAATGATTTTTGGGGGAATTGCTCAAGTTTTTAATGTAAGCATCAAAAATTGTAAAAAATTTTTTACACTTTTATATTTTTTACATATTTCTATGTCGCCAACAAATTCTGCAAAGTTCAGTTTTTTTCTCATTAATAAAACTTGCATTTTTCTAATCATTTATTGTATCATAAAATATTACACACAATGCAGATTGTTCAACTTTGCCAAAATTTGACTTTTCCCATGTGTCCACCAGTCTTGACCAGCACCGGCAAAATTTTGAAGCCTTGCGGAGCTTCTTGGGGAGAGGCTTAACAGCGCCGCAGGTTTTTCCAGCTAATCCTTCACTAAAACAGGCGTGTAAAAGGCCAATCTTCATGAAATGGGACATAATCTTGTGTAACTGTCTGCCCAGAAACAATGTAGGGCTGACAATTATCTAATAGGTTTGAGGCCTTAAAGGGACTCTGTCAGCACAGAATGACTGTTCAAACCAAGCACAGGCACTCGATGCACTCTTGCTGCGGCCAAACAGTTAAGTGCATCTTCTCATCTATTTCTATCCCTGTTACAAAATGGAGCGTCTGGTTGGATGCCCGACCACTGATCCATTCATTCTCAATGGAGCTGTTGGAAAAAGCAGAGCGCTCTGCAGCCCCAAAGGGCAAGAATGGAGGTCAGACTGAGCATGTGCACCGCTGCCCAATTCCAAAAGTGATAAAAGTGCCACATTCTGCCCATCAGTGCCGCTCTAAGCTGTTGGACACCACCGATCACCTTGGATAGGTGATAAAGGGGTCGTCTGATGAAAAGAAGTTCTCTCGATTTATGTACGGAAGCATCGCTATAAAATACAGTTTTCTCTCATAAAATGTGAGATTTTAGTATTACGTTATACCAGGGATGGCCAATTTATTTTCCCGAGGAGCCCTCCACTGTTCTGGAGGGAAAAATCAACAGGCTGAAATCAATTCTGCTCAATATTAGAATTGATACATTCCGCTGACTCGCTGCTACATGTTACGATAGAGCTTATTGTATCGTCTATCCTTACTTGTAGTGACTCGCCCCCTGGGCCGTGGGGCTCTCGGAACCGGACAACAGGGCAATGCTGGGAGTAGTAGTGGCGACCCGGTCCCGTGGGTCAGGGTGGTCAGACCAAATGCTGTGGCAGTGTATTTGTAGGTTTTGAAAGTCCAACTACGCCACCTGTGGATTGCGGTCAGGGAGGACCGCCGCTGCGGGGCAGACCGCTGAGGCTGGTGTTGGGGGTGCAGCAGGGAATAGTACAACTCCCCACGGGAGGAGTATAGCCTCAGAGCAGTGTAATAGGATGCTGGGGGTGATGGTGCAGGCGCAGCAGTAATCACACAGAGTCCAATAATGCAGTCCAGGGTCTTTTACTGCAGATCTTATCACAGACCCACCAGGAGTACAGGGAGGAATGGACCTGGGTGTCTGAGGGCATTCGGGCGAGCTCCACTGGTCAGGGTGAGTGGGTAGGCCTACCGTTCTCTCTCTGCCCTTGCTGACTATCTCCCCCTTTAGTGGTATGATAGCCCACGTCCCTGAGTTGGCCGTGTACTACGCCTGTATGGCTTGCGACTCGGGCCTTAGGTACCTATAGCTTCTCTGTGCTGTACCGGTCCCTCTGTGTGGCGGAGCTTCCAGGCTTCTTTGGCCAAGGGACCTAAAATCCCTCGCAAGTAGATGATCTGCTGCAGGACTTGCAATCCTGACAGCCTCGGATCCCAGTGTCCGGTATGTAGTTCTCTCTCAGCCAGGACCGACTCTCGTCGCCTCTGTCCCTGGCTTGCTGTTCCTCCTTAGCCTCATGGACTCCTCAGCTGCCGTTGACCTGTCCCTCTCTTCTGGGAACCCTTCTGGATGCTTCAGAAGTGGGTCCTGGTCTCCCTAACCCTGCCCTCAGTACCAGCTTTTATAGGGGCAGCCTGCCCCCCCTACTGGCCTGGGACAGGAGGTGCTGCAGGCTAATGGTCCATGACCAGAGAACCTCCCTCCTGCTCTCAGACACAGCCTTACAAGTTTGTGGCATCCAGGCCTGGGGTGACACATTCCCCCCTAGTAAAGTTTAGTACTCCGGGACTAACAAGAAGCACGAATACCGGGTATAAATTATAACATAAACACAACAGAGAAGAAAACAACAAACAACACCACATATTGAGTTCTTTAGGTCACAGCGTGGTCTGTGACCGGGTGTCCGTTTCACCCAGTAAGGCGAAGTCTTAACCGGTGCGGGGACATGTCCAAAGCAAACCCCAAGCGTTGGCCCTGGGAGTGGCTGCAAGGCGAAGCAAACTACTTTGGACCACTCGGGGCCACGCCAGACAGGTTTTTCTTCCGTGGCCGTCTTCTCAAGAGGCACCAAGTGCAACTATTTACAAGGTAGTTCGGTTATCCAAAGTTCATAACCTGTCAGTCCATATATCTAGAAAAACTGGAGAAAACACTATTAGTTACAGGTAACAAACATATTAACTATATACATGGTACGTTTAGATCTCGCACTTATATCCTCCAGCGAGCTGGTGTTTGTCCCCTAGTGCTGCTGGTTGATCTCCTTAACCCACTGTCTGGTGGTGGACCAACCTGGCTTTCCCCACTACCATTGAGGGTACAGCTACTAGCTAGGTTCATAGGTAGGGCAGGCAGCTGTCCGCAGGTTCTTTGGCTTACCGCAGGCATGGCAGGCTCACTGTCAGCAGAGGGATGATTCTCCTGGGCTGCTGGCATGGGTTCTTCTGCCTCTGGGGCTGCTTGTGTGTCACCCTGGCCTGGATGCCACAAGTGTAATTAAAGCTGTGTCTGAGAGCAAGGGGGAAGTTCTCTAGTCAGGGGAACATTAGCATGCAATGCCTCCTGTCTCAGGCCAGTAGGGGGAGCAGGCTGCCCCTATAAAAGCTGGTGCTGGGGGCAGGGTTAGGGAGAACTGGATGGCCTGTCTCAGCATTGAGACTTGTCCCAGAGCAGAACAGGGACAGACAGTTGCACTGCACCTAAGAGGAAGTGTGGCAGGAGGAGAGCCACAAGCCAGAGACAAGAGGCGAAGCAAGCCCGTCTTGGCAGATAAGAGACTGACTTTACCAGACTTTGGTGTCTGAGGCTGGGAGGATTCCACATCCTCCAGCAGAGAACCAGTCCGCAATGGACTGTATATTCCTTGGCCTAAGAAGCCTGGAGGCCCTGCCACAACCGAAGGGACCAGTAAAGCCGTACAAGGCTGGGAGCAGAAAGGAACCCACGTCGCAGGCCATACAGGCGAGAATACACAGAAAGCTCGGAAACGTGGGCTGTTACCCTATAACGAGGAGATAGCCAGAAGGAGCGCAGAAAGCACGGTAGGCCTACACCCTCACCCTGACCAGGGCCAATTTCCCCGTTGCTCTCAGACATCCAGGTCCCCTCCTAGCTGGGACTGTTTATGGGTCAGTTTACCTGTTTCAGTAAAGACCCTGGACTGCAACCTATTGTCTGCGTGCTCCTTCGTGCCTCCAGCACTACCGGTACTGGGACTCTCACCACCATCACTCCCAACATCCATTATACTGCCCTGGGGCCGCACTCTTCCCGTGGGGAGTCACACTACCCTAGCTGCACACCTTATCAGCCCCAGCGGTCTGCATGCAGTGGCGGTTCCTAATAACCGCAATCCACGGGTGGCGTAGTCGGACATAAATATCAGCACATAACGGACTACCACTGGCCTGACCACCCTGAGCCACGGAACCGGGTTGCCACTACTACTCCCATCGTTCCCCCACTGCCCGGATCCGAGTGCCCCACGGCCCAGGGGGCGAGTCAGCTTTGGCGTAGTCGGCAGGATTTCGTGCCCACAACCACCGGGTACTGCGTGCCTGAAAAAGACTTTTGTAACTTACCTGTGGCGAAGTTTCCCGCCGTCCGGAGTCGTTTCCCGCCATCCGGAGCCGATTCCCGCCATCAGACGCCATCTTGGACCACCGTTTCCCGCCGTCTTCTGCCGTCTTCCCGCCATCCGCAGCTGTTTCCCGCCATCGGACGCCATCTTCAGGACGCCGCGCGGGAAGAAGAGGGGCGTGGACGTCAAAACCGCGCGAGATCCGAAGCTCCGCCCACCGCACCGACACTGCACAAGGTCCTGGAAGGGAGAGAGAGTGACGCTGACGTCATCAGGACGCGACGCCAGGTCCTCGTCCATAGCAGCAGCAGCGGAGCCGCGGCCTACAGAAGAGGATCGTCGGAAGGTAGGCCACGCTTAACTAGGGGGGAGGAAGATGTCGGACACGGAGGCGCCCACTACCACCAACGCAGCTGCAGCAGCGGTGATGCCATTTTCCCTGCCCTACATCCCTGGAGCGGCCTGGCTGCCCAAGTACTCAGGGGAGCCCCATGCCCTAACTGACTTCAAGGAAAGGCTATACAGTTTGTTCCACGTTTACCCCCTGACAGAGGAACAGAAGGTCAGCATACTGACAGGGCAGTTAACTGGCGCAGCCCAAAGGGAGGTAAAATCATGGCCCACTGAGGAGAAAAGGACTGTGAAGGGTATTCTGGCCCGGCTGTAGGGTACCTTTGACACACGTACCTCTGCTGAGATTAAAATGAGGTTCTATGGATGTAAGCAGCGGGCACAGGACAGCATCAGAGACTATGCCCTAAATCTGCAGGAAGCCCTGAGGGCTATTCAACAAACTGACCCTGGCAGTGTGCAGGAAACGGATAAGCTGTTAACAGAACAATTCATAGAAGGTCTGCTGTCTAGCGCCCACAGGGCCCAACTGCGCCTCATGTTCTTTCAGAACCCCGACCTGACCTTTGCCCAATTTAAGGACAGGGCCATAAGGGTGCTCCGTGAATCTGCAACCAGTGGCGCTATAAACCCCTGGCGCCCTGCTCTCACCTACCACCAGGAGGCGGCGCCCTCCTCTATGGACCCCATGGGGGCTGATGAACAGGCCCTGAACCAAGCCCCGTCGAAAGACCTGCACCACCAAGTCCAGGAGCTGACCAGGAGCGTCGCGGCGTTGACCAGGACCGTCCAGGCGTTACAAGTGGACCCGTCAAGACCCATCGAGCTGGCTTCAAGTCCGGAGGATGTCCCGTGGCGTCGACAGAGGAGGATCCCGTCGTTCCGAGGGAGGCCCACAGACCGCTACGCAGAGGATGGACAGCCCATTTGCCGTCGATGCAACCAGCCTGGACACACTTCCAGGTACTGTAATTTAAACGGGTCCAACCTGGGGCAGAGGGCCAACCCCCAGGCATAAGATCACCAAGCCCTTATAATTGGCGTGATAAGTACGTTGGGGGGCGCCCGGTTTTACCCGTGGTGCTGGACGGTATCCCCATGAGCGCCTTGCTGGATACTGGGTCGCAAGTAACCACTATCCCTTATGTACTTTTTAAGCAGTATTGGACTGATGCTGATATCACACGGTATCCAAACAGTAACTTGAGCATCATCGCCAGTAATGGCTTACCCGTGCCGCAGATGGGGTTCAAGGAGATGACCATTATAATTGGTAAAGTTGAACAGCCGGCACAGGGAGTAATTATTGTGGACATTGACCGTCGTGAAAGTCACCCTAAAATAACTGTGGGTACTAATGTAATTGAAAATTGTCTTTCAGAGGTAATTGTAATTCTACAACAGGTGGCGGTGAATGCTAGTTCCAGCCAACAGAGAGTCCTCAACAAGGAGATAAAAGCGCTGATGAGACGGCAGCAGGTAGAACTGTCTGGTGGTGAGATCGGTAGCGTAAGACTGAGTGACCCATTCCCCATTTCCATGCCTCCCAAAAGTGAAATGATGATCTGGTGTCGGACTGCAATCGGGTTGAGAGGTAGAGACTACCAAGCCATGGTAGAACCCGTGTACTCAGACAGCAGGCCCACCATTTTGACAGCCCGGGGGGTGGTTGATGTCCGTCATGGGAGGGTGCCCGTCCGCATCCTCAACATTGGGGAGAGGGAAGTACACTTACCCAGATACGCTACACTCGCCAAACTGTTTGTTGTCGAACACAAAGCTATCAGGGCCGTGGAACCCTTGCTTCCATCTCCACAGGCGGAGGGTAATGGCTCCCAGAAACAAAAGGAGGACTGGTGCCAGAAACTCCACGTGGGTGCTGACTCCACTCCCCTGCACCAAAAACAAGGAGTCTACCGGGTGGTACAGGAGTACGAGAGAGTCTTTAGTAAGCACCCGCTAGACTTCGGCAGAGTAAAAGGGATAGAACACCACATCCCCACAGAGAGCCTCCCACCAATAAAAGAAAGACACCGACCTGTACCCCCTGCACATTATCAGAACGCAAAGGGCATGCTAAGAGAGATGAAAGAAGCTGGGGTCATTAGAGACAACTGTAGCCCCTGGGCAGCCCCCTTGGTTCTGGTGAAAAAGAAAGACGGCACCATGAGAATGTGCGTCGACTATAGACAAATCAACCGTATCAGCCACAAAGACGCATATCCGCTGCCTAGAATAGAAGAGTCTTTAGCCGCACTAAAATCAGCTAACTTGTTTTCTACTTTGGACCTTACTAGCGGGTACTGGCAGGTTCCTGTGGCAGAGGCTGACAAGGAGAAGACCGCCTTCACCACCCCGATGGGACTGAGCGAATTCAACTGCATGCCTTTCGGGCTCTGCAACGCACCAGGGACCTTCCAGCGGCTGATGGAATGCTGTCTAGGGCACCGAAACTTCGAGACGGTCCTCCTTTACCTGGACGACGTGATCGTCTATTCGAAGACCTACGAGGACCATCTCAAGCACCTGGCCGAGGTGTTCGAAGCCCTGGCAGGCTATGGCCTGAAGGTGAAACCATCGAAGTGTCACCTGCTGAAACCAAAGGTCCAGTACCTAGGGCACGTGGTAAGCGCGGAAGGAGTGGCCCCTCCGACCCTGACAAGGTCACGGCAATCAAGAGCTGGCCAAGCCCCTCGAACATCAAAGAGGTGAGACAGTTTCTCGGGTTGGTAGGCTACTAACGAAGATTCATCCCCGGGTTCACCAAGATGGCAGCTCCTATGCAGGACCTCCTGATCGGACAGTCTAAGTCCAGGAGTCAAAAGCCACCCTTCAAGTGGGATAAACCGGAAGAGGAGTCCTTCCGCCAGTTGAAGATGGCCCTCACGGGGAATGAGATCCTGGCCTACCCTGATTATGGCCAGCCTTTTATCCTCCACACAGACGCCAGTAATGTGGGACTGGGAGCCGTACTGTCCCAAAACCAACAGGGCAGAGAAAGGGTGATCGCGTACGCCAGCCGGAAGCTGAGACCCACCGAGAGGAACCCGGAGAATTACAGCTCCTTCAAGCTAGAATTCTTGGCGGTGGTATGGGCCGTGACGGAACGCTTCAAGCATTACCTGGCCTCCGCAAAGTTCACCGTGTACACGGACAACAACCCGTTGACACACCTGGACAATGCAAGACTGGGTGCCCTAGAACAGCGGTGGATGGCCCGTCTCTCCAACCATGACTTCGTGATCAAGTACCGGGCCGGCAAAACCAATGCCAACGCAGACGCCCTGTCGAGGATGCCTCACTTACCTGAAGGTGACGAAGACCCAGAAGAGCTGGAGGAGGTAGAACTCCCCGCGTTTCACCGGTATGGAGTCGCTCAATACTCCCACCGCGTGAAAGAGGAGGATCTAACAACCGTGATGATCAATCCCCTACCTCACCACAGCTGGGCCGAGACCCAAGATAGTGACCCTGCAGTCCGCCTGGTGAAAGATCTGCTGACCCGGGAAGACGCCCGCCTAGATCCAGATGCCCCAGAGGAAGCCAAGCAGCTATGGAAAGAGAAGAGCAAGCTGTTCCTCTACGAAGGCAAGTTGTGCAGAAGGATTGTCAACCACCGGACGCATGAGCTGACCTGGCAAGTCGTGGTTCCAAGGCGGGATGCAGCTATGGTCCTGGGAGCTTACCATGACAGAGCGGGACACTTCGGTTGGAAGAAACTGGAGTTCCAGCTAAGAGGAAGGTTCTTTTGGGTCGGCATGAGAGGAGCTGTAGAAAAGTGGTGCAGAGACTGTGGCCCTTGTCACCTAAGGAGGAAGGACCGCACCAGCCAGAAGACACCCTTGAGGCCCATCGTCACCACGCAGCCTCTTGAGCTGGTAGCTCTAGACCACGTCAAGTTGGCTCCAAGCCGGTCAGGGTACATCTACGCCCTGACAATCGTGGACCACTATTCCCGTTTTTTCGTGGTGGTCCCGGTAAAGGACTTGACAGCCCAAACAGCGGCCAGAGCCTTCCAGCAATATTTCTGCCATCCACACGGGTATCCGGAACAGGTCCTGACAGACCAGGGTCCAGCGTTCGAGGCTGCAATCTTCCAGGAGTTCTGCAACCTCTATGGCTGTAAGAAGATTCGGACAACGCCTTACCATCCACAAACCAACGGGATGTGTGAGAAGATGAACAATATAGTCATTGATCTCCTGAAGACGTTGCCCCTGGAGGAACGCAGCCTGTGGCCAGAAAAACTGCCGGACCTAATAGACCTATACAACAATATCCCGGTGAATGCTACAAACTGCACCCCGGCTTACCTGATGCGAGCTAGACCAGGTAAGCTGCCCGTAGACCTGGAGATGGGAGTCCTAATACCTGAGGACACCTCCCCGGATGCGGACTGGGATACGGAAAGGCAACTGCAGTACAAGAAGGTACAGGAGAGTGTGGAGAAGAGCCTGGCCCAGGTGAGAGAGAGGCAAGAAAAACTCTTCAATCAACACGCCCCTGCTGGTCCCCTAGAACCTGGTGAGCAAGTCCTAAAGCGAAAAAGAAGGCTACATAAGTTGGACGACCAGTGGGAAAGGGAACCCTACACCGTACTGCAGTCTGACCACGACAACCCAAAGGTGTGCGTAATCACCAAGGACGGAGGAGAAACCACTAGTGTCGTCTCCAGAGACCACCTCAAAAGATGCCCCGAGCAACTCCGTAGTGCAGAAGAGGATCAGAGTGACCTTGAACCCGCAGAGGACAAGGAAGAAATGATCAGCACCGTTCTCGGAGAGTTCCCTCAGTCCTGGACTCGCATAAATGATGCCATAGTGGTACCTGTCCTGCATTTCCTGCAACCGGCACAGCAACAACCAACACCAGAGCCGGAAGGTGAAGAGGAGCAAGCGGTTCCAGAGGCAGAAGAGCCTGTGCCAGCAGCCCAGGAGAGTCAACCCTCTGCTGACAGTGAGCCTGCCATGCCTGCGGTAAGCCAAAGAACCCGCAGACAGCTGCCTGCCCTACCTGTACACCCAGCTGGTAGCTGTAACCCTAACGCTAGTGGGGAAAGCCAGGTTGGTCCACCACCAGACAGTGGGTTAAGGAGGTCAACCAGGAGCACAAAGGGACAGATATCCGCTCGCTGGAGAATATAGAGCGCGCTAAAATTGTAAATGACCCTGTTGCCAAATGTTGAAATGTTTGCCAAGTTACATGCTTGTTTGGTAATTCTGTGTTTCAGTTTCTTGCAGTTACCGTAAGGACTCACAGGTTATGGACTTTTTATAACCAGGACCTTGTATGGACTGCGTTCGGAGCCTAACCAAGGAATGAACTAAGACTGTAAAGGACTTGGGGTAGGACAGACCCCCACCTGGTTAAGGCTCCCCGTTGTGTTGGTGATATGGACACCTGGTCACAGACCACACTGTGACCTTAAGAACTCAATCTGTGCGTCACTTGTATACTAATGTTTTATGGTATGCATTTTGTCTTTGTATATTGTTTAGTCCCGGAGTACTAAATTTCACTAGGGGGGAATGTGTCACCCTAGCATGGATGCCACAAGTGTAATTAAAGCTGTGTCTGAGAGCAAGGGGGAGGTTCTCTAGTCAGGGGAACATTAGCATGCAATGCCTCCTGTCTAAGGCCAGTAGGGGGAGCAGGCTGCCCCTATAAAAGCTGGTGCTGGGGGCAGGGTTAGGGAGAACTGGATGGCCTGTCTCAGCATTGAGACTTGTCCCAGAGCAGAACAGGGACAGACAGTTGCACTGCACCTAAGAGGAAGTGTGGCAGGAGGAGAGCCACAAGCCAGAGACAAGAGGCGAAGCAAGCCTGTCTTGGCAGATAAGAGACTGACTTTACCAGACTTTGGTGTCTGAGGCTGGGAGGATTCCACATCCTCCAGCAGAGAACCAGTCCGCAAGGGACTGTATATTCCTTGGCCTAAGAAGCCTGGAGGCCCTGCCACAACCGAAGGGACCAGTAAAGCCGTACAAAGCTGGGAGCAGAAAGGAACCCACGTCGCAGGCCATACAGGCGAGAATACACCGAAAGCTCGGAAACGTGGGCTGTTACCCTATAACGAGGAGATAGCCAGAAGGAGCGCAGAAAGCACGGTAGGCCTACACCCTCACCCTGACCAGGGCCAATTTCCCCGTTGCTCTCAGACATCCAGGTCCCCTCCTAGCTGGGACTGTTTATGGGTCAGTTTACCTGTTTCAGTAAAGACCCTGGACTGCAACCTATTGTCTGTGTGCTCCTTCGCGCCTCCAGCACTACCGGTACTGGGACTCTCACCACCATCACTCCCAACATCCATTATACTGCCCTGGGGCCGCACTCTTCCCGTGGGGAGTCACACTACCCTAGCTGCACACCTCATCAGCCCCAGCGGTCTGCATGCAGCGGCGGTTCCTAATAACCGCAATCCACGGGTGGCATAGTCGGACATAAACATCAGCACATAACGGACTACCACTGGCCTGACCACCCTGAGCCACGGAACCGGGTTGCCACTACTACTCCCATCGTTCCCCCACTGCCCGGATCCGAGTGCCCCACGGCCCAGGGGGCGAGTCACTTGCTCTTCTTGCTCTCCGGTAGGCTCCTGCTGGGTAGGCTGAAGGAAGTGTAGGACGGGTACCAGTATTGCGCCATTTATCTGAGTCCAGGTCCGGGGGAACTCTCCGAGAACTGTGCTGATCATCTCTTCCTTGTCCTCTGCGGATTCAAGGTCATCTTGATCTTCATTTGGACTCTGTAGTTGCTCGGGGCACAGACCCACCAGGAGTACAGGGAGGAATGGACCTGGGTGTCTGAGGGCATTCGGGCGAGCTCCACTGGTCAGGGTGAGTGGGTAGGCCTACCGTTCTCTCTCTGCCCTTGCTGACTATCTCCCCCTTTAGTGGTATGATAGCCCACGTCCCTGAGCTGGCCGTGTACTACGCCTGTATGACTTGCGACTCGGGCCTTAGGTACCTGTAGCTTCTCTGTGCTGTACCGGTCCCTCTGTGGGGCGGAGCTTCCAGGCTTCTTAGGCCAAGGGACCTAAAATCCCTCGCAAGTAGATGATCTGCTGCAGGACTTGCAATTCTGACAGCCTCGGATCCCAGTGTCTGGTATGTTGTTCTCTCTCAGCCAGGACCAGCTCTCGTCGCCTCTGTCCCTGGCTTGCTGTTCCTCCTTAGCCTCCTTGACTCCTCAGCTGCCGCTGACCTGTCCCTCTCTTCTGGGAACCCTTCTGGATGCTTCAGAAGTGGGTCCTGGTCTCCCTAACCCTGCCCTCAGTACCAGCTTTTATAGGGGCAGCCTGCTCCCCCTACTGACCTGGGACAGGAGGTGCTGCATGCTAATGGTCCATGACCAGAGAACCTCCCTCCTGCTCTCAGACACAGCCTTACAAGTTTGTGGCATCCAGGCCTGGGGTGACACAGTAGCAGCAAATCCACACCATATAATTCAGTGCTTTTTATAAATCATCTGCTCCCGTTATTCAATCATTGTACGATGATAAATAGCTCTTCACACACACATTATGATGCCCCCACAGTACATTCCCCCGACAAAGTATGATGTCCCCACAGTACATTCCACCACACACAGTATGATGTCCCCACAGTACATTCCCCCCCACACACAGTATGATGTCCTCACAGTACACCCCCCCACACACAGTATGATGGCCCCACAGTACATTCCTCCCCACACACAGTATGATGCCCCCACAGTACATTCCTCCCCATAAAGTATGATGTCCCCACAATCGATTTCTCCACACACAGTATGATGTCCCCACAGTACATTCCCCCCACACATACAGTATGATGCCCCCACAGTACATTCCTCCCCACACAGTATGATGCCCCCACAGAACATTCCCACACACACAGTATGATGCCCCCACAGTATATTCCCCCTCACACACAATATAATGCCCCTACACAGCATGATGTCCCCACAGTAAATTCTCACACACAGTATGATGCCCCCACAGTAAATTCCCCCACACTCAGTATGATGTCCAAACAGTACATCCCCCCCACACAAAGTATGATGTCCCCACAGTACATTCCCCCCCACACACAGTATGATGCTCCTGACGCGCCCCTGGGCCTTCGTCGCGCGGCATCGCGCGCACGGGAGCTTACCCGGAGCCGGATCTGTTGAGGGTTGTAGTCTCGTGGCGGTGACCCGGTCCATGCCCAGGGAGTCAAACTGTGTGGCTGAGTAGTGCAGTAGATGTTGGACGACTACGCCACCCGTTGAATGCAGCTTTAGGGCCGCTGCTGCAAGACAGTCCGCTGAGGCCAGTGTTATAATTGTGCAGCGTAGATGGTATAACCCCCAACGGGAGGGGTACGGCCTCAGGGCAGATAGTGTAGATGACGGTGGTAGTGATGGTGCGGTAAGGAGGCACAGAGACGTGGGATGCAGTTTCAGGGTTTTTACTCACTGGTGTTGCTTCAGTCACTTCGGCCGGGAGTGACCACCCGAGCCGTGCTGCGTCCACCAGGTGCGGGACTCGGCTAACCCCCAGGCAATTCCGGAACGTGGTCCTGAGCTCCCCTCTCTCTCTCTCTCTCCGGCCATCCCCACCAGGGATCCACCTTTGTCCGGTTCCCTTGGGCCTCTATATGGTAAAACCTTTTAAGGCTTTCCTGACCCTACTCGTGGTGTACCTTCCTGGTGAATGTGGTGAGGGTTGTGGCAAAACTTGACCACGACCTCCGGTTCCTGATTAAGGATGTTTTGCCTCCGTCAGTTTGGGATCCGGTGCCCTCTTCTGCCAACCCTTCACCCTTTTTAGCTCACTCGTGGGATCTCAGGGTTCCCTCTTGGTCTTATGCCTCTGGGCCTTTCTTCCTCTTCCTCTCTGCTTCAGGCCTGGCCCTGGAGCGGGGCCCAGCCGGAGCCACAGCTCCCTGTCAGCCCTCCTGGCTGAACTCCTCCTCAGAACTCTCCTGACAGACTGACCCTATCTCTAGATGGTGCCCACCATATATACTCCCTCTATGTGTGAGCCCAGGTGACTAGCACCCAATGGGCTCCTACCTCTATGCCCAGAGCCCCTCTCCTATCTGCCCCTACACTACTGGGATGTTCCTCCCCCCCTCCCACTCCAGCCAGGGACAGACGCTGTCGTACCTGCACATCTAACTGGTGGGAGTACCGTAGTTCTGTCCCCCGGAAATGGGATGAGTGTAGTGCATGCAGCTATCTGAGCTCAGTCCCACACTCCATCCTTACCCGGGAGTGGAATACCACACCTCTGGTTTGAGGTGCAATACCCCTGTAGCAGCCGAGTCCTCAGGGTGCTACACTCCCACAGTACATTTCCCCCACACACAGTATGATGTCCCCACAGTACATTCCCCCACACACAGTATGATACCCCCACAGTACATTCCCCCCACACACAATATGATGTCCCCACAGTACATTCCCCCACACACAGTATGATGTCCCCACAGTACATTCCCCCCACACACAGTATGATGCCCCACAGTACATTCCTCCCCACACACAGTTTGATGCCCCCACAGTAAATTCCCACACATACACAGTATGATGCCCCCACAGTACATTTCTCCAACACACAGTATGATGCCCCCACAGTACATCCCCCCCACATAAAGTATGATGTCCCCACAGTACATTCCCCCCCACACACAGTATGATGCTCCCACAGTACATTTCCCCCACACACAGTATGATGTCCCCACAGTACATTCCCCCACACACAGTATGATACCCCCACAGTACATTCCCCCCACACACAATATGATGTCCCCACAGTACATTCCCCCACACACAGTATGATGTCCCCACAGTACATTCCCCCCACAGACAGTATGATTCCCCACAGTACATTCCTCCCCACACACAGTTTGATGCCCCCACAGTAAATTCCCACACATACACAGTATGATGCCCCCACAGTACATTTCTCCAACACACAGTATGATGCCCCCACAGTACATTCCCCCCACACAGTATGATGTCCCCACAGTACATTTCCCCCCCACACACAGTATGGTGTCCCCACAGTACATTCCCCCACACACACAGTATGATGTCCCCACAGTACATTCCCCCCACACAGTATGATGCCCCCACAGTACATTCCCCCACACACAGTATGATGTTCCCCTCTACGCCAGTCTTTTCACCGAGCTAAATACAACTCTCAGCAAAAAAAGTTGTGGACTGGCTCCGTACCGTCTCTGGCCACATTCACCTGTCCACGTGTTTGTGGTTAGGCAGTCCTTCCACTGGGGAGGGCACGGGTAATGTTGTGGGACCCATGCTTGTGGAAGGCGGAGACAATACCGGAAAAAATAATGGCGGCTGGGGACCGAGTATAGATACCCAGTCGCCGCCGCCATAAGATTGTGGACAGCTTCCGCCTCCACGAGCTTAAAAAGCCATATTTCAAGTGCAAGCAGCTGCCCAGAAATCTGGCAGTTTAGTGTTGCGGCCTGTGGGTGGGTGGATGGCTGCATACTTGCACTTGCATTTCAAGTAACAGAAAACTAAGCATATGGTGGCCTCTATCATCATCATGGCCTCACCTCGACACTATGAACTCTCCAGAAGGAGAAGCCAGAGCCCGCCGGAGTAGTCTCCGGTTCTCTGGTGGGCCCGTCCAACCCTGCCGAAAAGCTGCCCTGGCTAATAAAATTGTGGGGGAAGGTTTCCGGACACTCTGTGGCTGCTTTTTTAATGTGGATCGGCCATGCTTATGCATGTTATTTCTCAAAAAGCATTACAGATCAGGCCATTGTCCAACTCTGTATTCAAGAAATAAAATGCGAAAAGAAAGATGTGTGTGTGTCAAAGCACCACCGACAAGTGCGAGTTGATGTTGGACGGACTGCCATTGCTTCTGCAACAAGCTGAATTACAGGACTTCCTGGGAGAAATGACACCCAGGTTAGATACGGTTTCCCTCTATGCCAGTCCTTTCACCGAGCTAAATACAACTGTCAGCAAAAAAAAAGTTGTGGACTGGCTATGTACCGTCCCTGGCCACGTTCACCTGTCCACATGTTTGTGGTTAGGCGGTCCTTCCCAGTAAGTGCACTGGGGAGGGCACGGGTAATGTTGTGGGACCCGTGCTTGTGGAAGGCAGAGGCGATACCGGGAAATATAGTGGTGGCTGGGGAAAGAGTATGGACACCCGGCCGCCGCCGACATGAGGTTATGAAAAGCTTCTGCCTCCACGAGCCTAAAAGGCTACATTTTAAGTGCAAGTAGCTGTCAAAAATTTGTCAGTATAGTATTGCAGCCGGTGGGTAGGTGGGTGGCTGCCTGCATACTTGCACTTGCATTCCAAGGAACTGAACGCTGTGGAGGGACAAGGACGTGGACGGTGATTGTTGCAAGTCTGTAACGACAGGTCCATGGCGGGAGGCATCTTCGCATGCGCCAAGCATCTCTTATGATGGGCACACTTTTAGGCAGTGACCTGGGAGTCAGAGATGCTTCCATGCTGTTCCCATGTCTTTTCAGCACTGTATGCATGTGTCTGATGACGTGTCACACAACACATGGCCAGATAAGGTTGTAAAATGTTAAAATGACATTTCCTGGTGAATGCATTTGTGTTGGTTGAAAGCAATGCAAAAGTGCAAAAACGCATCAAAAACGCTACGTGTGAACATAGCCCAAGGTGTGGAGGAGTATTTTTGTTTTTGGTTATTTATTTTCCCTTATATACAAGTCATAACCCTGGAAAGGATGTTCCTTAACACACTTCCCAGGAAAATCCATTTTGGTTTCGTTTTTGTATGTTTTATTGTGAGTCCGTAAAAGTGGCATAAATATTTCTGACAACGTTGTTGACAGCAGTGACCTGGGAGTCAGAAATGCTTCCAGGGGTCTTCTCCATGCTGTTCCCATGTCATTTGAGCACTGTTCCCATCGATTTGGGCAATTTTTAGGCCCTCTGCAGACCGCCGGGGGGAGCCGCCTGAAAAATGCTTGAGTTTCCCATAGACTTACATTGGGCTCATTGCTCGGGTCGAGCAGCCGAGTATTCCAATGTGCTCGACCCGAGCATCGAGCACCCGAGCATTTTAGTGCTCGCCCATCACCATTAATGACGTAAATGATTGATCACTTGGGTCACTTATCATTAATTCTTCAATATTTGTCACAGTTGTTAATAGTAAACTCTCCAACCAATGAGGTAAATGTTATTGGGTAAAAAAAGACACGCGAGGAATAAATATACACAATATTTCCCATAATATGACTATTATATCTTTGAGGAATATTCACAAGTGGCATTTTTTTCAGGGTTATTTTTCTGCTGCTAAAACACTGCGTTTTACAGTACCAGCTTAGTGAATGAGATTTCTAAAGTCTCATTCACATGCTGCGTTTTTTTCCTTTTTTTATTTTAAATTTGCAGGATGTTAATTCTTTCAGGGGTTTTGCAGCATTTTTCACCCATTCAAATGAATGAAAAAAAGCAACCCACAAGTATAAACACTGCAAAAACACAGCAAATAAGTGTGGATTGTATGCAGTGTTTTTCCTGAGTACAACCTGGTTTTTGGTGTGGAAAAAAATGCTGCAAAAACGCAACGTGTGAACATTCCCTTATCCTGGTTGTGTTGTATTTGGAAATAAAAGAGGACGGCCAAAAAAGCATATTGCTAGGCAGCATGTATGTGTGTAGAGCCATTCCTTGAAGATTCCATCACAAGATTCCATGATGACATCACAGGTCATGGTCGGGCATTATGACATCACAGCTCACAGTCACTATATATACAATGTACACAGGTTCACGGCTGCCTTTGTTGGCTTCATAGTGACTGAGCGCACTTGCAGTTTCTCGCTATTCTATAGTGACTGATCGCACTTGCAGTTTCTCGCTATCCCATAGTGACTGAGCGCACTTGCAGTTTCTCGCTATTATATATAGTGACTGATCGCACTTGCAGCTTCTATGGCTGAATTACTTTTGGACAATCTTCAAGTAGAAGCTCTATGGGAGATTCTTACCACCAATCGCCCTGAGATTGTGCTTCTACCACCCGATGGCGTCCTCAGCTTCACTCACCGGCTGGTGGTGGAGCTTGTAAGGGACTGCCTGACCAAATACCACCGAGGTCATCTCACCTCAGAGTATCTGACGGATTTACCTCAGAACATCAGGACATTACTACAGCAGGTAAGTGGCGGAAGCTCCGCATAACACTTCTCAATAATGGATAATAATGGTGGGATAGAAGCAGGGGCTGATTAAGAGTAGCCAGGGCCCTGGGCAGTTTAGGAGCCGTGGGCTCCCAGCACCCGATGTATCACATGACATAGCACAAGATTGCCTTTGATAGATCATGTGATAAGTCACGCGATTAACATGCAGGTGCTCGGGTGCACTACACATAACAGAGCGCTATACATAATAGAGCAGGGGTGGGAAAGTAATATTACTGAGGGGCCACATGAGAAATGTGACTGTTGTGTAGGCCGAATCAATAGGCTGAAATTAATTCTGCTCAATATTAACATATGAATTATATTTTATATTATTAACTGTATCACTTAATATTGAACAGAATTAAGTGTGCTGGCATCCCCCTACATACAGAAAGAGCCCACACACATACCCTATATACAGTAAGAGCCCACACACAGCACCCTTTATACAGTAAGAGCCCATACATAGCACCAATGTACAGTATGAGCTCACACACAGAATCCTATTTAGAGTATGAGCCCTCACATAGCTCACTATATACAGCCTAGCTCTCACATAGCCCTCTATATACAGTATGAGCCCTCACATAGCCCGCTATAAATAGCTGAGCCGTCACATAGCCCCCTATATACAGCATGAGCCCCCACACACTTTAAATATTGCTTGGCAGCATGTATTTGTGCAGAGCCGCCGCTATAAGATTCCATCACAAGATTCCATGATGACATCACTAGTGATGGTCGGCCATTATGACATCAGAGCTCACAGTCACTGTGTACAATCTACACAGGGTCATGGCTGCCGTTGTTGGCTCCATAGTGACTGAGCACTTGCAGTTTCTCGCTATGGAACATTAGGACATTCCACAGCAGGTAAATGGTGGACGCTCCGCACAAATCTTCTCCACAATAATGGATAATAACGGTGGGATAGAAGCTTCTTCTTTCTTCCAATATAAAACAGGACAAGACCCCAGATATGTAGTCAATGTATCTGCAGAGAGGAGCAGATGTCAGATACAATGGCGGCCTTCATTGTGATCTTTCTCATCTCGAGATTATTCATTTGTGTTTCTTTTCTTCTTTATAGGCTGAAAAAAGATCTCAATATGGAGATTTGTCTTTTGTTAAAGAACTGGCCGAAAAAGTCCTGTGTGTACTGGAAGGTCCGGCCCGCTCATCGGAACGCCCGGTAAGGATCCATCATCTTCTCTATCAAACGTCCTTGTTTTCTGATCTTCTCCAGATCACCAGCCAGATATCAGAAGATCTGGTGTTAGATCTTATCGGCCTCCCTGTCAGCCCCTGGCAAGCACAGGAGGTAATATGGCCGCCTGTCTCTGCTGATGGCAGTCTGTATTCTGCTGATGTAGTCACAGCTCAGTGGTGGGAAGTCTGTATTTCCGCCTCTGTCTCCCTCTATTATCCATATTAATGTTTTTGCAATGTTACCTCATCTTAATCCATTTTATCTGATAAAAGTCCTCATGATGGCGGCTGATCTGTATAGTTACAGTTGGTGTGTCTGTAAATGCGGGTTTAGTCCTTCCTGATTTGTGGATTTGGTGATTTAGTGGAAGGTTCCTCGTGGTAATTCTATATATTCTATCAATCAGGAGACACCAGAAGGCGACACCGAAGACGAGCAAAATGTGACCCCAGAGACCCCTGACCCTAATACGAGTCAGCCGGAGCCGAGCAGCGATCTGACTACAGGTGAGCCGATCACACAACCTTCTACCGGAAATATCCAGATATTAAAGAGAACAGGGGATAATGTCATAGTTACTCTTTCCACTCTGTAATCAAACATACAGAGAACCAAAATGAAAAACTTGGAAAAAGTCACGAGCCAACCAGAATGCAGTATAATGGGTCCCACAAAGTCCTCCATAACGAATAATGGGTCCCACAAAGTCCTCCATAATGAATAATGGGTCCCACATAGTCCTCTATGCAGAATAATGGGCCCCACATAGTGCTCCATGCAGAATAATGGGCCCCACATAGTCCTCCATACAGAATAATGCCCCACATAGTCCTCCACACAGAATAATGGGCCCCACAAAGTCCTCCAAACAGAATAATGGGCCCCACAAAGTCCTACACACAGAATAATGGGCACCAGATAGTCCTCCATACAGAATAATGGGTCCCACAAAGTCATCCATACAGAATAACGTGCCCCAGATAGCCCTCCATACAGAATAATGGGCCCCACATAGTCCGGCACACAGTATAATGGGCACCACATAGTACTCCATACAGTAAAATGGGCACCACATAGTCCTCCATACAAAATAATGGGCCCCACATAGTCCTCCATACAGAATAATGGACCCCACATATTCCACCATACAGAATAATAGGCCCCACATAGTCCTCCATACAGAATAATGGCCCCACATAGTCCTCCATACAATATAATGGCCCCACATAGTCCTCCATAAGGAATAATGGCCCCACATAGTGCTCCATACAGAATAATGGCCCCACACAGTCCTCCACACAGTATAATGGCCCCACATAGTCGTCCATACAGGATAATTGACCCCACATAATCCTCCATACAGAATAATGGGCCTCACATAGTCCTCCATACAGAATAATGGGCCCCACATAGTCCTCCATAGAGATTAATGGGCCCCACATAGTCCTCCATACAGTATTATGGGCCCCACATAGTCCACTGTAGAGTATAAAGGGCCCCACATAGTCCTTCATAGAGAATAATAAGCCCCACATAGTCCTCCATACAGTATTATGGGCCCACATAGTCCTCCATAAAGTATTATGGGCCCCACAAAGTCCTCCATAGAGAATCATAGGCTCCACATAGTCCTCCATACAGTATAATGGGCCCCACATAGTACTCCATACAGAATAATGGGCCCCATATAATCCTCCATACAGAATAATGGGCCCCACATATTCCACCATACAGAATAATAGGCCTAACATAGTCCTCCATACAGAATAATGGCCCCACATAGTCCTCCATACAATATAATGGCCCCACATAGTCCTCCATAAAGAATAATGGCCCCACATAGTCCTCCATACAGAATAGTCATTTCTCCATTATATTGCTGTATTATGTCTGTAGGATTAATATCCTCTAATACATTTTATTTCCTCATCATTTTATCGCTATTTTAGAAACAACTGAGCTGTTGGATCCTGACAGTGTAATCTTAGAGATCCCGGAGATCCAAGAACCTGCCGGTGTAAGTATTATAGAGGTAGATGTCTGTGTATCACCAGATCACGGGGTGTAAATGACCCGTCCAGTATTATCCCCCATATAACCAGGGGGCACCTCTATTATTAGAGGAGATGACACTATTGCATTAGATAATAGCGTTTATATTATAGGGAATCCGTCAGCAGGTTTCTGCTCACCTATCGGATCAGTGACATCAGCTGGGACATAATATAGGAGGAGACGTTTCTGCATCTGGAGATTTTCTCCAGCAGCTTCTAGATCTTAATATCATTTCTTCTTCTTCTTCTTTTCTAGGACTTGATGGAATCATTGATCCCGGCGGGAAAGCCGCGTATGAGCGACTACGAAACATCTAAGCTGATCAGCAGCGGATCTTTTGGGTGAGATTTCAGTTAGCATAAGCCACATTTCTCAGGGTTCCCTATGATAATTCTTCATCCTCTGTGCTTTGCCATTCAGTGTTATCATAGGGACATGATCTGAGGTGAAAGGTGATAACGTGACCTGGGTGAGGGTCCGGCAGACGTGGCATTGTGCAGACTTCCCATAGGTGATAATGTGACCTGGGTGAGGGTCTGGCAGACCTAGCATTGTGCACACCTTCCATAGGTGACAATGTGACCTGGGTGAGGGTGTGGAAGATGTGGCATTGTGCAGACCTCCCACAGGTGATAATGTGACCAGGGTGAGGGTCCGGCAGACGTGGCATTGTGCAGACCTCCCATAGGTGATAATGTGACCTGGGTGAGGGTCTGGCAGACGTGGCATTGTGCAGACTTTCCATAGATGGTCTATGTAGTATTATTTCATGTATTTCTAGATGTGGATTTCTAGTAATGGTCGGACTTCTGGTATTAAACATTAGTACAGAAGACCATATAATGACTTCTATAGAAGGACTGTTAATAAGGATTCACTATAAACCATGGTTTCTTCTTCTCTCCAGGTCTGTCCACTTAGTTCACCATAAAGACTCACAGAAGATCTTCGCTATGAAGAAAATTGCCAAGCGGGACCTGGATACTCCAAAACATGTGGAAGGGGCCTATCTGGAGAGGGACATCCTGACATTCGCTGACTGTCCCTTTGTGACCTCCATGCTCTGCTCCTTCCCTACTAGATCTCACCTGTGTATGGTCATGGAGTATGTAGGAGGTAGGAGATGTACATGTATTATATTCAGCCCATGTCTGCTGACATCTTATCACCGCTCATATCATTAGGACTTGTCCCCGTGGACGGTTACATCCCCGCAGAGCATTTACTATAGATATTATGGAAAGTCATTGATGTGTGTGATCTCCCTGTATGTCCGCACTGAGCACGTCAGTATCGCCAGCTGTAGACGAGATGAGACATCACTTTATTAGTGACATGGACGACATCTCACCATGACCTCAGACTAATATTCTGTGCTCTATACATTATATCTGTATATATTCTCTCCTGGCCCAATGTCTCCGCTCACTTCTCATGATCCATCGTGGTGATCTGCTGTATAAACCCCTCACCGCTCATATTTCCTTTCTTCTATAGGTGGAGACTGTGGGACCCTCCTAAGCACCAGGGGTCCTTTATCTGTCCCCTTGGCCCGCCTGTACTTTGCAGAAGCGATACTTGCTGTGGAATACCTGCACAGCTATGGTGTGTTGCATAGAGACCTGAAGCCAGAGAAGTAAGTGCCCCCTATAGTTTAATAAAGGGGGGAAAGTTATCATTTATTACCACACAGCCCGTGAGCCTAAAACCATCTTCTCTTTCACAGCCTCCTGATTACACCGGCTGGACACATTAAAGTCGCCGATTTTGGGATTTCAAAAGTTGGTGTCATGATACCAGAAACCAACACCCACAAGGAATCATTGGAGGACATCGCCAGAGAGTTCCAGGACCATGAGGTTGGCATCACTTACAGGAACTTAGATGGTTCTTTACAAATCTCATCACACTATTGTCTCTTCTCTACGTTCTTCATTTCTAGAGAACTTTTCAACTGATATTTTATCTTCTGTCATTGAGTTTTTATGTCGAGAACTTGTCATAATATTAATTTCATTGATTCTCATTTCTACCTTCTGTTGGTTTCCAGGACTGTGGCACCCCGCTTTACATGGCCCCAGAAATCATTCTGAAGAAAGGCTATGGAAGACCTGCCGACTGGTGGTCAATGGGAATTATCCTGCATGAGTTTCTGGTGGGATATGTACCATTTCATGGGGATTCCCTATCTGAGCTCTATAAAAATATTGTCACTGGTAAGTAGAATAATCCGATCATTGCTTTGACTGGTTACATGAATTTAGTTATTTCCTCTACTTTATCTTACAGTCCAAAACAGAGGTTTTATTTTCTGTAATTTTCTATATAACAGGAGACATAATTTGGGATTGGGATCGCTCTCCTCCCCCCGATGCTCAGGACCTTATTAATGACCTGCTCAGAACAAATCCTGCACAAAGACTTGGGACAGGTAACTGATATACTTTATTAGTATTAATATTCACTTTTTACAACGAGGACTCTTCGCTCCTGTCCATGAGGATCAGCACTTCTCTATCTGCTTGCCTATTTCTACTTCTCCATAATATAACTTTCAGTTTGTTTCCTTCGGTTTTGTCATTACTTAAGATTAAGATATACTGTTCAGATATGGAGCAGCCTCTAACAATGTCCGCATCACTTTTGTTTTTCTTTTTCCAGGAGGAGCATTTGAGATCAAGAGTTATCCATTCCTGAGTGACTTAGAATTTGAAAACCTTCTAAGTCAGAAGCCGGAGTACATTCCTCGGCTTGTTTCAGATGAGGACACCAGCTTATTTATCAGTAAGTAGAAGACGTCATCTAGACTAAGCGGCTGTTTGTCTCGTCTTCAATAATATGTGACAATCGGTTCCCATTAATAGTAGTGATAAATGGTGACTGTGTTATACTGACAACCGCTAATAACACTTCATTACCTATGTCTTGTAGATCACGCTGATACAAACAAGCCTATTGTCTCAGAGGAGGAGGACACAAGTGAGGATAATGAGAGCCTTTTCTTCCAAAATTTTACAACATCCTCTAAAAGGCTTTCTAAAGTAAGTGATCAATAAATCCAGAATACATAAAAAGACCTCTAAAAGTAAAAAATTGAATTTCATATCTTATTTTTGTCCTTTTTTAGCTCTGTACCACCGCTATCAAGTTTCCTCCAGAGTGTACCCCGGCATCCAGCAGAAACATCTCAGAAATGTGAGTAGATTATGGGGTCATTATTGGGAGCTCCAGGCTAATATATGTGCACAATACCAAATATAGGACATAAATACCATAATATTGAATGCAGCATCCACCGCCCCATGATCAGCGGTCATTGGCTATTGGCTTCAGAATCCGCTGGAGATAACAACCCATAATTGCTGCCGGTCAGGCATTGTTAGTTTTGCCCACACTGCAGGAGATATGTAGTATTACATGCCGGCCATTGTTGCTAGTTGTTTCCATAGAAGGTAGTTTTGAGCAGGAGACTTCCCCACTATGACTTTCATATGTCCTATTAAGCCTTATAGTTGGGGTTCTTCTAGTGAGACAATCCCATTTATACTGAATTTACTTGTGATTTACACGTTTTTCTTCTTCCTAACAGGCAGAAAGGATCTTTTCCTGAATCTGCTAGAGACGATGCTATAACCAGCTTGCCATCCTCGTCCCCATTGTCAGGTATGTACATGTCTATAGCACAAACAATGTGAATGTTGTCATCAAGGGTGAAATATTTCCACATGGTTTTTCTTTAATGGGTCTCCTATGTTATCCATGTTTCAAGGAACCCAATTACTTTGCCCATGGGCCCATACTGTGTCTCCATTTCTGTAATTTTGTACAGTATTATCATGGATTCTGTGATACATTGTTGCATCCAGTAACCTCCGCCATCATAATGAGATATCGTCTCCTATAGTAGAATATCGCTCATTAGGGATGCACCATATGGCGGCACACAGGGCGTTCACTGCTCCATATTAGTGACACATCTAATGCCCCTCATATGAGGTCATGTCCGGTATATAGGACTTATTCTGCCCTATTGTGTAATACCAGATTGTCAGGACTATAGGGGACAGGACTAGAACAATCTATGTACTATATACAGGAGCGATACAATGCAGACCCCATAACAATATGTCTTTAGTGAGTTGTTGTTTTTTCTTCTTTCTGATCAGAATTTCCAGCTGACAACGAAAAATCAGAAAATGGGAAAAAGGGGAAAAAGAGACGAGGTAAGTGTGAGAGTCATCTCCATGTTGTGTGATGTCGTCAGTGAGAATAATTCATGTGGAGCAGATGTCATCTGTCGGAGATGGGATTGTCACATGTATGATGGCTGACGATGATCCCTGACCTCTGTGTGATGAGATTCCTCTGCGTCCGGCCACAGTGACCGCACAGTAGTATCATGTCATATGGAGTCCCATCACTTACATTATATTTCCTTCTCTTCTCATAGGTTCCATCTTCCGCCGGATCTTATCATCCTGCCGGCGTGGATTATCCAGGGCTGCTCGCGTATTTGCGTGTTGTCACCGTTCCCCTAGAGACATCTAAAAGACGGTAAACCTCCGCATCCAGCGCCCTGAAGTCCAGCAGATCCACCATCACTGCTGGAGCTGTACAGAAGGACCTTCACCATCTACCGGTGGCCTTCTGACTGTTACATCTCTGCCCGGACAATCTCAGTATCACCTCTGTCACCAGGCTCCGCGGTATTCATACTGCTCGCAGACGTGGCGGTTACTGATCACCTGGTATCTGACCCCGGCTGTCCTCCTGACTATGAGTTTGCCTACTGATTCTGTTCCTGGTTTTGTCCCTCCCTTCTATCCTAATATTAATAAAAAAAAAATACAATTATTATTACTGAGATCTTGGTTCATCCATCAAACTTTACTCTGCATTTTGTTAACTGATAAAAATAATTTATTGACACTTCTGCTTTTAAAAGGATATATAGAGTATGCTTATAATATATATACAGTATGGTGATTATATATACATGGTGACAAAGTCACTGGCAAAGTGCTGGAGGGGAGGTATGTTTCACTGAGGCTATTAGCTTCAGTGATTTGAAGCCCATAAGTTTTACACCAGCATACTATGTGTTGAGAGGGATTAATCGGCCATTTTAAGGGCTGGGTTTTTGTGAACGACCATAGAACGGGTTGGGAGGTCATTCACCATATCTCCACCCCAGGGTGGGGACTAGGATGTATATAGTCAGCCTTCTAAGGCATTCAGTGTTCAGTAGGGCTGTAGAGAGGAACTCCAGCGCTTTGTGTCCTGAGAAGGAAAAGCTGAACTAGTGGATGGTTGTTCTCCTGAGCGGGCAGATCCCCACAGCAACACGGCTGTATGTTATGTTTTGTTTTTCCTTAGGTCAGAAAGCACGTATTTATTTTTGCTAACTCCTCACTGGCTTATGCAGCATCTACAAATAAACCAGTGAGAGACTTAAGGAGACGGCGCTCCGGTGGCTACTTCTGTGTGCAACTGAGTGGGCCGATCTACCATAGTATATATAAGGCGGCATGCGTGTCTTTGTCTGAAGATTCGATAAACTGCGCATGCGTGATGCGCAGCCTGGCTCCAGAGAGAAGCAGGCATCCAGCCGTTACAGGTAAGAGGAGGTGTATGGCGCCGGAGATCGCGGGATGCGTAGACACTGAACGCATACCGCGATCTCCGGCGCCATACTTACATACTTACCTGACCGGGAGGAGCGTTGCTGCGGCGCCTCTCTTCGCTGGAGACCGGGGGCGGAGTGAAGGCGTCAGATCGACGCATGCGCATTGCGCTATCCGGCGTCATTTTACTGAAGACACATTTACAGTGTGTCTTCAGCAAAATGGCGCCGGACAGTGCGGTGCTCCAGCGCCGCACTCCTCCCCCGGCCTCTGGCAGAAGAGGACGCAGCAGCTCTGGAGTACAGAGAAGAAAGGTGAGTATAACTGTTTTTTTTTTTGTGTATGTGTGTACAGTGTGAAAGGGATGAGGGGGCCACACATAACAGGATTGTGGGGTGAGGGGACCATGCATATATCAGGACTGGGGGGTGAGGGGTACCATGCATATATCAGGACTGGGGGGTGAGGGGTACCACACATACCAGGATTGGGGGGTGAGGGGTACCACACATACCAGGATTGGGGGTGAGGCGTACCACACATACCAGGATTGGGGGTGAGGGGTAACACACATACCAAGATTGGGGGTGAGGGGTAACACACATACCAAGATTGGGGGTGAGGGGTACCACACATACCAGGATTGTGGGGTGAGGGGTACCACACATACCAGGATTGGGGGGTGAGGGATAACACACATACCACGATTGGGGGTGAGGGGTACCATGCATACCAGCATTGGGCGGTGAGGGGTGCCACACATACCAGGATTGGGGGGTGAGGAGTGCCACACATACCAGGATTGGGCGGTGAGGGGTACCACGCATACCAGGATTTGGGGGGTGAGGGGTGCCACGCATACCAGGATTGCGGGGGTGAGGGGTGCCACGCATACCAGGATTGGGTGGTGAGGGGTAACACGCATACCAGGATTGGGGGGTGAGGGGACCATGCATACCGGGATTGGGGATGAGGGGTGCCACGCATACCGGGATTGGGGATGAGGGGTGCCACACAAACAAGGATTGAGGATGAGGGGTGCCACGCATGCCGGGATTGGGGATGAGGGATGCCACGCATGCCAGGATTGGGGATGAGGGGTGCCACGCATGCCGGGATTGGGGATGAGGGGTGCCACGCATGCCGGGATTGGGGATGAGGGGTGCCACGCATACCGGGATTGGGGATGAGGGATGGAGTGCCATGCATACCGGGATGAGAGATGGGGTACCATGCATACCAGGATGAGGGATACCATACACACCAGGATAGTGATGAGGGGTACCATACATACCAGGATAGGGATGAGGGGTACCATACATACCAGGATAGGGATGAGGGGTGCCACACATACCAGGATAGTGATGAGGGGTGCCACGTATACCAGGATTGGGGGTGAGGGGTGCCACGCATACCAGGATTGGGGGTGAGGGGTGCCACGCATACCAGGATTGGGGGTGAGGGGTACCACGCATACCAGGATTGGATGGTGGGGACAGGATGGGGGCAGCACAAATACAAGGAGGGGGGCAGCACATACCAGCATGGGAGACCATATACCAATAAAAATGCTCGCCACCCGGGCGTAGAACGGGTTCAATAGCTAGTAGTATATATATGCTGAATGCATATACCGTATTTTTCGGACTATAAGACGCACCGGACCATAAGACGTACCTAGGTTTTAGAGGAGGAAAATAGAAAAAAAATATAAGCAAAAAATGTGGTCATTATGCCCTGTTAAGGGGGAGGGGGTCTGCTGCTTACACTGTTATAGGGGTAATGTCCCCCAATTCTGTTAATATCCCCCATCCTGGTATATTTATATATACACTGCTCAAAAAAATAAAGGGAACACTGAAATAACACATCCTAGATCTGAATGAATGAAATATTCTCATTGAATACTGTGTTCTGTACAAAGCTGAATGTGCTGAAAACAAAATCACACAAAAATCATCAATGGAAATCACATTTATTAACCAATGGAGGCCTGGATTTGGAGTCACCCCCAAAATTAAAGTGGAAAAACACACTACAGGCTCATTCAACTTTGATGTAATGTCCTTAAAACAAGTCAAAATGAGTCTCAGTATTGTGTGTGGCCTCCACGTGCCTGTATGACCTCCCTACAATGCCTGGGCATGCTCCTGATGAGGTTGCGGATGGTCTCCTGTGGGATCTCCTCCCAGACCTGGACTAAAGCATCCGCCAACTCCTGGACAGTCTGTGGTGCAACGTGACGTTGGTGGATGGAGCGAGACATGATATCCCAGATGTGCTCAATCGGATTCAGGTCTGGGGTACGGGCGGGCCAGTCCATAACCTCAATGCCTTCATCTTGCAGGAACTGCTGACACACTCCAGCCACATGAGGTCTGGCATTGTCCTGCATTAGGAGGAACCCAGGGCCAACCGCACCAGCACATGGTCTCACAAGGGGTCTGAGGATCTCATCTCGGTACCTAATGGCAGTCAGGCTACCTCTGGCGAGCACGTGGAGGGCTGTGCGGCCCTCCAAAGAAATGCCACCCCACACCATTACTGACCCACTGCCAAACCGGTCATGCTGAAGGATGTTGCAGGCAGCAGATCGCTCTCCACGGCGTCTCCAGACTCTGTCACGTCTGTCACATGTGCTCAGTGTGAACCGGCTTTCATCTGTGAAGAGCACAGGGCGCCAGTGGCGACTTTGCCAATCCTGGTGTTCTGTGGCAAATGCAAAGCGTCCTGCACGGTGTTGGGCTGTGAGCACAACCCCCATCTGTGGACGTCGGGCCCTCATACCACCGTTATGGAGTGGGTTTCTAACCGTTTGTGCAGACACATCCACATTTGTGGTCAGCTGGAGGTCATTTTTCAGGGCTCTGGCAGTGCTCCTCCTGTTCCTCCTTGCACAAAGGCGGAGGTAGCGGTCCTGCTGCTGGGTTGTTGCCCTCCTACGGCCCCCTCCACGTCTCCTGGTGTACTGGCCTGTCTCCTGGTAGCGCCTCCAGCCTCTGGACACTACGCTGACAGACACAGCAAACCTTCTTTCCACAGCTCGCATTGATGTGCCATCCTGGAAGAGCTGCACTACTTGAGCAACTTCTGTGGGTTGTAGAGTCCATCTCAAGCTACCACTAGTGTGAAAGCACAACCAACATTCAAAAGTGACCAAAACATCAGCCAGAAAGCATTGGTACTGAGATGTGGTCTGTGGTCCCAACCTGCAGAACCACTCCTTTATTGAGAGTGTTTTGATAATTGCCAATAATTTCCATCTATTGTCTATTCCATTTGCACAGCAGCATGTGAAATTGATCGTCAATCAGTGTTGCTTCCTAAGTGGACAGTTTGATTTCACAGAAGTTTGATTTACTTGGAGTTATATTCTGTTGTTTAAGTGTTCCCTTTATTTTTTTGAGTAGTGTATATATATATATATATATATATATATATATATGTATGTATATATATATATATATATATATATATATATATATATATATATATATATATATATATACATACACTGTGGCTCTGGGTGTTGGGGGGAACGGCAGTGGCGGAGGAGAGGGGCACAGAAGGCAGCAGCCACCTGCTGCAGCCTTTACCTGAACGGGATTCGGGCATATGATCTGACGTGGCCATAGACTATAATGGTCCAGACAGAGTGAATGTGCCCTCTGTCGTGCATCAGGTGTGTACGCCTACTGGAGGCGCAGTCTACTAAGCCTATGGCCTCGTCAGTGCACACTACCGAATCCAGTTTTGTGGGGGAGTTCGGACCAAAGCCCCGACTGGTCAATGTGAAACTCCGTAAGGAAGAAAGATGAGATACATACCTGCATAGACAGAGTATGAGAGTGATGAATGGATGGATAGATGGGGGCATTTTTGTCAGGTTTACACAGTGGCTGTTGGGCAGGAAAGAAATCACTTTGTGCAAACGTTGTCCTTATAGTCATGAATCCTTTTTCAGACCCCACCGCTCCACAATTTTACCACGGCCACTGATTTTACCTCGGCTCCCAGGAGGCTTCAGCCGCGCTCAACAGATTCGTCAACTTTCACAGAAGTCCAGTAGATTCTGCCCTATTTCTGGAAACCTCCATATGGCAAATATGGATGAGACAGACGGATGATTAGATGGATGTCTGAGAAGAGGGCGCCCTGATAATGAGCATATATTACAAAGCCAGTACAAAAACAACAGGGGTCCTGGACCCTGGCCGTGTAGACTGATAACTGGTGTACTGCACTTACAGGGGGACATTAAGTCATAGGGGCCACACCAGGCAGGGACCCGATATTACAGGGTGGCAGGAGGGCGACTATTGCAAACAACATAATTAGAGCTATGGGCCCTTATGTGCAGAGTATTCAGGGGCCCCATTATGCAATGCAGGCGGGATACAGAGTCCCAGCAGAGCTCAACAATGACGGATACAATGTTTTATAATGGAATTGACCTAATAACAAGGCACCAGTGTAATGGTATCAGGGGCCCCGGCAGCCGCCTGTACTCAGCTCCTATATATCAGGTGTAAGGGCCACATAGTAATGGTATCAGGGGCCCCAGCAGCCGCCTGTACTCAGCTCCTATATATCAGGTGTAAGGGCCACATAGTAATGGTATCAGGGGCCCCAGCAGCCGCCTGTACTCAGCCCTTATATATCAGGTGTAAGGGCCACACAGTAATGGTATCAGGGGCCCCAGCAGCCGCCTGTACTCAGCCCTTATATATCAGGTGTAAGGGCCACATAGCAATGGTATCAGGGGCCCCAGCAGCCGCCTGTACTCAGCCCTTATATATCAGGTGTAAGGGCCACATAGCAATGGTATCAGGGGCCCCAGCAGCCGCCTGTACTCAGCCCTTATATATCAGGTGTAAGGGCCACATAGCAATGGTATCAGGGGCCCCAGCAGCCGCCTGTACTCAGCCCTTATATATCAGGTGTAAGGGCCACATAGTACTGGTATCAGGGCCCCCAGCAGCCGCCTGTGCTCAGCCCTTTTATATCAGGTGTAAGGGCCACATAGTAATGGTGTCAGGGGCCCCAGCAGCCGCCTGTACTCAGCCCTTATATATCAGGGGTAAGGGCCACATAGTAATGGTATCAGGGGCCCCAGCAGCCGCCTGTACTCAGCTGCTATATATCAGGTGTAAGGGCCACATAGTAATGGTATCAAGGGCCCAGCAGCCGCCTGTACTCAGCCCTTATATATCAGGTGTAAGTGTGGCACCCCAGGGGTCTGGTTTCCACAGTAATAGCAATATTATGTCTGAGAGCAGGTGGGAGGTCTCTTGGTCAGGAATCCTGTGCATGCCACACCTCCTGCCCAGTCCTGGGAGGGGAAGAACTTCCCCTATATAAAACTGGGGCTGAGGCAGGGTTAGTTAGTTAAGAAGAGGAGCAGCTATAGGAAAGAAAGATCAGGAGCTCAGTGGGAGCAGTGCTACAAGGAATCAGGGGCTGGCAGCTGAAGAGCTCGCCCTGATTGAAGAGTTACCACCGGACCCGGAGTCCGAGGCTGTTGGGACTAATCCTTACCCAGCAGCAGAAACCGACCGGCAGGGGATTTCAGGTCCTCTGGCCAAGAAACCCGAAGGCACGGTCACACGCGTGGGACCAGCACCGCCGTCGTGGAGCGGAAGCCACTAGAAGGCCCCGAGTCACCGGCCATACGGGTGAGCACCACACGGTACACTCAGGGACGTGGGCTACTTTTACCCGCCTCTAGCAAGGTAGCCAGAAGAGTACAATTAGTTGGGGAGGCCTACAACTCCACCTGGCCAGGGGAAATCCCATCTGCTCAAAGACTGACCAGGCCCCGATCGCTAGCCAGTACTCCGGGAGGGTCTATCTTTATCACCAGTAAAGACCCTGAACTACACCGCATCATCTCTGAGTGGTTCCTGCTACCCCCATCATCCACGTCGGCTGCCCTGAGGCCATACCCCTCCCGTTGGGGGTTATACCATCTACGCTGCACAATCGTACCACCGGCCTCAGCGGTCTGCCCTGCAGTGGCGGCATCATAGCCTCATTCAACGGGTGGCGTAGTCGAACACCGTACCATCTACTGCTAAACTCTGCCACACAGTTTGACTGCCTGGGCACGGACCGGGTCACCGCCACGAGACTACTACCCCCAACAGGCCCGGCTCCGGGTAGTCCCCGCGTGCGCAACGCTACACCAAGTAGGCCCAGGGGCGCGTCATAAGGGCCACATAGTAATGGAATCAGGGGCCCCAGCAGCCGCCTGTACTCAGCCCCTATATATCAGGGGTAAGGGCCACATAGTAATGGTATCAGGGGCCCCAGCAGCCGTCTGTACTCAGCTCCTATATATCAGGGGTAAGGGCCACATAGTAATGGTATCAAGGGCCCAGAAGCCGCCTGTACTCAGCTCCTATATATCAGGTGTAAGGGCCACATAGTAATGGTATCAGGGGCCCCAGCAGCCGCCTGTACTCAGCTCCTATATATCAGGTGTAAGGGCCACATAGTAATGGTATCAGGGGCCCCGGCAGCTGCCTGTACTCAGCTCCTATACAGTGGTGGCCAAAAGTATTGGCACCCCTGCAATTCTGTCAGATAATACTCAGTTTCTTCCTGAAAATGATTGCAATCACAAATTCTTTGGTCTTATTATCTTCATTTAATTTGTCTTCACTGAAAAAACACAAAAAGAATTGTCCTAAAGCCAAATTGGATACAATTGGCAATAACTAAATCACACTTGCAGCCAGTTAACATGGATTATGTTATGATCTGCAACATAAACTAAGGAAAGAAAGGGAAAAGCTGTCCCTACAGTAAGACTAAGCTGAATCCCTACGATGTAGCGGGCAGCCTGTTCCTTGTGAACAGACCCGCCTTCGTTCTCGGCTAGTCTGAACAGAGACCTATAGAATAAAGGGAGGGGTCCCTAAAAGAACTAAGGACTGGGACAAAAAATGGACACCTCCTAACAGAAGTTGTTGCAGAGCAAAAATACAAACTGAACAAAAAGTACTAGAGGTCCAGAGGACCAAGCAAACTAGACAGAGATAGGCACCGAAGCACCTGGCTAGAGAGACAGGCAAAAAACACTGAAGTCCAGCAAAGCCAGAAGGGCGGAGCTGGAATATATAGGCAGCTAGTCACGTGACCGCAAAACACAAGATAGCAAAAACTAACAGGAGGGTTCTAACAGAGTAAAGTTGACTCAGCCTCTGTCCTGTGTCCTTGTGTGTACCACATTGAGCATGGAGAAAAGAAAGAAGACAAAAGAGCTGTCTGAGGACTTGAGAAACCAAATTGTGAGGAAGCATGAGCAATCTCAAGGCTACAAGTCCATCCCCAAAGACCTGAATGTTCCTGTGTCTTCCGTGCGCAGTGTCATCAAGAAGTTTAAAGCCCATGGCACTGTGGCTAACCTATCTAGATGTGGACGGAAAAGAAAAATTGACAAGAGATTTCAACGCAAGATTGTGCGGATGGTGGATAAAGAACCTCGACTAACATCCAAACAAGTTCAAGCTGCCCTGCAGTCCGAGGGTACAACAGTGTCAACCCGTACTATCCGTCGGCGTCTGAATGAAAAGGGACTGTATGGTAGGATACCCAGGAAGACCCCACTTCTTACCCCGAGACATAAAAAAGCCAGGCTGGAGTTTGCCAAAACTTACCTGAGAAAGCCTAAAACGTTTTGGAAGAATGTTCTCTGGTCAGATGAGACAAAAGTAGAGGTTTTTGGGAAAAAGCATCAACATAGAGTGTACAGGAAAAAAAAGAGGCATTCAAAGAAAAGAACATGGTCCCTACAGTCAAACATGGCGGAAGTTCCCTGATGTTTTGGGGTTGCTTTGCTGCCTCTGGCACTGGACTGCTTGACCGTATGCATGGCATTATGAAGTCTGAAGACTACCAACAAAGTTTGCAGCATAATGTAGGGCCCAGTGTGAGAAAGCTGGGTCTCCCTCATAGGTCATGGGTCTTCCAGCAGGACAATGACCCAAAACACACTTCCAAAAGCACTATAAAATGGTTTGAGTGAAAGCACTGGAGACTTCTAAGGTGGCCAGCAATGAGTCCAGACCTGAATCCCATGGAACATCTGTGCAGAGATCTCAAAATGGCAGTTTGGAGAAGGCACCCTTCAAATATCAGGGACCTGGAGCAGTTTGCCAAAGAAGAATGGTCTACAATTCCAGCAGAGCATTGTAAGAAACTCATTGATGGTTACCGGAAGCGGTTGTTCGCAGTTATTTTGGCTAAAGGTTGTGCAGCCAAGTATTAGGCTGAAGGTGCCAATACTTTTGTCTGGCCCATTTTTGGAGTTTTGTGTGAAATGATCATTGATTTGATTTTTGTTTCATTCTCTTGTGTTTTTTCTTTGCAAGAAAATTAAATGAAGATAATAATACCAAAGAATTTGTGATTGCAATCATTTTCAGGAAGAAACTGAGTATTATCTGACAGAATTGCAGGGGTGCCAATACTTTTGGCCACCACTGTATATCAGGTGTAAGGGCCACATAGTAATGGTATCAGGGGCCCCAGCAGCCACCTGTACTCAGCTACTATATATGGCCACGGCCGAAAGTGTTGGCAATCTTAAAATTGTTCCAGAAAATGAAGTATTTCTCCCAGAAAATTATTGCAATTACACATGTTTTGTTATACACATGTTTAATATTCTTTGTGTGTATTGGAACAAAAGAAAAAAACAAACAAAAGGAAAAAAGGCAAATTGGACATCATTTCATACAAAACCCCAAAAATGGGCCGGACAAAATTGATAGCACCTTTCCAAAATTGTGGGTGAACAACTTTGTTTCAAGCATGTGATGCTCATTCAAACTAACCTGTGGCAAGTAACAGGTGTGGGCAATATGAAAATCACACCTGAAACCAGATAAAAAGTGGAGAAGTTGACTCAATCTTTGCATTGTGTCTGTGTGTGCCACACTAAGCATGGAGTACAGAAAGAGAAGAGAACTGTCTGAGTACTTGAGAACCAAAATTGTTGAAAAATATTACCAACGGATTTTGGGTCGCAATGTAGTGCCCAGTGTCAGAAAGCTGGGTTTGCGTCCTAGGTCATGGTTCTTCCAGGAGAATGACCCCAAACATACTTCAAGAAGCCCGCAGAAATGGATGGAAACATAGCGCTGGAGAGGTATGAAGTAGCAGCAACTATGAGAGACATGGAGCAGTTTACAAAAGAAGAGTGGTCAAAATTCCAGCTGAGAGGTGTAAGAAGCTTGTTGATGGTTATAGGAAGCGATTGATTGCAGTTATTTTATTCCAAAGGGTGAGCAACCAAATATTAAAGTTGAGGGTGCCAACAATTTTGTTCAGACCATTTTTGGGGCTGTGTGTGAAATTATGTCCAATTTGCCTTTTTTTCTGCTTTTTTGTGTTGTTGCAATACACACAAAGAAAATAAAGTGTGTATAGCAAAACATGTGTAACAGCAATAATTGGGAGAAATACTTCATTTTCTGAAACAATTTCAAGGGAGTGAACACTTTCGGCCATAACTGTATGTGTAATATATACATACATACACACACATACAGTTGAAACCAGAAGTTTCCATACACTATATAAAAAGACACATCTGCATGTTTTTCTCAATATCTGACATGAAATCAGAATAAACCTTTCCCGTTTTAGGTCAATTAGGATTACCATAATTTTTAAAATTTGCCAAATGCCAGAATAATGAGAGAGAGAGAATGTTTAAGTCATTTTTATTACTTACTGCAAAGTCAAAAGTTTACACACACTAAGATTACTATGCCTTTAAACAATTCTGGACTGCCCATATGATGATGTAATGTGTTTGGAAGCTTCTAATAGTTTTTTTTTCTGTAGTATCATGGGAAAGTCTAAAGAAATTAGCGAAGATATCAGGAAGAGAATTGTGGACTTGCACAAGTCTGGCTCATCCTTAGATACAATTTCAAGATACCTGACGGTGCCTCGGTCATCTGTACAAACAATTATACGCAAGTACAAACAAGATGGGAATGTACTGCCATCTTATCGCTCAGGAAGGAGACGGGTTCTGTGTCCCAGAGATGAACGTGCTTTGGTCCGACACGTGCATATCAACCCAAGGACAAAAGCAAGAGACCTTGTGAAGATGATGGCGGAAGCAGGTAAGATTGTGTCAATAACCACAGTGAAACGAGTACTGTATCAACATGGGCTGAAAGGCCACTCTGCCAGGAAGAAGCCATTACTCCAAAAGAAACATAAAAAAGCCAAATTAATGTTTGCAAATGCACACAGGAACAAAGACCTTAATTTTTGGAGACATGTCTGTGGTCTGATGAAACTAAAATTGAACTTTTTTGGCATAATGACCATCGCTACGTTTGGAGGAAAAAGGGAGAAGCTTGGAAGCCTAAGAACACCATCCCAACTGTGAAACATGGGGGTGGCAGCATCATGATCTGGGGTTGATTTGCTGCAGGAGGGACTGGTTCACTTCACAAAATAGATGACACCATGAGAAAAAAAGATTATGTGGCAATACTGAAGCAACATCTCAAGACATCAGCCAGGAAGTTAAAGCTTGGGCGGAAATGGGTATTCCAAATGGACAATGACCCGAAGCATATTGACAAAATGGGAACAAAGTGGCTTAAGAATAACAAAGTCAATGTTTCGGCGTGGCTATCACAAAGCTCTGATTGCAATCCTATTGAAAATTTATGGGCACTCTTGCTGCGAGCAAGGCGACCTACAAACCTGGATCTGTTACCCCAGTTTTGCCAGGAGGAATGGGTCCAAATTCCGACCAACTATTGTGAGAAGTTTGTGGAAGGATATCCCAAAAGTTTGACCCAAGTCATTCAGTTTAAGGGTGATGGTACCAAATACTAATGAAATGTATGTAAACTTTTGACTTTATATATATCAAAAATTGATTCTGCTATAACCAGAACCCTGGTAGGATAAACAAAAACATGAACACTTCAAATAATATTAACAATATAATTTTATTAGAACATAAAATAACAATAATTAAAATACCAGGGGCCTCAAATGTGAGGGACAAACAAATGCTGTACCCTATATCTGCGCAGCAAGAGTAATAACCATATATTACCCCATTACTGAAATAATGTGACTACACAAATGCACTACAAAAGATTTCAATCTGAATAACCGCTCATGTGGCAAAAATAGAAAGAAAGAAATGCATATGCTATTATAACGGTCACTAGACTATCACTGATGAGTTTGAGATACGCCTATAAAATGTAAAGCGGCAGTGCATATGATGATATAGAGTCGACTGTCCAGCAAAAAAGTGCAAAGTGCTTAGATAAAGATAACGTATTGTTTCCAGCCTCAAAGAAACTAATGCATATAGCGGTTAATAATGTTAGTATATCTATCAGGGGAGACTGGGTACATAAAAGAGGCTGGGTACGGTCCCATAGAATAACTATAGTGTAATAGTGGCACTGTCCACAAATAGACAAAACAGCTCAACACATCATGAGAAAGAAATACCTGGTTAGAATGGCAGCTTCTAGGCAGGGTAATCACGCGTCCCTCCACCCCGACGCGCGTTTCATCAACACTTCCTCAGGGTTCGTGCCAGGGAGGGGAACGCCAGATGTTATATAGGGAGCCTAATCCAATCATGAACCGAGCCGGAGAGAAAAAGTGTGTCACCTGACTTTCCGGTATGTGTTCTGGCTGGTATACGGCGTGAGACATTCTGTGTCCGCCCCAATACATGTGACTCTGCGGCTTCTGGCATTTGACCCGCAAGCCGGCAGTGCAGTCACGGACATGACGGCAGTGCGTGCCAGCAGGGTCTAAGAGCCAGAAACAGCCAAGGTCAGGGGGAGGCGCCCATAAATGCTAGCGCTCAGCAGCCATACACTCTAACCTGATCATACATAATACTAAGATGTGAATAGGCAGAAATTATGGGATTCTATTGTGTAGTGAACAAATATACACACTAATTAGTGATTAGAATAATGTTAAGACTTTGCAGTAAGTAATAAAAATGCCTTAAAACATTCTCTCTCTCTCATTATTCTGGCATTTGGAAAATATCAAAAATGATGGTAATCCTAATTGTCCTAAAACGGGAAAGATTTATTCTGATTTCATGTCAGATATTGATAAAAACATGCAGATGTGTCTCTTTATATAGTGGATGGAAACTTCTGGTTTCATCTGTATATGTATTGATTTCATGGCTCTAATGATTTTTGGGGGAATTGCTCAAGTTTTTAATGTAAGCATCAAAAATTGTAAAAAAAATTTTACACTTTTATATTTTTTACATATTTCTATGTCGCCAACAAATTCTGCAAAGTTCAGTTTTTTTCTCATTAATAAAACTTGCATTTTTCTAATCATTTATTGTATCATAAAATATTACACACAATGCAGATTGTTCAACTTTGCCAAAATTTGACTTTTCCCATGTGTCCACCAGTCTTGACCAGTACCGGCAAAATTTTGAAGCCTTGCGGAGCTTCTTGGGGAGAGGCTTAACAGCGCCGCAGGTTTTTCCAGCTAATCCTTCACTAAAACAGGCGTGTAAAAGGCCAATCTTCATGAAATGGGACATAATCTTGTGTAACTGTCTGCCCAGAAACAATGTAGGGCTGACAATTATCTAATAGGTTTAAGGCCTTAAAGGGACTCTGTCAGCACAGAATGACTGTTCAAACCAAGCACAGGCACTCGATGCACTCTTGCTGCGGCCAAACAGTTAAGTGCATCTTCTCATCTATTTCTATCCCTGTTACAAAATTGAGCGTCTGGTTGGATGCCCGACCACTGATCCATTCATTCTCAATGGAGCTGTTGGAAAAAGCAGAGCGCTCTGCAGCCCCAAAGGGCAAGAATGGAGGTCAGACTGAGCATGTGCACCGCTGCCCAATTCCAAAAGTGATAAAAGTGCCACATTCTGCCCATCAGTGCCGCTCTAAGCTGTTGGACACCACCGATCACCATGGATAGGTGATAAAGGGGTCGTCTGATGAAAAGAAGTTCTCTCGATTTATGTACGGAAGCATCGCTATAAAATACAGTTTTCTCTCATAAAATGTGAGATTTTAGTATTACGTTATACCAGGGATGGCCAATTTATTTTCCCGAGGAGCCCTCCACTGTTCTGGAGGGAAAAATCAACAGGCTGAAATCAATTCTGCTCAATATTAGAATTGATACATTCCGCTGACTCGCTGCTACATGTTACGATAGAGCTTATTGTATCGTCTATCCTTACTTGTAGTGACTCGCCCCCTGGGCCGTGGGGCTCTCGGAACCAGACAACAGGGCAATGCTGGGAGTAGTAGTGGCGACCCGGTCCCGTGGCTCAGGGTGGTCAGACCAAATGCTGTGGCAGTGTATTTGTAGGTTTTGAAAGTCCGACTACGCCACCTGTGGATTGCGGTCAGGGAGGACCGCCGCTGCGGGGCAGACCGCTGAGGCTGGTGTTGGGGGTGCAGCAGGGAATAGTACAACTCCCCATGGGAGGAGTGTAGCCTCAGGGCAGTGTAATAGGATGCTAGGGGTGATGGTGCAGGCGCAGCAGTAATCACACAGAGTCCAATAATGCAGTCCAGGGTCTTTTACTGCAGATCTTATCACAGACCCACCAGGAGTACAGGGAGGAATGGACCTGGGTGTCTGAGGGCATTCGGGCGAGCTCCACTGGTCAGGGTGAGTGGGTAGGCCTACCGTTCTCTCTCTGCCCTTGCTGACTATCTCCCCCTTTAGTGGTATGATAGCCCACGTCCCTGAGCTGGCCGTGTACTACGCCTGTATGGCTTGCGACTCGGGCCCTAGGTACCTATAGCTTGTCTGTGCTGTACTGGTCCCTCTGTGTGGCGGACCTTCCAGGCTTCTTAGGCCAAGGGACCTAAAATCCCTCGCAAGTAGATGATCTGCTGCAGGACTTGCAATTCTGACAGCCTCGGATCCCAGTGTCCGGTATGTTGTTCTCTCTCAGCCAGGACCAGCTCTCGTCGCCTCTGTCCCTGGCTTGCTGTTCCTCCTTAGCCTCCTGGACTCATCAGCTGCCGCTGACCTGTCCCTCTCTTCTGGGAACCCTTCTGGATGCTTCAGAAGTGGGTCCTGGTCTCCCTAACCCTGCCCTCAGTACCAGCTTTTATAGGGGCAGCCTGCTCCCCCTACTGGCCTGGGACAGGAGGTGCTGCATGCTAATGGTCCATGACCAGAGAACCTCCCTCCTGCTCTCAGACACAGCCTTACAAGTTTGTGGCATCCAGGCCTGGGGTGACACAGTAGCAGCAAATCCACACCATATAATTCAGCGCTTTTTATAAATCATCTGCTCCCGTTATTCAATCATTGTACGATGATAAACAGCTCTTCACACACACATTATGATGTCCCCACAGTACATTCCCCCGACAAAGTATGATGTCCCCGCAGTACATTTCACCACGCACAGTATGATGTCCCCACAGCACATTCCCCCCCACACACAGTATGATGCCCCCACAGTACATTCCCCCCCACACACAGTATGATGTCCCCACAGTACATTCCCCCCCACACACAGTATGATGTCCTCACAGTACATCCCCCCACACACAGTATGATGGCCCCACAGTACATTCCTCCCCACACACAGTATGATGCCCCCACAGTACATTCCCTCACACACACAGTATGATGCCCCCACAGTACATTCCTCCACACACAGTATGATGTCCTCACAGTACATCCCCCCACACACAGTATGATGGCCCCACAGTACATTCCTCCCCACACACAGTATGATGCCCCCACAGTACATTCCCTCACACACACAGTATGATGCCCCCACAGTACATTTCCCCCACACACACAGTATGATGTCCTCACAGTACTTCCCCCCCCCACACACAGTATGATGCCCCCACAGTACATTCCCTCACACACACAGTATGATGCCCCCACAGTACATTCCCTCACACACACAGTATGATGCCCCCACAGTACATTCCTCCACACACAGTATGATGTCCTCACAGTACATCCCCCCACACACAGTATGATGGCCCCACAGTACATTCCTCCCCACACACAGTATGATGCCCCCACAGTACATTCCCTCACACACACAGTATGATGCCCCCACAGTACATTCCTCCACACACAGTATGATGTCCTCACAGTACATCCCCCCACACACAGTATGATGGCCCCACAGTACATTCCTCCCCACACACAGTATGATGCCCCCACAGTACATTCCCTCACACACACAGTATGATGCCCCCACAGTACATTCCTCCACACACAGTATGATGTCCTCACAGTACATCCCCCCACACACAGTATGATGGCCCCACAGTACATTCCTCCCCACACACAGTATGATGCCCCCACAGTACATTCCCTCACACACACAGTATGATGCCCCCACAGTACATTTCCCCCACACACACAGTATGATGCCCCCACAGTACATTTCCCCCACACACACAGTATGATGCCCCCACAGTACATTCCTCCCCACACACAGTATGATGCCCCCACAGTACATTCCCACACACACAGTATGATGCCCCCACAGTATATTCCCCCTCACACACAATATAATGCCCCTACACAGCATGAGGTCCCCACAGTAAATTCTCACACACAGTATGATGCCCCCACAGTAAATTCCCCCACACTCAGTATGATGTCCAAACAGTACATCCCCCCCACACAAAGTATGATGTCCCCACAGTACATTCCCCCCCACACACAGTATGATGCTCCCACAGTACATTTCCCCCACACACAGTATGATGTCCCCACAGTACATTCCCCCACACACAGTATGATACCCCCACAGTACATTCCCCCCACACACAATATGATGTCCCCACAGTACATTCCCCCACACACAGTATGATGTCCACACAGTACATTCCCCCCACAGACAGTATGATTCCCCACAGTACATTCCTCCCCACACACAGTATGATGCCCCCACAGTACATTCCCACACATACACAGTATGATGCCCCCACAGTACATTCCTCCAACATACTGTATAATTCCCCCACACACAGTATGATGCCCCCACAGTACATTCCTTCACACACAGTATGATGCCCCCACAGTACATTCCCCCCACACAGTATGATGTCCCCACAGTACATTTCCCCCCAACACACAGTATGGTGTCCCCAGAGTACATTCCCCCACACACACAGTATGATGTCCCCACAGTACATTCCCCCCACACAGTATGATGCCCCCACAGTACATTCCCCCACACACAGTATGATGTTCCCCTCTATGCCAGTCTTTTCACTGAGCTAAATACAACTCTCAGCAAAAAAAAGTTGTGGACTGGCTCCGTACCGTCTCTGGCCATATTCACCTGTCCACGTGTTTGTGGTTAGGCAGTCCTTCCACTGGGGAGGGCACGGGTAATGTTGTGGGACCCATGCTTGTGGAAGGAGGAGACAATACCGGAAAAAATAATGGTGGCTGGGGACCGAGTATAGATACCCAGTCGCCGCCGCCATAAGATTGTGGACAGCTTCCGCCTCCACGAGCTTAAAAAGCCATATTTCAAGTGCAAGCAGCTGCCCAGAAATCTGGCAGTTTAGTGTTGCGGCCTGTGGGTGGGTGGATGGCTGCATACTTGCACTTGCATTCCAAGTAACAGAAAACTAAGCAGATGGTGGCCTCTATCATCATCATGGCCTCACCTCGGCACTATGAACTCTCCAGAAGGAGAAGCCAGGGCCCGCCGGAGTAGTCTCCGGTTCTCTGGTGGGCCCGTCCAACCCTGCCGAAAAGCTGCCCTGGCTAATAAAATTGTGGGGGAAGGTTTCCGGACACTCTGTGGCTGCTTTTTTAATGTGGATCGGCCATGCTTATGCATGTTATTTCTCAAAAAGCATTACAGATCAGGCCATTGTCCAACTCTGTATTCAAGAAATAAAATGCGAAAAGAAAGATGTGTGTGTGTTAAAGCACCACCGACAAGTGCGAGTTGATGTTGGACGGACTGCCATTGCTTCTGCAACAAGCTGAATTACAGGACTTCCTGGGAGAAATGACACCCAGGGTAGATACGGTTTCCCTCTATGCCAGTCCTTTCACCGAACTAAATACAACTGTCAGCAAAAAAAAGTTGTGGACTGGCTATGTACCGTCCCTGGCCACGTTCACCTGTCCACAAGTTTGTGGTTAGGCGGTCCTTCCCAGTAAGTGCACTGGGGAGGGCACGGGTAATGTTGTGGGACCCGTGCTTGTGGAAGGCAGAGGCGATACCGGGAAATATAGTGGTGGCTGGGGAAAGAGTGTGGACACCCGGTCGCCGCCGACATGAGGTTATGAAAAGCTTCCGCCTCCACGAGCCTAAAAGGCTACATTTCAAGTGCAAGTAGCTGTCAAAAATTTGTCAGTATAGTATTGCAGCCGGTGGGTAGGTTGGTGGCTGCCTGCATACTTGCACTTGCATTCCAAGGAACTGAACGCTGAGGAGGGACAAGGACGTGGATGGTGATTGTTGCAAGTCTGTAACGACAGGTCCATGGCGGGAGGCATCTTCGCATGCGCCAAGCATCTCTTATGATGGGCACACTTTTAGGCAGTGACCTGGGAGTCAGAGATGCTTCCATGCTGTTCCCATGTCTTTTCAGCACTGTATGCATGTGTCTGATGATGTGTCACACACCACATGGCCAGATAAGGTTGTAAAATGTTAAAATGACATTTCCTGGTGAATGCATTTGTGTTGGTTGAAAGCAATGCAAAAGTGCAAAAACGCATCAAAAACGCTACGTGTGAACATAGCCCAAGGTGTGGAGGAGTATTTTTGTTTTTGGTTATTTATTTTCCCTTATATACAAGTTATAACTCTGGAAAGGATGTTCCTTAACATACTTCCCAGGAAAATCCATTTTGGTTTCGTTTTTGTATATTTTATTGTGAGTCCGTAAAAGTGGCGTAAATACTTCTGACAACATTGTTGACAGCAGTGACCTGGGAGTCAGAAATGCTTCCAGGGGTCTTCCCCATGCTGTTCCCATGTCATTTGAGCACTGTTCCCATCGATTTGGGCAATTTTTAGGCCCTCTGCAGACCGCCGGGGGGAGCCGCCTGAAAAATGCTCGAGTTTCCCATAGACTTACATTGGGCTCATTGCTCGGGTCGAGCAGCCAAGTATTCCAATGTGCTCGACCCGAGCATCGAGCACCCGAGCATTTTAGTGCTCGCCCATCACCATTAATGACGTAAATGATTGATCACTTGGGGCACTTATCATTAATTCTTCATTATTTGTCACAGTTGTTAATAGTAAGCTCTCCAACCAATGAGGTAAATGTTATTTGGTAAAAAAAGACACGCGCGGAATAAATATACACAATATTTCCCATAATATGACTATTATATCTTTGAGGAATGTTCACAAGTGGCATTTTTTTCAGGGTTATTTTTCTGCTGCTAAAACACTGCGTTTTACAGTACCAGCTTAGTGAATGAGATTTCTAAAGTCTCATTCACATGCTGCGTTTTTTTCCTTTTTTTATTTTAAATTTGCAGGATGTTAATTCTTTCAGGGGTTTTGCAACATTTTTCACCCATTCAAATGAATGAAAAAAAACAACCCACAAGTATAAACACTGCAAAAACACAGCAAATAAGTGTGGATTGTATGCAGAGTCTTTCCGGAGTACAACCTGGATTTTGGTGTGGAAAAAAATGCTGCAAAAACGCAACGTGTGAACATTCCCTTATCCTGGTTGTGTTGTATTTGGAAATAAAAGAGGACGGCCAAAAAAGCATATTGCTAGGCAGCATGTATGTGTGTAGAGCCACTCCTTGAAGATTCCATCACAAGATTCCATGATGACATCACAGGTCATGGTCGGGCATTATGACATCACAGCTCACAGTCACTATATATACAATGTACACAGGGTCGCGGCTGCCTTTGTTGGCTTCATAGTGACTGAGCGCACTTGCAGTTTCTCGCTATTCTATAGTGACTGATCGCACTTGCAGTTTCTCGCTATCCCATAGTGACTGAGCGCACTTGCAGGTTCTCGCTATTATATATAGTGACTGATCGCACTTGCAGTTTCTATGGCTGAATTACTTTTGGACAATCTTCAAGTAGAAGCTCTATGGGAGATTCTTACCACCAATCGCCCTGAGATTGTGCTTCTACCACCCGATGGCGTCCTCAGCTTCACTCACCGGCTGGTGGTGGAGCTTGTAAGGGACTGCCTGACCAAATACCACCGAGGTCATCTCACCTCAGAGTATCTGACGGATTTACCTCAGAACATCAGGACATTACTACAGCAGGTAAGTGGCGGAAGCTCCGCATAACACTTCTCAATAATGGATAATAATGGTGGGATAGAAGCAGGGGCTGATTAAGAGTAGCCAGGGCCCTGGGCAGTTTAGGAGCCGTGAGCTCCCAGCACCCGATGTATCGCATGACATGTCACAAGATTGCCTTTGATAGATCATGTGATAAGTCATTCGATTAACATGCAGGTGCTCGGGTGCACTACACATAACAGAGCGCTATACATAATAGAGCAGGGGTGGGAAAGTAATATTACTGAGGGGCCACATGAGAAATGTGACTGTTGTGTAGGCCGAATCAATAGGCTGAAATTAATTCTGCTCAATATTAACATATTAATTATATTTTATATTATTAACTGTATCACTTATTATTGAGCAGAATTAAGTGTGCTGGCATCCCCCTACATACAGAAAGAGCCCACACACATACCCTATATACAGTAAGAGCCCACACACAGCTCCCTTTATACAGTAAGAGCCCATACATAGCACCAATGTACAGTATGAGCTCACACACAGAATCCTATTTAGAGTATGAGCCCTCACATAGCCCTCTATATACAGCCAAGCTCTCACATAGCCCTCTATATACAGTATGAGCCCTCACATAGCCCGCTATAAATAGCTGAGCCCTCACATAGCCCCCTATATACAGCATGAGCCCCCACACACTTTAAATATTGCTTGGCAGCATGTATTTGTGCAGAGCAGCCGCTATAAGATTCCATCACAAGATTCCATGATGACATCACTAGTGATGGTCGGCCATTATGACATCAGAGCTCACAGTCACTGTGTACAATCTACACAGGGTCATGGCTGCCGTTGTTGGCTCCATAGTGACTGAGCACTTGCAGTTTCTCGCTATGGAACATCAGGACATTACTACAGCAGGTAAATGGTGGACGCTCCGCACAAGTCTTCTCCACAATAATGGATAATAATGGTGGGATAGAAGCTTCTTCTTTCTTCCAATATAAAACAGGACAAGACCCCAGATATGTAGTCATTGTATCTGCAGAGAGGAGCAGACGTCAGATACAATGGCCGCCTCCATTGTGATCTTTCTCATCTCGAGATTTTTCATTTGTGTTTCTTTTCTTCTTTATAGGCTGAAAAAAGATCTCAATATGGAGATTTGTCTTTTGTTAAAGAACTGGCCGAAAAAGTCCTGTGTGTACTGGAAGGTCCGGCCCGCTCATCGGAACGCCCGGTAAGGATCCATCATCTTCTCTATCACACGTCCTTGTTTTCTCATCTTCTCCAGATCACCAGCCAGATATCAGAAGATCTGGTGTTAGATCTTATCGGCCTCCCTGTCAGCCCCTGGCAAGCACAGGAGGTAATATGGCCGCCTGTCTCTGCTGATGGCAGTCTGTATTCTGCTGATGTAGTCACAGCTCAGTGGTGGGAAGTCTGTATTTCCGCCTCTGTCTCCCTCTATTATCCATATTAATGTTTTTGCAATGTTACCTCATCTTAATCCATTTTATCTGATAAAAGTCCTCATGATGGCGGCTGGTCTGTATAGTTACAGTTGGTGCGTCTGTAAATGCGGGTTTAGTCCTTCCTGATTTGTGGATTTGGTGATTTAGTGGAAGGTTCCTCGTGGTAATTCTATATATTCTATCAATCAGGAGACACCAGAAGGCGACACCGAAGACGAGCAAAATGTGACCCCAGAAACCCCTGACCCTAATACGAGTCAGCAGGGGCCGAGCAGCGATCTGACTACAGGTGAGCCGATCACACAACCTTCTACCGGAAATATCCAGATATTAAAGAGAACAGGGGATAATGTCATAGCTACTCTTTCCACTCTCTAATCAAACATACAGAGAGCCAAAATGAAAAACTTGGAAAAAGTCACGAGCCAACCAGAATGCAGTATAATGGGTCCCACAAAGTCCTCCATAACGAATAATGGGTCCCACAAAGTCCTCCATAATGAATAATGGGTCCCACATAGTCCTCCATGCAGAATAATGGGCCCCACATAGTGCTCCATGCAGAATATTGGGCCCCACATAGTCCTCCATACAGAATAATGCCCCACATAGTCCTCCATACAGAATAATGCCCCACATAGTCCTCCATACAGAATAATGGGCCCCACAAAGTCCTCCAAACAGAATAATGGGTCCCACAAAGTCATCCATACAGTATAACGTGCCCCAGATAGCCCTCCATACAGAATAATGGGCCCCACATAGTCCGGCACACAGTATAATGGGCACCACATAGTACTCCATACAGTATAATGGGCACCACATAGTCCTCCATACGGAATAATGGGCCCCATATAGTCCTCCATACAGAATAATGGACCCCACATATTCCACTATACAGAATAATAGGCCCCACATAGTCCTCCATACAGAATAATGGCCCCACATAGTCCTCCATACAATATAAAGGCCCCACATAGTCCTCCATAAAGAATAATGGCCCCACATAGTCCTCCTTATGAAATAATGGCCCCACATAGTGCTCCATGCAGAATAATGGCCCCACACAGTATAATGGCCCCACATAGTCCTCCATACAGGATAATTGACCCCACATAATCCTCCATACAGAATAATGGGCCCCACATAGTCCTCCATACAGAATAATGGGCCCCACATAGTCCTCCATAGAGATTAATGGGCCCCACATAGTCCTCCATATAGTATTATGGGCCCCACATAGTCCACCGTAGAGTATAAAGGGCCCCACATAGTCCTTCATAGAGAATAATAGGCCCCACATAGTCCTCCATACAGTATTATGGGCCCACATAGTCCTCCACAAAGTATTATGGGTCCCACAAAGTCCTCCATAGAGAATAATAGGCCCAACATAGTCCTCCATACAGTATAATGGGCCTCACATAGTCCTCCATACAGAATAATGGGCCCCATATAGTCCTCCATACAGAATAATGGGCCCCACATATTCCACCATACAGAATAATAGGCCTAACATAGTCCTCCATACAGAATAGTCATTTCTCCATTATATTGCTGTATTATTTGTGTAGGATTAATATCCTCTAATACATTTTATTTCTTCATCATTTTATCACTATTTTAGAAACAACTGAGCTGTTGGATCCTGACAGTGTAATCTTAGAGATCCCGGAGATCCAAGAACCTGCCGGTGTAAGTATTATAGAGGGAGATGTCTGTGTATCACCAGATCACGGGGTGTGAATGACCCGTCCAGTATTATCCCCCATATAACCAGGGGGCGCCTCTATTATTAGAGGAGATGACACTATTGCATTAGATAATAGCGTTTATATTATAGGGAATCCGTCAGCAGGTTTCTGCTCACCTATCGGATCAGTGACATCAGCTGGGACATAATATAGACGTTTCTGCATCTGGAGATTTTCTCCAGCAGCTTCTAGATCTTAATATCATTTCTTCTTCTTCTTCTTTTCAAGAACTTGATGGAATCATTGATCCCGGCGAGAAAGCCGCGTATGAGCGACTACGAAACATCTAAGCTGATCAGCAGCGGATCTTTTGGGTGAGATTTCAGTTAGCATAAGCCACATTTCTCAGGGTTCCCTATGATAATGCTTCATCCTCTGTGCTTTGCCATTCAGTGTTATCATAGGGACATGATCTGAGGTGAAAGGTGATAACGTGACCTGGGTGAGGGTCCGGCAGACGTGGCATTGTGCAGACTTCCCATAGGTGATGTGACCTGGGTGAGGGTCTGGCAGACCTAGCATTGTGCACACCTTCCATAGGTGACAATGTGGTCTGGGTGAGGGTGTGGAAGATGTGGCATTGTGCAGACCTCCCACAGGTGATAATGTGACCTGGGTGAGGGTCCGGCAGATGTGGCATTGTGCAGACTTCCCACAGATGATAATGTGACCTGGGTGAGGGTCTGGCAGACGTGGCATTGTGCAGACTTCCCATAGGTGATAATGTGACCTGGGTGAGGGTCTGGCAGACGTGGCATTGTGCAGACTTCCCATAGGTGATAATGTGACCTCGGTGAGGGTCTGGCAGATGTGGCATTGTGCAGACTTCCCATAGGTGATAATGTGACCTGGGTGAGGGTCTGGCAGACGTGGCATTGTGCAGACTTCTCATAGGTGATAATGTGACCTGAGTGAGGGTCTGGCAGACGTGGCATTGTGTAGACCCTCCCATAGATGATCTATGTAGTATTATTTCATGTATTTCTAGATGTGGATTTCTAGTAATGGTCGGACTTCTGGTATTAAACATTAGAACAGAAGACCATATAATGACTTCTATAGACGGACTGTTAATAAGGATTCACTATAAACCATGGTTTCTTCTTCTCTCCAGGTCCGTCCACTTAGTTCACCATAAAGACTCACAGAAGATCTTCGCTATGAAGAAAATTGCCAAGCGGGACCTGGATACTCCAAAACATGTGGAAGCGGCCTATCTGGAGAGGGACATCCTGACATTCGCTGACTGTCCCTTTGTGACCTCCATGCTCTGCTCCTTCCCTACTAGATCTCACCTGTGTATGGTCATGGAGTATGTAGGAGGTAGGACATGTACATGTATTATATTCAGCCCATGTCTGCTGACATCTTATCAGCGCTCATATCATTAGGACTTGTCCCCGTGGACGGTTACATCCCCGCAGAGCATTTACTATAGATATTATGGAAAGTCATTGATGTGTGTGATCTCCCTGTATGTCCGCACTGAGCACGTCAGTATCGCCAGCTGTAGACGAGATGAGACATCACTTTATTAGTGACATGGACGACATCTCACCATGACCTCAGACTAATATTCTGTGCTCTATACATTATATCTGTATATATTCTCTCCTGCCCCAATGTCTCCGCTCACTTCTCATGATCCATCATGGTGATCTGCTGTATAAACCCCTCACCGTTCATATTTCCTTTCTTCTATAGGTGGAGACTGTGGGACCCTCCTAAGCACCAGGGGTCCTTTATCTGTCCCCTTGGCCCGCCTGTACTTTGCAGAAGCGATACTTGCTGTAGAATACCTGCACAGCTATGGTGTGTTGCATAGAGACCTGAAGCCAGAGAAGTAATTGCCCCCTATAGTATAATAAAGGGGGGAAAGTTATCATTTATTACAACACAGCCCGTGAGCCTAAAACCATCTTCTCTTTCACAGCCTCCTGATTACACCGGCTGGACACATTAAAGTCGCCGATTTTGGGATTTCAAAAGTTGGTGTCATGATACCAGAAACCAACACCCACAAGGAATCATTGGAGGACATCGCCAGAGAGTTCCAGGACCATGAGGTCGGCATCACTTACAGGAACTTAGATGGTTCTTTACAAATCTCATCACACTATTGTCTCTTCTCTACGTTCTTCATTTCTAGAGAACTTTTCAACTGATATTTTATCTTCTGTCATTGGCTTTTTATGTCGAGAACTTGCCATAATAATTATTTAATTGATTCTCATTTCTACCTTCTGTCGGTTTCCAGGACTGTGGCACCCCGCTTTACATGGCCCCAGAAATCATTCTGAAGAAAGGCTATGGAAGACCTGCGGACTGGTGGTCAATGGGAATCATCCTGCATGAGTTTCTGGAGGGATATGTACCATTTCATGGGGATTCCCTATCTGAGCTCTATAAAAATATTGTCACTGGTAAGTAGAATAATCCGATTATTGCTTTGACTGATAACATGAATTTAGTTATTTCCTCTACTTTATCTTACAGTCCAAAACAGAGGTTTTATTTTCTGTAATTTTCTATATAACAGGAGACATAATTTGGGATTGGGATCGCGCTCCTCCCCCCGATGCTCAGGACCTTATTAATGACCTGCTCAGAACAAATCCTGCACAAAGACTTGGGACAGGTAACTGATATACTTTATTAGTATTAATATTCACTTTTTACAACGAGGACTCTTCGCTCCTGTCCATGAGGATCAGCACTTCTCTATCTGCTTGCCTATTTCTAGTTCTCCATAATATAACTTTCAGTTTGTTTCCTTCGGTTTTGTCATTACTTAAGATTAAGATATACTGTTCAGATATGGAGCAGCCTCTAACAATGTCCGCATCACTTTTGTTTTTCTTTTTCCAGGAGGAGCATTTGAGATCAAGAGTTATCCATTCCTGAGTGACTTAGAATTTGAAAACCTTCTAAGTCAGAAGCCGGAGTACATTCCTCGGCTTGTTTCAGATGAGGACACCAGCTTATTTATCAGTAAGTAGAAGACGTCATCTAGACTAAGCGGCTGTTTGTCTCGTCTTCAATAATATGTGACAATCGGTTCCCATTAATAGTAGTGATAAATGGTGACTGTGTTATACTGACAACCGCTAATAACACTTCATTACCTATGTCTTGTAGATCACGCTGATACAAACAAGCCTATTGTCTCAGAGGAGGAGGACACAAGTGAGGATAATGAGAGCCTTTTCTTCCAAAATTTTACAACATCCTCTAAAAGGCTTTCTAAAGTAAGTGATCAATAAATCCAGAATACATAAAAAGACCTCTAAGGCTGAGTTCACACGATGCGTTTTTCATGCGTTTCCGCGGCGTTTTTGCAGTTGCGTAAACGCCGCGGAAACGCATGAAAAACGCATGGTAGAAGGGCAGCAATGTTCCCCAATGGAAATCCGCATGTGCTGTGCCCATGATGCGGATTTTTCCGCAGCGTAAACGCTGCGGTCAAAAATCCGCAGCATGTCAATTAATTTTGCGGAAACGCTGCTCTTTTGCCGCCATTGACTTGCATTAGACCGCATGGAATCCGCATCACTGTATATGTTGATGCGCTTTTCATGCGGTCTAATGTGCGGATGGTACCCGGGTGTGGATGAGAGGACTCTCATCCAGACCCAGGTACCATTAAAAAAAAAAGAATAAAATAAAAAATATATATATTCTCACCTTCTGACGGCCCGCGCTGCGTCCTGCCGGCTTCCCGCGCACTTCGCGGTTGAATGAAGGACCTTCGCTGACGTCAGAGTCATGTGACGGGTCACGTGACGCTGACGTCGGAAGGTCCTACAGTCTTCACTGCCGGCAGCCGGGACCGATGAAGCAGGACACCGGGGGCCATCAGAGGGTAAAGTATATATTTTTTATTTTTTGACATCACACACTATATAAATCCATGCCGGCTGCATGGATTTATATAGTGTGAAGTTGACAAGCACTTTCCAAGTGATGCTAAAATCGCTTGGGAAGCGCTTGTCAATCCACATGCGGAAATGAAAGTGAAGACCGCTTCATTTCCGCATGTCCCTGGCAGGAAACCGCATGTACAATCCGCATGCGTTTTTTCCTGCCAGAGAGATGCAGAAACGCTCAGGAAAAAATCCTGAGCATTTCTGCATCGTGTGCACATACCCTAAACGTAAAAAATTGAATTTCATATCTTATTTTTGTCCTTTTTTAGCTCTGTACCACCGCTATCAAGTTTCCTCCAGAGTGTACCCCGGCATCCAGCAGAAACATCTCAGAAATGTGAGTAGATTATGGGGTCATTATTGGGAGCTCCAGGCTAATATATGTGCACAACACCAAATATAGGACATAAATACCATAATATTGAATGCAGCATCCACCGGCCCATGATCAGCGGTCATTGGCTATTGGCTTCAGAATCCGCTGGAGATAACAACCCATAATTGCTGCCGGTCAGGCATTGTTAGTTTTGCCCACACTGCAGGAGATATGTAGTATTACATGCCGGCCATTGTTGCTAGTTGTTTCCATAGAAGGTCGTTTTGAGCAGGAGACTTCCCCACTATGACTTTCATATGTCCTATTAGGCCTTATAGTCGGGGTTCTTCTAGTGAGACAATCCCTTTTATACTGAATTTACTTGTGATTTACACGTTTTTCTTCTTCCTAACAGGCAGAAAGGATCTTCTCCTGAATCTGCTAGAGACGATGCTATAAGCAGCTTGCCGTCCTCGTCCCCATTGTCAGGTATGTACATGTCTATAGCACAAACAATGTGAATGTTGTCATCAAGGGTGAAATATTTCCACATGGTTTTTCTTTAACGGGTCTCCTATGTTATCCATGTTTCAAGGAACCCAATTACTTTGCCCATGGGACCATACAGTGTCTCCATTTCTGCAACTTTGTACAGTATTATCATGGATTCTGTGATACATTGTTGCATCCAGTAACCTCCGTCATCATAATGAGACATCGTCTCCTATAGTAGAATATCGCTCATTAGGGATGCACCACATGGCGGCACACAGGGCGCTCACTGCTCCATATTAGTGACACATCTAATGCCCCTCACATGAGGTCATGTCCGGTATATAGGACTTATTCTGCCCTATTGTGTAATACCAGATTGTCAGGACTATAGGGGAAAGGACTAGAACAATCTATATACTATATACAGGAGCGATACAAAGCAGATCCCATAACAATATGTCTTTAGTGAGTTGTTGTTTTTTCTTCTTTCTGATCAGAATTTCCAGCTGATGACGAAAAATCAGAAAATGGGAAAAAGGGGAAAAAGAGACGAGGTAAGTGTGAGAGTCATCTCCATGTTGTGTGATGTCGTCAGTGAGAATAATTCATGTGGAGCAGATGTCATCTGTCGGAGATGGGATTGTCACATGTATGATGGCTGACGATGATCCCTGACCTCTGTGTGATGAGATTCCTCTGCCATCCGGCCACAGTGACCGCACAGTAGTATCATGTCATATGGAGTCCCATCACTTACATTATATTTCCTTCTCTTCTCATAGGTTCCATCTTCCGCCGGATCCTATCATCCTGCCGGCGTGGATTATCCAGGGCTGCTCGCGTATTTGCGTGTTGTCACCGTTCCCCTAGAGACATCTAAAAGACGGTAAACCTCTGCATCCAGCTCCCTGAAGTCCAGCAGATCCACCATCACTGCTGGAGCTGTACAGAAGGACCTTCACCATCTACCGGTGGCCTTCTGACTGTTACATCTCTGCCCGGACAATCTCAGTATCACCTCTGTCACCAGGCTCCGCGGTATTCATACTGCTCGCAGACGTGGCGGTTACTGATCACCTGGTATCTGACCCCGGCTGTCCTCCTGACTATGAGTTTGCCTACTGATTCTGTTCCTGGTTTTGTCCATCCCTTCTATCCTATTATTAATTAAAAAAAAATTACAATTATTATTACTGAGATCTTGGTTCATCCATCAAACTTTACTCTGCATTTTGTTAACTGATAAAAATAATTTATTGACACTTCTGCTTTTAAAAGGATATATAGAGTATGCTTATAATATATATACAGTATGCTGATTATATATACATGGTGACAAAGTCACTGGCAAAGTGCTGGAGGGGAGGTATGTTTCACTGAGGCTATTAGCTTCAGTGATTTGAAGCCCATAAGTTTTCCACCAGCACACTATGTGTTGAGAGGGATTAATCGGCCATTTTAAGGGCTGGGTTTTTGTGAACGACCATAGAACGGGTTGGGAGGTTGTTCACCATTTGGGAGGTCTTTCACCATATCTCCACCCCAGGGTGGGGACTAGGATGTATATAGTCCTTCTAAGGCATTCAGTGTTCAGTAGGGCTGTAGAGAGGAACTCCAGCGCTTTGTGTCCTGAGAAGGAAAAGCTGAACCAGTGGATGGTTGTTCTCCTGAGCGGGCAGATCCCCACAGCAACACGGCTGTATGTTATGTTTTGTTTTTCCTTAGGTCAGAAAGCACGTATTTATTTTTGCTAACTCCTCACTGGCTTATGCAGCATCTTCAAATAAACCAGTGAGAGACTTAAGGAGACGGCGCTCCGGTGGCTACTTCTGTGTGCAACTGAGTGGGCCCATCTACCATAGTATATATATACTGAATGCATATACCGTATTTTTCGGACTATAAGAAGCACCGGACCATAAGACGTACCTAGGTTTTAGAGGAGGAAAATAGAAAAAAAATTGAAGCAAAAAATGTGGTCATTATGCCCTGTTAAGGGGGAGGGGGTCTGCTGCTTACACTGTTATAGGGGTAATGTCTCCCAATTCTGTTAATATCCCCCATCCTGGTATATTTATATATACACTGCTCAAAAAAATAAAGGGAACACTGAAATAACCCATCCTAGATCTGAATGAATGAAATATTCTCATTTAATACTTTGTTCTGTACAAAGTTGAATGTGCTGACAACAAAATCACACAAAAATCATCAATGGAAATCACATTTATTAACCAATGGAGGCCTGGATTTGGAGTCACCCCCAAAATTAAAGTGGAAAAACACACTACAGGCTGATCCAACTTTGATGTAATGTCCTTAAAACAAGTCAAAATGAGTCTCAGTATTGTGTGTGGCCTCCACGTGCCTGTATGACCTCCCTACAACGCCTGGGCATGCTCCTGATGAGGCTGAGTATTGTGTGTGGCCTCCACGTGCCTGTATGACCTCCCTACAATGCCTGGGCATGCTCCTGATGAGGTTGCGGATGGTCTCCTGTGGGATCTCCTGCCAGACCTGGACTAAAGCATCCGCCAACTCCTGGACAGTCTGTGGTGCAACGTGACGTTGGTGGATGGAGCGAGACATGATGTCCCAGATGTGCTCAATCGGATTCAGGTCTGGGGAACGGGTTGGGCCAGTCCATAACCTCAATGCCTTCATCTTGCAGGCACTGCTGACACACTCCAGCCACATGAGGTCTGGCATTGTGCTGCATTAGGAGGAACCCAGGGCCAACTGCACCAGCACATGGTCTCACAAGGGGTCTGAGGATCTCATCTCGGTACCTAATGGCAGTCAGGCTACCTCTGGCGAGCACATGGAGGGTTGTGCGGCCCTCCAAACAAATGCCACCCCACACCATTACTGACCCACTGTCAAACCGGTCATGCTGAAGGATGTTGCAGGCAGCAGATCGCTCTCCACGGCGTCTCCAGACTCTGTCACGTCTGTCACATGTGCTCAGTGTGAACTTGATTTCATCTGTGAAGAGCACAGGGCGCCAGTTGCCACTTTGCCAATCCTGGTGTTCTGTGGCAAATGCCAAGAGTCCTGCACGGTGTTGGGCTGTGAGCACAACCCCCATCTGTGGACGTCGGGCTCTCATACCACCGTTATGGAGTGGGTTTCTAAGCGTTTGTGCAGACACATCCACATTTGTGGTCAGCTGGAGGTCATTTTGCAGGGCTCTGGCAGTGCTCCTCCTGTTCCTCCTTGCACAAAGGCGGAGGTAGCGGTCCTGCTGCTGGGTTGTTGCCCTCCTACGGCTCCCTCCACGTCTCCTGGTGTACTGGCCTGTCTCCTGGTAGCGCCTCCAGCCTCTGGACACTACGCTGACAGACACAGCAAACCTTCTTTCTACAGCTCGCATTGATGTGCCATCCTGGATGAGCTGCACTACCTGAGCAACTTCTGTGGGTTGTAGAGTCCATCTCAAACTACCACGAGTGTGAAAGCACAACCAACATTCAAAAGTGACCAAAACATCAGTCAGAAAGCATTGGTACTGAGATGTGGTCTGTGGTCCCCACCTGCAGAACCACTCCTTTATTGAGGGTGTCTTGATAATTGCCAATAATTTCCATCTATTGTCTATTCCATTTGCACAACAGCATGTGAAATTGATTGTCAATCAGTGTTGCTTCCTAAGTGGACAGTTTGATGTCACAGAAGTTTGATTTACTTGGAGTTATATTCTGTTGTTTAAGTGTTCCCTTTATTTTTTTGAGTAGTGTACATTATATATATATATATATATATACTGTGGCTCTGGGTGTTGGGGGGAACGGCAGTGGCGGAGGAGCGGGGCACAGAAGGCAGCTGCCACCTGCTGCAGCCTACACCTGAACGGGATTCGGGCATATGATCTGACGTGGCCATAGACTATAATGGTCCAGACAGAGTGAATGTGCCCTCTGTCGTGCATCAGGTGTGTACGCCTACTGGAGGCGCAGTCTACTAAGCCTATGGCCTCGTCAGTGCACACTACCGAATCCAGTTTTGTGAGGGAGTTTGCACCAAAGCCCCGACTGGTCAATGTGAAACTCCGTAAGGAAGAATGATGAGATACATACCTGCATAGACAGAGTATGAGAGTGATGAATGGATGGATAGATGGGGGCATTTTTGTCAGGTTTACACAGTGGCTGTTGGGCTCGAAAGAAATCACTTTGTGCAAACGTTGTCCTTATAGCCATGATTCCTTTTTCAGACCCCACCGCTCCACAATTTTACCACGGCCACTGATTTTACCTCGGCTCCCAGGAGGCTTCAGCCGCGCTCAACAGATTCGTCAACTTTCACAGAAGTCCAGTAGGTTCTGCCCTATTTCTGGAAACCTCCATATGGCAAATATGGATGAGACAGACGGATGATTAGATGGATGTCTGAGAAGAGGGCGCCCTGATAATGAGCATATATTACAAAGCCAGTACAAAAACAACAGGGGTCCCGGACCCTGGCCGTGTAGACTGATAACTGGTGTACTGCACTTACAGGGGGACATTAAGTCATAGGGGCCACACCAGGCAGGGACCCGATATTACAGGGTGGCAGGAGGGCGACTATTGCAAACAACATAATTAGAGCTATGGGCCCTTATGTGCAGAATATTCAGGGGCCCCATTATGCAATGCAGGCGGGATACAGAGTCCCAGCAGAGCTTATATATCAGGTGTAAGGGCCACATAGTAATGGTATCAGGGGCCCCAGCAGATGCCTGTACTCAGCTCCTATATATCAGGTGTAAGGGCCACATAGTAATGGTATCAGGGGCCCCAGCAGCCGCCTGTACTCAGCTCCTATATATCAGGTGTAAGGGCCACATAGTAATGGTATCAGGAGCCCCAGCAGCAGCCTGTACTCAGCTCCTATATATCAGGTGTAACAGACCCCAAGACACAGCAGTGGGGGTCGCACCATGGAGAGCAGCATAGGGGCCCCTGATCAGCCCATAACAACCTGCACTGCGGTGATGCGACCAGCAGGGGGCAGCGCACACAGCACCAATCACCCACCTGTCTCTCTGCTCCTCTCTCACAACACTGCCTGCCACTTCCGGCTTCCGAAGGCGGAGGAGGAGTCGCGTCTACCACTGATCTGAGCACGGGGGGGGGGACTGCAGCGGCCGCTCTTACTCTGTCCCGTCACTGATCGCAGCCGCATCTTTATTTTACCTATCAGTTCATTAAATATCTGCACTTTTACAAACAATAACAATTTATTCTCCTCAGCTCCCCCTGAGGGCTACAAAGAGTTGGTATCTTCCAAAGCGCGACGATTGGAGCAGAGCAGCCGGCTCCCAGTCTTGTATTTTCACTGGGACCCAATCATATTTTATCCCGGTAACGCGTCATCTGGTGCGAAGATGAAAACGAGTAGGCTGAGCTGATGCGCCGCTGATCAGCCTCTAGATGGCGCTGTAGATCAGCACAGGACGGAATGCGCTGTTTACTCGCTAAAAATGTCGCTTCCTTTTGTGTGACATTGGATCTGTGCAGATGGCGACACATAATAGATCAGGGATCCTAATAGACTCCATGTAATTGGGAGAGATGAGATATATATATCCAGGGATGTGTCCTTCTGTCCTAAGCCTCTATAGTCTGCGCCGGGAGGACGAGGCTGGAGGAAGAGTGCGTCGCCGGAGATCACCATGTGCATAGGCGCTGACCACGTCTCCGGCGAGGCTTAAGGAGGAGTCTGTGCCGGAGCCAGCGCATAGCGCGATATCCAGCACCATTTTGTTGAAGACAAATTCGCAGTGTCTTCAACAAAATGGCGCCAAATAGCGCAGTATGTGCACACACTGACTCCAGCGCCATTTTATTTACATATTTAACACAGACGATGTGCTGCGGGGGAAGGGTGAGTAGGAGTGTTTGTGGATGGATGAGCAGGACAGGCAGGATCGGGGGGGGGTGACATATACCAGGATCGGGGGTGACATATACCAGGATGGGGGGCGGCATATGCCAGGATGAGGGGGAGCATATACCAGGATGAGGGGGAGCATATACCAGGATGGGGGAGAGCATATACCAGGATGACGGGGAGCATATACCAGGATTGGGGGGTGACATATACCAGGATGGGGGGGAGCATATACCAGGTTCGGCGGTGACATATACCAGGATGGAGGGGAGCATATACCAGGATGGGGGAGAGCATATACCAGGATGAGGGGGAGCATATACCAGGATGGGGGGGAGCATATACCAGGATGAGGGGGAGCATATACCAGGATGACGGGGAGCATATACCAGGATTGGGGGGTGACATATACCAGGATGGGGGGGGAGCATATACCAGGTTCGGCGGTGACATATACCAGGATGGAGGGGAGCATATACCAGGATGGGGGAGAGCATATACCAGGATGAGGGGGAGCATATACCAGGATGGGTGAGAGCATATACCAGGATGAGGGGGAGCATATACCAGGATGGGGGGAAGCATATACCAGGATGCTGGGGTAGAGCAGGAGCGAGGTGCGGCGACGCAACCACAGCGGCTGTAAGTATGGAACCTTTTCATATTATATATTGGATTGGTTGTCACTTTGACTATATTGTCTTTCATGACACTTATTTCTATTAATGTACTGAGTGTCATACTTGCATCCACTTTGGGAAAATGCTTCTATATTAGAACCTGCATTAAACAGAAGTCTCTCACTGTGCGACCTTTCAATTGGATAGACACTTGAGCTACCTCTTTATGACCTGTTTTTGCAGTGCCATATTTTGCCTTCAGGCAATTGATTTACATAGGGCAGTACATTTAACCTGTTCCTCGTCTCCATGCTCCTCCATTGTTTTTAATTTTATGCCTCTGAGTGTTTTCCATTTTTTCTATTTTTGATTTTTTTCAATAAAGATTTTGTATTTTCATGTTTTCATGAAGTTCTTTTGTGCTTCCTTGTTCTCCATGATGGGGGGGAGCATATACAAGGATGGAGGAAGCATATACCAGGATGAAGGGGAGCATATACCAGGATGGGGGGGGCATATACCAGGATGGGGGGAGCATATACCAGAATGGGGGGAGCATATACCAGAATGAGGGGGAGCATATACCAGGATGGGGGAGCATATACCTAATGAGGGGGAGCATATATCAGTATGGGGGTAGCATATACCAGGATCGGGGGTGACATATACCAGGATGGGGGGAGCACATACCACGATCGGGGGGTGACATATACCAGGATGGGGGGAGCATATACCAGGATTGGGGGTTGACATATACTAGGATGGGGTGGAGCATATACCAGCATGAGGGGAAGTATATACCAGGATGGGGGGGACGATATACCAGGATCGGGGGTGACATATACCAGGATGGGAGGGAGCATATACAAGGATCAGGGGGCGACATACCAGGATGGGGGAAGCATATACCAGGATCGGGGAGTGACATATACCAGGATAGGGGGGAGCATACACCAGGATGGGGGGAGAATATACCAGGATGGGGGTGACATATATAAGGATGGGGGGAGCATATACCAGGATGGGGGGAGCACATACCTGGATGGGGGCATATACCAGGATGGGGGGCATATACCAGGATGGGGGGAGCATATACCAGGCTAGGGGGAGCATATACCAGGATGAGGGGGAGCATATACCAGGATGGAGGGGCATGTACCAGGATGGGGGGAGCATATACCAGGATGGGGGAGCATATACCAGGATGAGGGGAGCATATACCAGGATGGGGGATATACCAGGATGGGGGGCATATACCAGGATGGGGGGGAGCATATACCAGAATGAGGGGGAGCATATACCAGGATGACGGGGAGCATATACCAGGATTGGGGGGTGACATATACCAGGATGGGGGGGAGCATATACCAGGTTCGGCGGTGACATATACCAGGATGGAGGGGAGCATATACCAGGATGGGGGAGAGCATATACCAGGATGAGGGGGAGCATATACCAGGATGGGTGAGAGCATATACCAGGATGAGGGGGAGCATATACCAGGATGGGGGGGAGCATATACCAGGATGCTGGGGTAGAGCAGGAGCGAGGTGCGGCGACGCAACCACAGCGGCTGTAAGTATGGAACCTTTTCATATTATATATTGGATTGGTTGTCACTTTGACTATATTGTCTTTCATGACACTTATTTCTATTAATGTACTGAGTGTCATACTTGCATCCACTTTGGGAAAATGCTTCTATATTAGAACCTGCATTAAACAGAAGTCTCTCACTGTGCGACCTTTCAATTGGATAGACACTTGAGCTACCTCTTTATGACCTGTTTTTGCAGTGCCATATTTTGCCTTCAGGCAATTGATTTACATAGGGCAGTACATTTAACCTGTTCCTCGTCTCCATGCTCCTCCATTGTTTTTAATTTTATGCCTCTGAGTGTTTTCCATTTTTTCTATTCTTGATTTTTTTCAATAAAGATTTTGTATTTTCATGTTTTCATGAAGTTCTTTTGTGCTTCCTTGTTCTCCATGATGGGGGGGAGCATATACAAGGATGGAGGAAGCATATACCAGGATGAAGGGGAGCATATACCAGGATGGGGGGGGGCATATACCAGGATGGGGGGAGCATATACCAGAATGGGGGGAGCATATACCAGAATGAGGGGGAGCATATACCAGGATGGGGGAGCATATACCTAATGAGGGGGAGCATATATCAGTATGGGGGTAGCATATACCAGGATCGGGGGTGACATATACCAGGATGGGGGGAGCACATACCACGATCGGGGGGTGACATATACCAGGATGGGGGGAGCATATACCAGGATTGGGGGTTGACATATACTAGGATGGGGTGGAGCATATACCAGGATGAGGGGAAGTATATACCAGGATGGGGGGGACGATATACCAGGATCGGGGGTGACATATACCAGGATGGGAGGGAGCATATACAAGGATCAGGGGGTGACATACCAGGATGGGGGGAGCATATACCAGGATCGGGGAGTGACATATACCAGGATAGGGGGGAGCATATACCAGGATGGGGGGAGAATATACCAGGATGGGGGGAGCACATACCTGGATGTGGGCATATACCAGGATGGGGGGCATATACCAGGATGGGGGGAGCATATACCAGGCTAGGGGGAGCATATAGCAGGATGAGGGGGAGCATATACCAGGATGGAGGGGCATGTACCAGGATGGGGGGAGCATATACCAGGATGGGGGAGCATATACCAGGATGAGGGGAGCATATACCAGGATGGGGAATATACCAGGATGGGGGGCATATACCAGGATGGGGGGCATATACCAGGATGGGGGGAGCATATACCAGGATGGGGGAGCATATACCAGTATGGGGGAGCATATACCAGGATGGGGAGGAGCATATACCAGGATGGGGGGATATACCAGGATAGGGGGAGCATATACCAGGATAGGGGGAGCATATACCAGGATGGGGGAGCATATACCAGGATGGGGGGAGCATATACCAGGATGGAGGCAGTATATAATAGGATGGGGGGCATATACCAGGATGGAGGGAGCATATACAAGAATTGGGGGAGCATATACCAGGGTAGGGAAGCAAATACCAGGATGGGGGGCATATACCAGGGTGGAGGGGCATATACGAGGATTGAGGCAGCATATACCAGGATGGGTGGAACATATACCAGGATGGGGGGCATATACCAGGATGGAGGGAGCATATACGAGGATTGGAGGAGCATATACCAGGATTGGGGGAGCATATACCAGGATAGGGGGAGCATATACCAGGATGGAGGGAGCATATACCAGGATGGGGGGAGCATATACCAGGATGGGGGGAGCATATACCAGGATGGGGAAGTATATACCATGATGGGGGAGCATATACCAGGATGGAGGGAGCATATAACAGGATAGGGGGTATATACCAGGATGGGGGGAGCACATACCAGGATGAGGGGCATATATCAGGATGGGGGGCATATACCAGGATGGGGAGAGCATATACCAGGATGGGGGGAGCATATACCAGGATGAGGGGGAGCATATACCAGGATGGTGGGCATATACCAGGATGGGGGGAGCATATACCAGGATGGGGGAGCATATACCAGGATGGGGGAGCATATACCGGGGGAGCATATACCAGAATGGGGGGATATACCAGGATGGGGGTCATATACCAGGATGGGGGGGAGCATATACCAGGATGGGGGGGAGCATATATCAGGATGGGGGGAGCATATGCCAGGATAGCGGGAGCATATACCAGGATGAGGGGAGCATATACCAGGATGGGGAGGAGCATATACCAGGATGGGGGGAGCATATACCAGGATGGGGGAGCATATACCAGGATGGGGGCACATACCAGGATGGAAGGAGCATATAACAGGATGGGGGGGCATATACCAGGATAGGGAAGCATATACCAGGATGGGGGGGCATATACCAGGATGGAGGGAGCATATACAAGAATTGGGTGAGCATATACCAGGGTAGAGAAGCATATACCAGGATGGGGGGACATATACCAGGGTGGGGGGGCATATACGAGGATTGAGGCAGCATATACCAGGATGGGTTGAGCATATACCAGGATGTGGGGGCATATAACAGGATGGAGGGAGCATATACGAGGATTGGGGAGCATATACCAGGATTGGGGGAGCATATACCAGGATAGGGGAAGCATATATGAGGATGGAGGGAGCATATACCAGGATGGAGGGAGCATATACCAGGATGGGGGGAGCATATACCAGAATGGGGAAGTATATACCAGGATGGGGGAGCATATACCAGGATGGAGGGAGCATACAACAGGATGGGGGGAGCATATACCAGGATGGGGGGAGCATATACCAGGATGGGGGGTATATACCAGGATGGGGGAGCATATACCAGGATGGGGAGAGCATATACCAAGATGGGGGAGCATATACCAGGATGGAGGGAGCATATACCAGGATGGAGGGAGCATATACCAGTATGGGGGGAGCTTATACCAGTATGGGGGGAGCATATAAGAGGATTGGGGGAACATATACAAGGATGGGGGGAGCATATACCAAGAAGGGGACCAGGATTGGGGGATCATATACCAGGATGGGGGGGAGCATATACCAGGATGGGGGAACATATACCAGTATGGGGGGAGCATATACCAGGATGGGGAGGAGCATATACCAGGATGGGGGGATATACCAGGATAGGGGGAGCATATACCAGGATGGGGGGAGCATATACCAGGATGGGGGAGCATATACCAGGATGGGGGGAGAATATACCAGGATGGAGGGAGCATATAACAAGATGGGGGGCATATACCAGGATGGAGGGAGCATATACAAGAATTGGGGTAGCATATACCAGGGTAGGGAAGCATATACCAGGATGGGGGGCATATACCAGGGTGGGGAGGCATATACGAGGATTGAGGCAGCATATACCAGGATGGGTGGAGTGTATACCAGAATGGGGGGGCATATACCAGAATGGAGGGAGCATATACCAGGATAGGGGAGCATATACGAGGATGGAGGGAGCATATACCAGGATGGAGGGAGCATATACCAGGATGGGGGGAGCATATAAAAGGATGGGGGGAGCATATACCAGGATGGGGAAGTATATACCAGGATGGGGGAGCATATACCAGGATGGTGGGAGCATATAACAGGATAGGGGGAGCATATACCAGGATGGGGGGAGCATATACCAGGATGGGGGGTATATACCAGGATGGGGGGAGCACATACCAGGATGGGGGACATATACCAGGATGGGGCGCATATACCAGGATGGGGGGAGCATATACCAGGATGGGGGGAGCATATACCAGGATGAGGGGGAGCATATACCAGGATGGGGGGCATATACCAGGATGGGGGGAGCATATACCAGGATGGGGGAGCATATACCAGGATGGGGGAGCATATAATGGGGGAGCATATACCAGAATGTGGGGATATACCAGGATGGGGGGCATATACCAGGATGCGGGGCATATACCAGTATAGGGTAAGCATATACGAGGATGGAGGGAGCATATATCAGGATGGAGGGAGCATATACCAGGATGGGGGGAGCATATACCAGGATGGGGGGAGCATATACCAGGATGGGGAAGTATATACCAGGATGGGGGAGCATATACCAGGATGGAGGGAGCATATAACAGGATAGGGGGGAGCATATACCAGAATGGGGGGGCATATACCAGGATGGAGGGAGCATATACTAGCATTGGGTGAGCATATACCAGGATTGGGGGAGCATATACCAGGATAGGGGAGGCATATACGAGGATGGAGGGAGCATATACCAGGATGGAGGGAGCATATACAGGATGGAGGGAGCATATACCAGGATGGGGGGAGCATATACCAGGATGGGGAAGTATATACCAGGATGGAGAGAGCATATAACAGGATAGGGGGAGCATAAACCAGGATGGGGGGAGCACATACCAGGATGGGGGGCATATACCAGGATGGAGGGAGCATATACCAGGATGGGGAGGAGCATATACCAGGATGGGGGGAGCATATACCAGGATGGGGGAGCATATACCAGGATGGGGACACATACCAGGATGGAGGGAGCATATAACAGGATGGGGGGGCATATACCAGGATAGGGAAGCATATACCAGGATGGGGGGGCATATACCAGGATGGAGGGAGCATATACAAGAATTGGGTGAGCATATACCAGGGTAGGGAAGCATATACCAGGATGGGGGACATATACCAGGGTGGGGGGGCATATACGAGGATTGAGGCAGCATATACCAGGATGGGTGGAGCATATACCAGGATGGGGGGGCATATAAAAGGATGGAGGGAGCATATACGAGGATTGGGGGAGCATATACCAGGATTGGGCGAGCATATACCAGGATAGGGGAAGCATATATGAGGATGGAGGGAGCATATACCAGGATGGAGGGAGCATATACCAGGATGGGGGGAGCATATACCAGAATGGGGAAGTATATACCAGGATGGGGGAGCATATACCAGGATGGAGGGAGCATATAACAGGATGGGGGGAGCATATACCAGGATGGGGGGAGCATATACCAGGATGGGGGGGTATATACCAGGATGGGGGGAGCATATACCAGAATGGGGAAGTATATACCAGGATGGGGGAGCATATACCAGGATGGAGGGAGCATATAACAGGATGGGGGGAGCATATACTAGGATGGGGGAAGCATATACCAGGATGGGGGGGTATATACCAGGATGGGGGAGCACATACCAGGATGGGGAGAGCATATACCAAGATGGGGGAGCATATACCAGGATGGAGGGAGCATATACCAGGATGGAGGGAGCATATACCAGGATGGGGGGAGCATATACCAGCATGGGGGGAGCATATACCAGGATGGGGAAGTATATACCAGGATGGGGAAGCATATACCAGGATGGAGGGAGCATATAACAGGATAGGGGGGAGCATATACCAGAATGAGGGGGGCATATACCAGGATGGAGGGAGCATATACTAGCATTGGGTGAGCATATACCAGGATTGGGGGAGCATATACCAGGATAGGGGAAGCATATACGAGGATGGAGGGAGCATATACCAGGATGGAGGGAGCATATACCAGGATGGAGGGAGCATATACCAGGATGGGGGGAGCATATACCAGGATGGGGAAGTATATACCAGGATGGGGGAGCATATACCAGGATGGAGAGAGCATATAACAGGATAGGGGGAGCATATACCAGGATGGGGGGAGCACATACCAGGATGGGGGGCATATACCAGAATGGGGGGCATATACCAGGATGGGGGGAGCATATACCAGGATGGGGAGGAGCATATACCAGGATGGGGTGAGCATATACCAGGATGGGGGAGCATATACCAGGATGGGGACACATACCAGGATGGAGGGAGCATATAACAGGATGGGGGGGCATATACCAGGATAGGGAAGCATATAACGGGGGAGCATATACCAGAATGTGGGGATATACCAGGATGGGGGGCATATACCAGGATGGGGGGCATATACCAGTATAGGGTAAGCATATACGAGGATGGAGGTAGCATATATCAGGATGGAGGGAGCATATACCAGGATGGGGGGAGCATATACCAGGATGGGGGGAGCATATACCAGGATGGGGAAGTATATACCAGGATGGGGGAGCATATACCAGGATGGAGGGAGCATATAACAGGATAGGGGGGAGCATATACCAGAATGGGGGGGCATATACCAGGATGGAGGGAGCATATAATAGCATTGGGTGAGCATATACCAGGATTGGGGGAGCATATACCAGGATAGGGGAAGCATATACGAGGATGGAGGGAGCATATACCAGGATGGAGGGAGCATATACAGGATGGAGGGAGCATATACCAGGATGGGGGGAGCATATACCAGGATGGGGAAGTATATACCAGGATGGAGAGAGCATATAACAGGATAGGGGGAGCATATACCAGGATGGGGGGAGCACATACCAGGATGGGGGGCATATACCAGGATGGAGGGAGCATATACCAGGATGGGGAGGAGCATATACCAGGATGGGGGGAGCATATACCAGGATGGGGGAGCATATACCAGGATGGGGACACATACCAGGATGGAGGGAGCATATAACAGGATGGGGGGGCATATACCAGGATAGGGAAGCATATACCAGGATGGGGGGGCATATACCAGGATGGAGGGAGCATATACAAGAATTGGGTGAGCATATACCAGGGTAGGGAAGCATATACCAGGATGGGGGACATATACCAGGGTGGGGGGGCATATACGAGGATTGAGGCAGCATATACCAGGATGGGGGGGCATATAAAAGGATGGAGGGAGCATATACGAGGATTGGGGGAGCATATACCAGGATTGGGGGAGCATATACCAGGATAGGGGAAGCATATATGAGGATGGAGGGAGCATATACCAGGATGGGGGGAGCATATACCAGAATGGGGAAGTATATACCAGGATGGGGGAGCATATACCAGGATGGAGGGAGCATATAACAGGATGGGGGGAGCATATACCAGGATGGGGGGAGCATATACCAGGATGGGGGGTATATACCAGGATGGGGGGAGCATATACCAGAATGGGGAAGTATATACCAGGATGGGGGAGCATATACCAGGATGGAGGGAGCATATAACAGGATGAGGGGAGCATATACTAGGATGGGGGGAGCATATACCAGGATGGGGGGGTATATACCAGGATGGGGGAGCATATACCAGGATGGGGAGAGCATATACCAAGATGGGGGAGCATATACCAGGATGGAGGGAGCATATACCAGGATGGAGGGAGCATATAACAGGATGGGGGGAGCATATACTAGGATGGGGGGAGCATATACCAGGATGGGGGGTATATACCAGGATGGGGGAGCATATACCAGGATGGGGAGAGCATATACCAAGATGGAGGAGCATATACCAGGATGGAGGGAGCATATACCAGGATGGAGGGAGCATATACCAGGATGGAGGGAGCATATACCAGGATGGGGGGAGCATATACCAGGATGGGGAAGTATATACCAGGATGGGGAAGCATATACCAGGATGGAGGGAGCATATAACAGGATAGGGGGGAGCATATACCAGAATGAGGGGGGCATATACCAGGATGGAGGGAGCATATACTAGCATTGGGTGAGCATATACCACGATTGGGGGAGCATATATCAGGATAGGGGAAGCATATACGAGGATGGAGGGAGCATATACCAGGATGGAGGGAGCATATACCAGGATGGGGGGAGCATATACCAGGATGGGGAAGTATATACCGGGATGGGGGAGCATATACCAGGATGGAGAGAGCATATAACAGGATAGGGGGAGCATATACCAGGATGGGGGGAGCACATACCAGGATGGGGGGCATATACCAGAATGGGGGGCATATACCAGGATGGGGGGAGCATATACCAGGATGGGGAGGAGCATATACCAGGATGGGGGGAGCATATACCAGGATGGTGGAGCATATACCAGGATGGGGACACATACCAGGATGGAGGGAGCATATAACAGGATGGGGGGGCATATACCAGGATAGGGAAGCATATACCAGGTTGGGGGGGCATATACCAGGATGGAGGGAGCATATACAAGAATTGGGTGAGCATATACCAGGGTAGGGAAGCATATACCAGGATGGGGGGACATATACCAGGGTGGCGGGGCATATACGAGGATTGAGGCAGCATATACCAGGATGGGTGGAGCATATACCAGGATGGGGGGGCATATAACAGGATGGAGGGAGCATATACGAGGATTGGGGGAGCATATACCAGGATTGGAGGAGCATATACCAGGATAGGGGTAGCATATATGAGGATGGAGGGAGCATATACCAGGATAGAGGGAGCATATACCAGGATGGGGGGAGCATATACCAGAATGGGGAAGTATATACCAGGATGGGGGAGCATATACCAGGATGGAGGGAGCATATAACAGGATGGGGGGAGCATATACCAGGATGGGGGGAGCATATACCAGGATGGGGGGGTATATACCAGGATGGGGGGAGCATATACCAGAATGGGGAAGTATATACCAGGATGGGGGAGCATATACCAGGATGGAGGGAGCATATAACAGGATGGGGGGCGCATATACCAGGATGGGGGGGTATATACCAGGATGGGGGAGCATATACCAGGATGGGGAGAGCATATACCAAGATGGGGGAGCATATACCAGGATGGAGGGAGCATATACCAGGATGGAGGGAGCATATACCAGTATGGGGGGAGCTTATACCAGTATGGGGGGAGCATATACGAGGATTGGGGGAACATATACAAGGATGGGGGGGAGCATATACCAAGAAGGGGACCAGGATTGGGGGATCATATACCAGGATGGGGGGGAGCATATACCAGGATGGGGGAACATATACCAGTATGGGGGGAGCATATACCAGGATGGGGAGGAGCATATACCAGGATGGGGGGATATACCAGGATAGGGGGAGCATATACCAGGATGGGGGGAGCATATACCAGGATGGGGGAGCATATACCAGGATGGGGGGAGAATATACCAGGATGGAGGGAGCATATAACAAGATGGGGGGCATATACCAGGATGGAGGGAGCATATACAAGAATTCGGGGAGCATATACCAGGGTAGGGAAGCATATACCAGGATGGGGGGCATATACCAGGGTGGGGAGGCATATACGAGGATTGAGGCAGCATATACCAGGATGGGTGGAGTGTATACCAGAATGGGGGGGCATATACCAGAATGGAGGGAGCATATACCAGGATAGGGGAGCATATACGAGGATGGAGGGAGCATATACCAGGATGGAGGGAGCATATACCAGGATGGGGGGAGCATATAAAAGGATGGGGGGAGCATATACCAGGATGGGGAAGTATATACCAGGATGGGGGAGCATATACCAGGATGGTGGGAGCATATAACAGGATAGGGGGAGCATATACCAGGATGGGGGGAGCATATACCAGGATGGGGGGTATATACCAGGATGGGGGGAGCACATACCAGGATGGGGGACATATACCAGGATGGGGGGCATATACCAGGATGGGGGGAGCATATACCAGGATGGGGGGAACATATACCAGGATGAGGGGGAGCATATACCAGGATGGGGGGCATATACCAGGATGGGGGGAGCATTTACCAGGATGGGGGAGCATATACCAGGATGGGGGAGCATATAACGGGGGAGCATATACCAGAATGTGGGGATATACCAGGATGGGGGGCATATACCAGGATGGGGGGCATATACCAGTATAGGGTAAGCATATACGAGGATGGAGGTAGCATATATCAGGATGGAGGGAGCATATACCAGGATGGGGGGAGCATATACCAGGATGGGGGGAGCTTATACCAGGATGGGGAAGTATATACCAGGATGGAGGGAGCATATAACAGGATAGGGGGGAGCATATACCAGAATGGGGGGGCATATACCAGGATGGAGGGAGCATATACTAGCATTGGGTGAGCATATACCAGGATTGGGGGAGCATATACCAGGATAGGGGAAGCATATACGAGGATGGAGGGAGCATATACCAGGATGGAGGGAGCATATACAGGATGGAGGGAGCATATACCAGGATGGGGGGAGCATATACCAGGATGGGGAAGTATATACCAGGATGGAGAGAGCATATAACAGGATAGGGGGAGCATATACCAGGATGGGGGAGCACATACCAGGATGGGGGGCATATACCAGGATGGAGGGAGCATATACCAGGATGAGGAGGAGCATATACCAGGATGGGGGGAGCATATACCAGGATGGGGGAGCATATACCAGGATGGGGACACATACCAGGATGGAGGGAGCATATAACAGGATGGGGGGGCATATACCAGGATAGGGAAGCATATACCAGGATGGGGGGGCATATACCAGGATGGAGGGAGCATATACAAGAATTGGGTGAGCATATACCAGGGTAGGGAAGCATATACCAGGATGGGGGACATATACCAGGGTGGGGGGGCATATACGAGGATTGAGGCAGCATATACCAGGATGGGTGGAGCATATACCAGGATGGGGGGGCATATAAAAGGATGGAGGGAGCATATACGAGGATTGGGGGAGCATATACCAGGATTGGGGGAGCATATACCAGGATAGGGGAAGCATATATGAGGATGGAGGGAGCATATACCAGGATGGGGGGAGCATATACCAGAATGGGGAAGTATATACCAGGATGGGGGAGCATATACCAGGATGGAGGGAGCATATAACAGGATGGGGGGAGCATATACCAGGATGGGGGGAGCATATACCAGGATGGGGGGGTATATACCAGGATGGGGGGAGCATATACCAGAATGGGGAAGTATATACCAGGATGGGGGAGCATATACCAGGATGGAGGGAGCATATAACAGGATGGGGGGAGCATATACTAGGATGGGGGGAGCATATACCAGGATGGGGGGGTATATACCAGGATGGGGAAGCATATACCAGGATGGGGAGAGCATATACCAAGATGGGGGAGCATATACCAGGATGGAGGGAGCATATACCAGGATGGAGGGAGCATATACCAGGATAGGGGGAGCATATACCAGGATGGGGAAGTATATACCAGGATGGGGGAGCATATACCAGGATGGAGGGAGCATATAACAGGATAGGGGGGAGCATATACCAGAATGGGGGGGCATATACCAGGATGGAGGGAGCATATACTAGCATTGGGTGAGCATATACCAGGATTGAGGGAGCATATACCAGGATAGGGGAAGCATATACGAGGATGGAGGGAGCATATACCAGGATGGAGGGAGCATATACCAGGATGGAGGGAGCATATACCAGGATGGGGGGAGCATATACCAGGATGGGGAAGTATATACCAGGATGGGGGAGCATATACCAGGATTGAGAGAGCATATAACAGGATAGGGGGAGCATATACCAGGATGGGGGGAGCACATACCAGGATGGGGGGCATATACCAGAATGGGGGGCATATACCAGGATGGGGGGAGCATATACCAGGATGGGGAGGAGCATATACCAGGATGGGGGGAGCATATACCAGGATGGGGGAGCATATACCAGGATGGGGACACATACCAGGATGGAGGGAGCATATAACAGGATGGGGGGGCATATACCAGGTTGAGGGGCATATACCAGGATGGAGGGAGCATATACAAGAATTGGGTGAGCATATACCAGGGTAGGGAAGCATATACCAGGATGGGGGGACATATACCAGGGTGGGGGGGCATATACGAGGATTGAGGCAGCATATACCAGGATGGGTGGAGCATATACCAGGATGGGGGGGCATATAACAGGATGGAGGGAGCATATACGAGGATTGGGGGAGCATATACCAGGATTGGGGGAGCATATACCAGGATTGGGGTAGCATATATGAGGATGGAGGGAGCATATACCAGGATGGAGGGAGCATATACCAGGATGGGGGGAGCATATACCAGAATGGGGAAGTATATACCAGGATGGGGGAGCATATACCAGGATGGAGGGAGCATATAACAGGATGGGGGGAGCATATACCAGGATGGGGGGAGCATATACCAGGATGGGGGGGTATATACCAGGATGGGGGGAGCATATACCAGAATGGGGAAGTATATACCAGGATGGGGGAGCATATACTAGGATGGAGGGAGCATATAACAGGATGGGGGGAGCATATACCAGGATGGGGGGCTATATACCAGGATGGGAGAGCATATACCAGGATGGGGAGAGCATATACCAAGATGGGGGAGCATATACCAGGATGGAGGGAGCATATACCAGGATGGAGGGAGCATATACCAGTATGGGGGGAGCTTATACCAGTATGGGGGGAGCATATACGAGGATTGGGGGAACATATACAAGGATGGGGGGGAGCATATACCAAGAAGGGGACCAGGATTGGGGGATCATATACCAGGATGGGGGGGAGCATATACTAGGATGGGGGAACATATACCAGTATGGGGGGAGCATATACCAGGATGGGGAGGAGCATATACCAGGATGGGGGGATATACCAGGATAGGGGGAGCATATACCAGGATGGGGGGAGCATATACCAGGATGGGGGAGCATATACCAGGATGGGGGGAGAAAATACCAGGATGGAGGGAGCATATAACAAGATGGGGGGCATATACCAGGATGGAGGGAGCATATACAAGAATTGGGGGAGCATATACCAGGGTAGGGAAGCATATACCAGGATGGGGGGCATATACCAGGGTGGGGAGGCATATACGAGGATTGAGGCAGCATATACCAGGATGGGTGGAGTGTATACCAGAATGGGGGGGCATATACCAGAATGGAGGGAGCATATACCAGGATAGGGGAGCATATACGAGGATGGAGGGAGCATATACCAGGATGGAGGGAGCATATACCAGGATGGGGGGAGCATATAAAAGGATGGGGGGAGCATATACCAGGATGGGGAAGTATATACCAGGATGGGGGAGCATATACCAGGATGGTGGGAGCATATAACAGGATAGGGGGAGCATATACCAGGATGGGGGGAGCATATACCAGGATGGGGGGTATATACCAGGATGGGGGGAGCACATACTAGGATGGGGGACATATACCAGGATGGGGGGCATATACCAGGATGGGGGGAGCATATACCAGGATGGGGGGAGCATATACCAGGATGAGGGGGAGCATATACCAGGATGGGGGGCATATACCAGGATGGGGGGAGCATATACCAGGATGGGGGAGCATATACCAGGATGGGGGAGCATATAACGGGGGAGCATATACCAGAATGTGGGGATATACCAGGATGGGGGGCATATACCAGGATGGGGGGCATATACCAGTATAGGGTAAGCATATACGAGGATGGAGGTAGCATATATCAGGATGGAGGGAGCATATACCAGGATGGGGGGAGCATATACCAGGATGGGGGGAGCATATACCAGGATGGGGAAGTATATACCAGGATGGGGGAGCATATACCAGGATGGAGGGAGCATATAACAGGATAGGGGGGAGCATATACCAGAATGGGGGGGCATATACCAGGATGGAGGGAGCATATACTAGCATTGGGTCAGCATATACCAGGATTGGGGGAGCATATACCAGGATAGGGGAAGCATATACGAGGATGGAGGGAGCATATACCAGGATGGAGGGAGCATATACAGGATGGAGGGAGCATATACCAGGATGGGGGGAGCATATACCAGGATGGGGAAGTATATACCAGGATGGAGAGAGCATATAACAGGATAGGGGGAGCATATACCAGGATGGGGGGAGCACATACCAGGATGGGGGGCATATACCAGGATGGAGGGAGCATATACCAGGATGGGGAGGAGCATATACCAGGATGGGGGGAGCATATACCAGGATGGGGGAGCATATACCAGGATGGGGACACATACCAGGATGGAGGGAGCATATACCAGGATGGGGGGGCATATACCAGGATAGGGAAGCATATACCAGGATGGGGGGGCATATACCAGGATGGAGGGAGCATATACAAGAATTGAGTGAGCATATACCAGGGTAGGGAAGCATATACCAGGATGGGGGACATATACCAGGGTGGGGGGGCAAATACGAGGATTGAGGCAGCATATACCAGGATGGGGGGGCATATAAAAGGATGGAGGGAGCATATACGAGGATTGGGGGAGCATATACCAGGATTGGGGGAGCATATACCAGGATAGGGGAAGCATATATGAGGATGGAGGGAGCATATACCAGGATGGGGGGAGCATATACCAGAATGGGGAAGTATATACCAGGATGGGGGAGCATATACCAGGATGGAGGGAGCATATAACAGGATGGGGGGAGCATATACCAGGATGGGGGGAGCATACACCAGGATGGGGGGGTATATACCAGGATGGGGGGAGCATATACCAGAATGGGGAAGTATATACCAGGATGGGGGAGCATATACCAGGAAGGAGGGAGCATATAACAGGATGGGGGGAGCATATACTAGGATGGGGGGAGCATATACCAGGATGGGGGGGTATATACCAGGATGGGGGAGCATATACCAGGATGGGGAGAGCATATACCAAGATGGGGGAGCATATACCAGGATGGAGGGAGCATATACCAGGATGGAGGGAGCATATAACAGGATGGGGGGAGCATATACTAGGATGGGGGGAGCATATACCAGGATGGGGGGGTATATACCAGGATGGGGGAGCATATACCAGGATGGGGAGAGCATATACCAAGATGGGGGAGCATATACCAGGATGGAGGGAGCATATACCAGGATGGAGGGAGCATATACCAGGATGGAGGGAGCATATACCAGGATGGGGGGAGCATATACCAGGATGGGGAAGTATATACCAGGATGGGGAAGCATATACCAGGATGGAGGGAGCATATAACAGGATAGGGGGGAGCATATAACAGAATGAGGGGGGCATATACCAGGATGGAGGGAGCATATACTAGCATTGGGTGAGCATATACCACGATTGGGGAGCATATACCAGGATAGGGGAAGCATATACGAGGATGGAGGGAGCATATACCAGGATGGAGGGAGCATATACCAGGATGGAGGGAGCATATACCAGGATGGGGGGAGCATATACCAGGAAGGGGAAGTATATACCAGGATGGGGGAGCATATACCAGGATGGAGAGAGCATATAACAGGATAGGGGGAGCATATACCAGGATGGGGGGAGCACATACCAGGATGGGGGGCATATACCAGAATGGGGGGCATATACCAGGATGGGGGGAGCATATACCAGGATGGGGAGGAGCATATACCAGGATGGGGGGAGCATATACCAGGATGGGGGAGCATATACCAGGATGGGGACACATACCAGGATGGAGGGAGCATATAACAGGATGGGGGGGCATATACCAGGATAGGGAAGCATATACCAGGTTGGAGGGGCATATACCAGGATGGAGGGAGCATATACAAGAATTGGGTGAGCATATACCAGGGTAGGGAAGCATATACCAGGATGGGGGGACATATACCAGGGTGGGGGGGCATATACGAGGATTGAGGCAGCATATACCAGGATGGGTGGAGCATATACCAGGATGGGGGGGCATATAACAGGATGGAGGGAGCATATACGAGGATTGGGGGAGCATATACCAGGATTGGAGGAGCATATACCAGGATAGGGGTAGCATATATGAGGATGGAGGGAGCATATACCAGGATGGAGGGAGCATATACCAGGATGGGGGGAGCATATACCAGAATGGGGAAGTATATACCAGGATGGGGGAGCATATACCAGGATGGAGGGAGCATATAACAGGATGGGGGGAGCATATACCAGGATGGGGGGAGCATATACCAGGATGGGGGGGTATATACCAGGATGGGGGGAGCATATACCAGAATGGGGAAGTATATACCAGGATGGGGGAGCATATACCAGGATGGAGGGAGCATATAACAGGATGGGGGGAGCATATACCAGGATGGGGGGGTATATACCAGGATGGGGGAGCATATACCAGGATGGGGAGAGCATATACCAAGATGGGGGAGCATATACCAGGATGGAGGGAGCATATACCAGGATGGAGGGAGCATATACCAGTATGGGGGGAGCTTATACCAGTATGGGGGGAGCATATACGAGGATTGGGGGAACATATACAAGGATGGGGGGGAGCATATACCAAGAAGGGGACCAGGATTGGGGGATCATATACCAGGATGGGGGGGAGCATATACCAGGATGGGGGAACATATACCAGTATGGGGGGAGCATATACCAGGATGGGGAGGAGCATATACCAGGATGGGGGGATATACCAGGATAGGGGGAGCATATACCAGGATGGGGGGAGCATATACCAGGATGGGGGAGCATATACCAGGATGGGGGGAGAATATACCAGGATGGAGGGAGCATATAACAAGATGGGGGGCATATACAAGGATGGAGGGAGCATATACAAGAATTGGGGGAGCATATACCAGGGTAGGGAAGCATATACCAGGATGGGGGGCATATACCAGGGTGGGGAGGCATATACGAGGATTGAGGCAGCATATACCAGGATGGGTGGAGTGTATACCAGAATGGGGGGGCATATACCAGAATGGAGGGAGCATATACCAGGATAGGGGAGCATATACGAGGATGGAGGGAGCATATACCAGGATGGAGGGAGCATATACCAGGATGGGGGGAGCATATAAAAGGATGGGGGGAGCATATACCAGGATGGGGAAGTATATACCAGGATGGTGGAGCATATACCAGGATGGTGGGAGCATATAACAGGATAGGGGGAGCATATACCAGGATGGGGGGAGCATATACCAGGATGGGGGGTATATACCAGGATGGGGGGAGCACATACCAGGATGGGGGACATATACCAGGATGGGGGGCATATACCAGGATGGGGGGAGCATATACCAGGATGGGGGGAGCATATACCAGGATGAGGGGGAGCATATACCAGGATGGGGGGCATATACCAGGATGGGGGGAGCATATACCAGGATGGGGGAGCATATACCAGGATGGGGGAGCATATAACGGGGGAGCATATACCAGAATGTGGGGATATACCAGGATGGGGGGCATATACCAGGATGGGGGGAGCATATACCAGGATGGAGGGAGCATATAACAGGATAGGGGGGAGCATATAACAGAATGAGGGGGGCATATACCAGGATGGAGGGAGCATATACTAGCATTGGGTGAGCATATACCACGATTGGGGAGCATATACCAGGATAGGGGAAGCATATACGAGGATGGAGGGAGCATATACCAGGATGGAGGGAGCATATACCAGGATGGAGGGAGCATATACCAGGATGGGGGGAGCATATACCAGGAAGGGGAAGTATATACCAGGATGGGGGAGCATATACCAGGATGGAGAGAGCATATAACAGGATAGGGGGAGCATATACCAGGATGGGGGGAGCACATACCAGGATGGGGGGCATATACCAGAATGGGGGGCATATACCAGGATGGGGGGAGCATATACCAGGATGGGGAGGAGCATATACCAGGATGGGGGGAGCATATACCAGGATGGGGGAGCATATACCAGGATGGGGACACATACCAGGATGGAGGGAGCATATAACAGGATGGGGGGGCATATACCAGGATAGGGAAGCATATACCAGGTTGGAGGGGCATATACCAGGATGAAGGGAGCATATACAAGAATTGGGTGAGCATATACCAGGGTAGGGAAGCATATACCAGGATGGGGGGACATATACCAGGGTGGGGGGGCATATACGAGGATTGAGGCAGCATATACCAGGATGGGTGGAGCATATACCAGGATGGGGGGGCATATAACAGGATGGAGGGAGCATATACGAGGATTGGGGGAGCATATACCAGGATTGGAGGAGCATATACCAGGATAGGGGTAGCATATATGAGGATGGAGGGAGCATATACCAGGATGGAGGGAGCATATACCAGGATGGGGGGAGCATATACCAGAATGGGGAAGTATATACCAGGATGGGGGAGCATATACCAGGATGGAGGGAGCATATAACAGGATGGGGGGAGCATATACCAGGATGGGGGGAGCATATACCAGGATGGGGGGGTATATACCAGGATGGGGGGAGCATATACCAGAATGGGGAAGTATATACCAGGATGGGGGAGCATATACCAGGATGGAGGGAGCATATAACAGGATGGGGGGAGCATATACCAGGATGGGGGGGTATATACCAGGATGGGGGAGCATATACCAGGATGGGGAGAGCATATACCAAGATGGGGGAGCATATACCAGGATGGAGGGAGCATATACCAGGATGGAGGGAGCATATACCAGTATGGGGGGAGCTTATACCAGTATGGGGGGAGCATATACGAGGATTGGGGGAACATATACAAGGATGGGGGGGTGCATATACCAAGAAGGGGACCAGGATTGGGGGATCATATACCAGGATGGGGGGGAGCATATACCAGGATGGGGGAACATATACCAGTATGGGGGGAGCATATACCAGGATGGGGAGGAGCATATACCAGGATGGGGGGATATACCAGGATAGGGGGAGCATATACCAGGATGGGGGGAGCATATACCAGGATGGGGGAGCATATACCAGGATGGGGGGAGAATATACCAGGATGGAGGGAGCATATAACAAGATGGGGGGCATATACAAGGATGGAGGGAGCATATACAAGAATTGGGGGAGCATATACCAGGGTAGGGAAGCATATACCAGGATGGGGGGCATATACCAGGGTGGGGAGGCATATACGAGGATTGAGGCAGCATATACCAGGATGGGTGGAGTGTATACCAGAATGGGGGGGCATATACCAGAATGGAGGGAGCATATACCAGGATAGGGGAGCATATACGAGGATGGAGGGAGCATATACCAGGATGGAGGGAGCATATACCAGGATGGGGGGAGCATATAAAAGGATGGGGGGAGCATATACCAGGATGGGGAAGTATATACCAGGATGGTGGAGCATATACCAGGATGGTGGGAGCATATAACAGGATAGGGGGAGCATATACCAGGATGGGGGGAGCATATACCAGGATGGGGGGTATATACCAGGATGGGGGGAGCACATACCAGGATGGGGGACATATACCAGGATGGGGGGCATATACCAGGATGGGGGGAGCATATACCAGGATGGGGGGAGCATATACCAGGATGAGGGGGAGCATATACCAGGATGGGGGGCATATACCAGGATGGGGGGAGCATATACCAGGATGGGGGAGCATATACCAGGATGGGGGAGCATATAACGGGGGAGCATATACCAGAATGTGGGGATATACCAGGATGGGGGGCATATACCAGGATGGGGGGAGCATATACCAGGATGGGGGGAGCATATACCAGGATGAGGGGGAGCATATACCAGGATGGGGGGCATATACCAGTATAGGGTAAGCATATACGAGGATGGAGGTAGCATATATCAGGATGGAGGGAGCATATACCTGGATGGGGGGAGCATATACCAGGATGGGGGGAGCATATACCAGGATGGGGAAGTATATACCAGGATGGAGGGAGCATATAACAGGATAGGGGGGAGCATATACCAGAATGGGGGGGCATATACCAGGATGGAGGGAGCATATACTAGCATTGGGTGAGCATATACCAGGATTGGGGGAGCATATACCAGGATAGGGGAAGCATATACGAGGATGGAGGGAGCATATACCAGGATGGAGGGAGCATATACAGGATGGAAGGAGCATATACCAGGATGGGGGGAGCATATACCAGGATGGGGAAGTATATACCAGGATGGAGAGAGCATATAACAGGATAGGGGGAGCATATACCAGGATGGGGGGAGCACATACCAGGATGGGGGGCATATACCAGGATGGAGGGAGCATATACCAGGATGGGGAGGAGCATATACCAGGATGGGGGGAGCATATACCAGGATGGGGGAGCATATACCAGGATGGGGACACATACCAGGATGGAGGGAGCATATAACAGGATGGGGGGGCATATACCAGGATAGGGAAGCATATACCAGGATGGGGGGGCATATACCAGGATGGAGGGAGCATATACAAGAATTGGGTGAGCATATACCAGGGTAGGGAAGCATATACCAGGATGGGGGACATATACCAGGGTGGGGGGGCATATACGAGGATTGAGGCAGCATATACCAGGATGGGTGGAGCATATACCAGGATGGGGGGGCATATAAAAGGATGGAGGGAGCATATACGAGGATTGGGGGAGCATATACCAGGATTGGGGGAGCATATACCAGGATAGGGGAAGCATATATGAGGATGGAGGGAGCATGTACCAGGATGGGGGGAGCATATACCAGAATGGGGAAGTATATACCAGGATGGGGGAGCATATACCAGGATGGAGGGAGCATATAACAGGATGGGGGGAGCATATACCAGGATGGGGGGAGCATATACCAGGATGGGGGGGTATATACCAGGATGGGGGGAGCATATACCAGAATGGGGAAGTATATACCAGGATGGGGGAGCATATACCAGGATGGAGGGAGCATATAACAGGATGGGGGGAGCATATACTAGGATGGGGGGAGCATATACCAGGATGGGGGGGGTATATACAGGATGAGGGAGCATATACCAGGATGGGGAGAGCATATACCAAGATGGGGGAGCATATACCAGGATGGAGGGAGCATATACCAGGATGGAGGGAGCATATACCAGGATAGGGGGAGCATATACCAGGATGGGGAAGTATATACCAGGATGGGGGAGCATATACCAGGATGGAGGGAGCATATAACAGGATAGGGGGGAGCATATACCAGAATGGGGGGGCATATACCAGGATGGAGGGAGCATATACTAGCATTGGGTGAGCATATACCAGGATTGGGGGAGCATATACCAGGATAGGGGAAGCATATACGAGGATGGAGGGAGCATATACCAGGATGGAGGGAGCATATACCAGGATGGAGGGAGCATATACCAGGATGGGGGAGCATATACCAGGATGGGGAAGTATATACCAGGATGGGGGAGCATATACCAGGATTGAGAGAGCATATAACAGGATAGGGGGAGCATATACCAGGATGGGGGGAGCACATACCAGGATGGGGGGCATATACCAGAATGGGGGGCATATACCAGGATGGGGGGAGCATATACCAGGATGGGGAGGAGCATATACCAGGATGGGGGGAGCATATACCAGGATGGGGGAGCATATACCAGGATGGGGACACATACCAGGATGGAGGGAGCATATAACAGGATGGGGGGGCATCTACCAGGATAGGGAAGCATATACCAGGTTGGGGGGGCATATACCAGGATGGAGGGAGCATATACAAGAATTGGGTGAGCATATACCAGGGTAGGGAAGCATATACCAGGATGGGGGGACATATACCAGGGTGGGGGGGCATATACGAGGATTGAGGCAGCATATACAGGATGGGTGGAGCATATACCAGGATGGGGGGGCATATAACAGGATGGAGGGAGCATATACGAGGATTGGGGGAGCATATACCAGGATTGGGGGAGCATATACCAGGATAGGGGTAGCATATATGAGGATGGAGGGAGCATATACCAGGATGGAGGGAGCATATACCAGGATGGGGGGAGCATATACCAGAATGGGGAAGTATATACCAGGATGGGGGAGCATATACCAGGATGGAGGGAGCATATAACAGGATGGGGGGAGCATATACCAGGATGGGGGGAGCATATACCAGGATGGGGGGGTATATACCAGGATGGGGGGAGCATATACCAGAATGGGGAAGTATATACCAGGATGGGGGAGCATATACCAGGATGGAGGGAGCATATAACAGGATGGGGGGAGCATATACCAGGATTGGGGGGCTATATACCAGGATGGGTGAGCATATACCAGGATGGGGAGAGCATATACCAAGATGGGGGAGCATATATCAGGATGGAGGGAGCATATACCAGGATGGAGGGAGCATATACCAGTATGGGGGGAGCTTATACCAGTATGGGGGGAGCATATACGAGGATTGGGGGAACATATACAAGGATGGGGGGGAGCATATACCAAGAAGGGGACCAGGATTGGGGATCATATACCAGGATGGGGGGGAGCATATACCAGGATGGGGGAACATATACCAGTATGGGGGGAGCATATACCAGGATGGGGAGGAGCATATACCAGGATGGGGGGATATACCAGGATAGGGGGAGCATATACCAGGATGGGGGGAGCATATACCAGGATGGGGGAGCATATACCAGGATGGGGGGAGAATATACCAGGATGGAGGGAGCATATAACAAGATGGGGGGCATATACCAGGATGGAGGGAGCATATACAAGAATTGGGGGAGCATATACCAGGGTAGGGAAGCATATACCAGGATGGGGGGCATATACCAGGGTGGGGAGGCATATACGAGGATTGAGGCAACATATACCAGGATGGGTGGAGTGTATACCAGAATGGGGGGGCATATACCAAAATGGAGGGAGCATATACCAGGATAGGGGAAACATATACGAGGATGGAGGGAGCATATACCAGGATGGGGGGAGCATATACCAGGATGGGGGGAGCATATACCAGGATGGTGAAGTATATACCAGGATGGGGGAGCATATACCAGGATGGTGGGAGCATATAACAGTTTAGGGGGAGCATATACCAGGATGCTGGGAGCATATACCAGGATGGGGGGTATATACCAGGATGGGGGGAGCACATACCAGGATGGGGGACATATACCAGGATGGAGGGGGCATATACCAGGATGTGGGGAGCATATACCAGGATGGGGGGAGCATATACCAGGATGAGGGGGAGCATATACCAGGATGGTGGGCATATACCAGGATGGGGGGAGCATATACCAGGATGGGGGAGCATATAACGGGGAGCATATACCAGAATGTGGGGATATACCAGGATGTGGGGCATATACCAGGATGGGGGGGAGCATATACCAGGATGGGGGGAGCACATGCCAGGATAGCGGTAGCATATACCAGGATGGGGGGAGCATATACCAGGATGGGGAGGAGCATATACCAGGATGGGGGGATATACCAGGATGGGGGGAGCATATACCAGGATGGGGGGAGCATATACCAGGATGGGGGCATATACCAGGATGGAGGAAGCATATAACAGGATGGGGGGGCATATACCAGGATAAGGAAGCATATACCAGGATGGGGGAACATATACCAGGATGGAGGGAGCATATACAAGAATTGGGGGAGCATATACCAGGGTAGGGAAGCATATACCAGGATGGGGGGACATATACCAGGGTGGGGGGGCATATATACGAGGATTGAGGCAGCATATACCAGGATGGGTGTAGCACATACCAGGATGGGGGGGCATATAACAGGATGGAGGGAGCATATGCGAGGACTGGGGGAGCATATACCAGGATTGGGGGAGCATATACCAGGATAGGGGAAGCATATACGAGGATGGAGGGAGCATATACCAGGATGGAGGGAGCATATACCAGGATGGGGGGAGCATATACCAGGATGGGGGGGGTATATACTAGGATGGGGGAGCATATACCAGGATGGGGAGAGCATATACCAAGATGGGGGAACATATACCAGGATGGAGGGAGCATATACCAGGATGGAGGGAGCATATACCAGTATGGGGGGAGCTTATACCAGTATGGGGGGAGCATATTCAAGGATTGGGGGAACATATACAAGGATGGGGTGGAGCATATACCAAGAAGGGGACCAGGATTGGGGGATCATATACCAGGAAAGTTTATTTTCTCCCTGCTGCATTCGACTACGTGCAGGCGTCGGGCAACATAATAACGCTATTAACCTGCAGATTAATCACATATGTGCAGGTTAACGGTGTTATTTCTGGTGACAGGTTCCCTTTAATTTTGTAGTACAATACTTCAATAGAATGACCCGGACTCAGTGTATGCGTATACCATGCTATCCGGCACCATTTTTTTAAGACACTGTCTGCAAATTCGCATATACAGTGTCTTCAATAAAATAGCGCCGGATAAGCGCAAACGCTGACTCCAGCGCCATTTTATTGAAGTAATGTACTACAACGTCAACATAGCAGTGCGCACCCATCACCATTATCCCTTTGGCTGGCACGTGTGCACTGCTGTGTTGACGTTGTAGTACATTACTTCAGTAAAATGGCGCTTATCCGGCGCTATTTTATTGAAGACAATGTATATGCGAATTTGCAGACAGTGTCTTAAAAAAAAATGGCGCCAGAAATATACCAATAAAAATGCTCACCACCCGGGCGTAGAAGGGGTTCAATAGCTAGTATAATATATAACCAGTGGCGTAACGAGGCTGATGGGTCCCGGAGCAAGATTTGGACCCCCCCATTCTGATTATATACAGGGTGGGCCATTTACATGGATACACCTAAATTAAATGGGAATGGTTGGTAATATCAACTTCCTGTTTGTGGCACATTAGTATATGTGAGGGGAAAACTTTTCCAGATGGGTGGTGACCATGGCGGCTATTTTGAAGTCGGCCATTTTGGATCCAACTTTATTTTTTTCAAAGGAAAGAGGGTCATGTGACACATCAAACTTATTGAGAATTTGATAAGAAAAACAATGGTGTGCTTGGTTTTAATGTAACTTTATGACCACTTATAAAATGTGTTCAAATTGCTGCCCATTGTGTTGGATTGTCAATGCAACCCTCTTCTCCCACTCTTGACACTCTGATAGCAACACCACAACACCATAGTCCTCCATATAGTATAATGCACTCCCCATAGTCCTCCATTTAATATAATGCACAACATAGTCCTCCATACAGTATAATGCACTCCCCATAGTCCTCCATATAGTATAATGCACCACACAGTCCTCCATATAGTATAAAGCTTTCCCCATAGTCCTCCATATAGTATAATGCGTTCCATAGTCCTCCACATAGTATAATACACTCCCCATAGTCCTCTCTATACTATAATGCAAACCATAGTCCTCCATATAATATAATGCATCCCATAGTCCTCCATATGGTATAATGCATCCCATAGTCCTCCATATAGTATAATGGACTCCCCACAATCCTCTATATAGTATAATACACTCCCCATAGTCCTCCATATAGTATAATGCACTCCACATAGTCCTCCATATAATATAATGCATCCCATAGTCCTCCATATAGTATAATGCACTCCCCATAGTCCTCCATATACACTGCTCAAAAAATAAAGGGAACACTTAAACAACAGAATATAACTCCACGTAAATCAAACTTCTGTGAAATCAAACTGTCCACTTAGGAAGCAACACTGATTGACAATTAATTTCATATTTTGTTGTGCAAATGGAATAGACAATAGATGGAAATTATTGGCAATTATCAAGACACCCTCAATAAAGGAGTGGTTCTGCAGGTGGGGACCACAGACCACATCTCAGTACCAATGCTTTCTGGCTGATGTTTTGGTCACTTTTGAATGTTGGTTGTGCTTTCACATTCGTGGTAGCACGAGACGGACTCTACAACCCACAGAAGTTGCTCAGGTAGTGCAGCTCATCCAGGATGGCACATCAATGCGAGCTGTGGCAAGAAGGCTTGCTGTGTCTGTCAGCGTAGTGTCCAGAGGCTGGAGGCGCTACCAGTAGACAGGCCAGTACACCAGGAGACATGGAGGGGGCCGTAGGAGGGCAACAACCCAGCAGCAGGACCGCTACCTCCGCCTTTGTGCTAGGAGGAACAGGAGGAGCACTGCCAGAGCCCTGCAAAATGACCTCCAACAGGCCACAAATCTGCATGTGTCTGCACAAATGGTTAGAAACCGACTCCATGAGGTTGGAATGAGGGCCCGATGTCCACAGATGAGGGTTGTGCTCACAGCCCAACACCGTGCAGGACGCTTGGCATTTGCCTTAGAACACCAGGATTGGCAAAGTCGCCACTTGCGCCCTGTGCTCTTCACAGATGAAAGCAGGTTCACACTGAGCACGTGTGACAGACGTGACAGAGTCTGGAGACGCCGTGGAGAGCGATCTGCTGCCTGCAACATCCTTCAGCATGACCGGTTTGGCAGTGGGTCAGTAATGGTGTGGGGTGGCATTTCTTTGGAGGGCCGCACAGCCCTCCATGTGCTCGCCAGAGGTAGCCTGACTGCCATTAGGTACCAAGATGAGATCCTCAGACCCCTTGTAAGACCATATGCTGGTGTGGTTGGCCCTGGGTTCCTCCTAATGCAGGACAATGCCAGACCTCATGTGGCTGGAGTGTGTCAGCAGTTCCTGCAAGATGAAGGCATTGAGGTTATGGACTGTACCGCCCGTTCCCCAGACCTGAATCTGATTGAGCACATCTGGGACATCATGTCTCGCTCCATCCACCAACGTCATGTTGCACCACAGACTGTCCAGGAGTTGGCGGATGCTTTAGTCCAGGTCTGGGAGGAGATCCCACAGGAGACCATCCGCAACCTCATCAGGAGCATGCCCAGGCATTGTAGGGAGGTCATGCAGGCACGTGGAGGCCACACACAATACTGAGCCTCATTTTGTCTTGTTTTAAGGACATTTAAGGACATTTAAGCCTGTAGTGTGTTTTTCCACTTTAATTTTGGGGGTGACTCCAAATCCAGGCCTCCATTGCTTAATAAATTTGATTTCCATTGATGATTTTTGTGTGATTTTGTTGTCAGCACATTCAACTTTGTACAGAACAAAATATTCAATGAGAATATTTCATTCTTTCAGATCTAGGATGGGTTATTTGAGTGTTTGCTTTATTTTTTTGAGCAGTGTATTACAATGCACTCCCCATAGTCCTCCATATAATAATGCATCCCATAGTCCTCCATATAGTATAATGGACTCCCCATAGTCTTCCATAAAGTATAATGCACTCCCCATAGTCCTCCATATGATATAATGCATCCCATACTCCTCCATATAGTATAATACACTCCCCATAGTCCTCCATATAGTATAATGCATCCCATAGTTCTCCATATAGCATAATGCACCCCCCCATAGTCCTCCATATAATATAATGCATCCCATAGTCCTCCATATAGTATAATGGACTCCCCACAGTACTCTATATAGTATAATGCATCCCATAATCCTCCATATAGTATAATACACTCCCCATAGTCCTCCATATAGTATAATGCATCCCATAGTCCTCCATATAGCATAATGCATTCCCCATAGTCCTCCATATAATATAATGCATGCCGTAGTCCTCCATATAGTATAATGGATTCCCCACAGTCCTCTATATAGTATAATATTCTCCCCATAGTCTTCCATATAGGATAATGCACCACATAGTACTCCATACAGTATAATGCACTTCCCATAGTCCTCCATAAAATAGAATGCGTCCCATATTCCTCCATATAGTATAATGCATCCCATAGTCCTCCATATAGTATAATATGCTCCCCATAGTTCTCCATATAGTATAATGCATCCCATAGTCCTCCATATAGCATAATGCATTCCACATAGTCCTCCATATAATATAATGCATGCCGTAGTCCTCCATATAGTATAATGGATTCCCCACAGTCCTCTATATAGTATAATATTCTCCCCATAGTCTTCCATATAGCATACTGCGCTCCCCATAGTCCTCCATATAGTATAATACACTCCCCATAGTTCTCCATATAGTATAATGCACCACATAGTCCTCCATATAGTATAATGCACCACAAAGTCCTCCATACAGTGTAATCCACTCCCCATAGTCCTCCATATAGTATAATGCACTCCCTATAGTCCTTCATATAGTATAATGCACTCCCCATAGTCCTCCTTATAGTATAATGCACCACATAGTCCTCCATACAGTATAATGCACTCCCCATAGTCCTCCATATAGTATATTGCACTCCCCATAGTACTCCTTATAGTATAATGCACCACATAGTCCTCCATACAGTATAATGCACTCCCCATAGTTATCCATATAGTATAATGCACTCCCCATAGTCCTTAATATAATAGTATGCATCCCATATTCCTCCACATAGTATAATGCATCCCATAGTCCTCCGTATAGTATAATTGACTCCCCACAGTCCTCTATATAGTATAATACACTCCCCATAGTCCTCAATATAGTATAATGCACTCCCCTTAGTCTTCCATATACAATACTGCATTCCCCATAGTCTTTCATATAGTATAATACACTCCCCATAGTCCTCCATATAGTATAATGCACTACATAGTCCTCCATATAGTATAATACACCACATAGTCCTCCATACAGTATAATGAACTCCCCATAGTCCTCCATATAGTATAATGCACTCCCCATAGTCCTCCATATACTATAATGAACTCACCATAGTCCTTCATATAGTACAATGTGTAGTGCCGGCGTCCCTGCCCTCTGCTAGGCAGGGACGCTGTTCCCCTCACCGCTCTGCTCCGTGCCCGGCGTCCCTCTCCCGCTCTGCTGGCAGCGCGCGCTCCTTCCCGGCCACTGTGCTTAGGGCGCGCGCGCGCGCCCTCCCTCCCTCTTAAAGGGGCCGCGCGCGCCGTCCTAAGGAGTCCCCGGCCAATGGCCGGAGGACTTTACCATATATAAGGCACCTCCTCCAAAATGGAGGTGCCCGAGCAATGTTGTTGCACCGTTCTACTCTGCTTCAGCCCTCAGGTCCCGTTGCCAGTTACCTGCCAGTTACCTGCCAGATTCCTGCCAGCTTGCTGTCCTAATCCTGCCTGATTTCCTGTTACCCGCCTGCCTGCCTGAGGTCCGACGGTCTGCCTTACAACTGCGGTCAGTCTGTCTAAGGACCAACTTGCCCGCTCACCTGGGAGCGCACATCAGCTACCTGCCTGCTTGCCTGAGGTCCGACGGTCTGCCTTACAACTCCGGTCAGTCTGTCTATGGACCAGCTTGCCCGCTCACCTGGGAGCGCTTCTCCGCTACCTGTCTGCTTGCCTGCCCGGAGGCTCCGCTGTCACGTGCTGTGACCACCAGCTATTCCAGACTCTTGCCCGCTCACCTGGGAGCGCTTCTCCACTACCTGCCTGCTTGCCTGCCCGGGGGTTCCGCTGTCACGTGCTGGGACCACCAGCTATTCCAGAGACTCTTGCCCGCTCACCTGGGAGCGCTTCTCCGCTACCTGCCTGCTTGCCTACCTGGAGGCTCCGCCGTCACGTGCTGTGACCACCTGCTATTCCAGAGACTCTCGCTTGCTCACCTGGGAGCACACATCCTCCATCTGCCTTGCTAGCCTACCTGGAGGTTCAGCCATCACAGGTCGTACCTACCCTTTACCTAGAGACTGCCCCGGTCACTTGCCGTGACCTCCAGCCCGCTCTTCCAGAGACTGCCCCGGTCACTTGCCGTGACCTCCAGCCCGTTCTTCCAGAGACTGCCCTGATCACTTGCCGTGACCTCCTGCCCGTACACCCAGAGACTGTCCCGGTCACCTGCTGTGACTGCCTGCCTGGTTGCCACCCGCTCCCTTACAAGGACCGCTCCCTTGTATAGTAGCCCAGAGGTTCCGCCTCCCAGACCCGTTACAGTTTGCTCGGGCCATGGAACCCGGTGGCACCCAAGCTCCCTCGCTCTCGGACCTGTGTCATGAACTGTCCCGTCAAAGGTCCCAACAGGAGTCCATCCTGGGTCACCTGCGGAATGTCAATACTCGCCTTGACACTCTGACTGTTCCACCAACAACCTCCGCCATTGCCATGTCTCGCAATCCGGCAGCTCCGCTGTCCACTAATACCATGATATCCTACCCCGGACCTCGGCTTTCTGCACCTCCTCGCTTCGGAGGCGACTCAGCCCAGGCTCGGGGCTTCATAAATCAGTGCACCCTGCACTTTGAACTATTGTCCCACCAGTTTAACTCCGACCGAGCCAAAATTGCATTCATCATGTCCCATCTCACCGGGGAGGCCCTGGCCTGGCTAAATCCTCTATGGGAGAGAGGAGACCCCCTGGTGTCCAACTTGCCTGCTTTTCTCACGGCCTTCCGGAAAGTCTTCGACGAACCCGGACGGAAGACCTCATCCGCATCATCGTTGCTACGCCTCCGTCAGGAAAGTCTCACCGTGGGCCAATATGCCATACGGTTCCGTACCCTTGCCTAGGAGCTGGCCTGGGATAACGACGCTCTGGTTTCCGTCTTCTGGGAGGGTCTGTCCGGCCGTATTAAAGATGAACTTGCCGGTCGGGACATTCCTACCACTCTCGATGACTTAATAACTCTTGCCACCCGGATTGACCTACGGTTCCAGGAGCGTGCCAGAGAGGTCACCCGTGAGAGGAGGTTACCACGTCTAGCTCCTACTTTTCAGAAACCCGTCACTCCTTCTGTCTCTAACCAGGTACACCCTCCTGAGCCTATGCAGGTCGACCAGACCAAGATGGTCAAGACCCGTCAGGACTTACGCCGTGCCGAGGGGACCTGCTTCTACTGTGGCAGTAAGGAGCACCGGATCCGTGCCTGCCCGGAGAGGTCGGGAAACGCCTGTGTCTAAGTTCGCTCAGAGAGGTCCACCTAGACAAGAATAAATCCTCTCCATCCCTGCTGTTGTCAGTTTCAATCGTCTACGGGGAGAACCTTTATTTCGAACTAGCCCAACTGGACTCTGGAGCAGCCGGGAATCTTATTTCACAGTCCCTGGTAGAGAAATACCGCATCCCCACCAAACCTCTGGCTGTACCCTTGTCTGTTGCTGCCGTGGATGGGGGGCTCTTACCACGCCCCATCCAACTCATCACCGAATCCATTACTCTGCAGGTGGGAATGCTGCATTCTGAAAGTATCTCCTTCCATGTTCTGCCTGGACTCTCTCACGCCCTCTTGCTAGGCCTACCTTGGCTCCAGAAACATGCACCCATTCTTGACTGGCAGACCGGAGAAGTCCTTCGCTGGGGACAGGGCTGTCATAAGACCTGTCTGGTTCCCGTTCATCCCGTCCGTCCTTCTCCTACCCCAGCTAATCTACCTGGACTTCGATTCCTTATTGGTCTTATGCTGATGTCTTTAATAAAAAGGAGGCAGAGACACTACCCCCTCATAGACCATACGACTGCCCTATCGACCTGTTACCTGGTACTTCTCCTCCCCGTGGGCGTATTTATCCATTATCCGCTGCTGAGACCCGGTCGATGTCCGAATATATTGAGGAGAATCTGGCCAGGGGATTCATCCGGAAATCTACCTCCCCGGCGGGAGCAGGCTTCTTTTTCGTCAAAAAGAAGGACGGCTCTCTCCGTCCCTGTATAGACTATAGAGGCCTTAACCAGATCACGGTGAAGAATAAGTACCCCCTTCCGCTCATTCCAGAGTTATTTGATCGTCTGAGGGGGGCTAGAATCTTCACCAAACTGGACCTCCGTGGGGCGTACAACCTGGTTCGTATCCGTCAGGGGGATGAATGGAAGACGGCATTCAACACCCGGGACGGCCACTATGAATATCTGGTAATGCCCTTTGGCCTCTGTAACGCTCCTGCCGTCTTTCAAGAGTTGGTCAATGACATCTTCCGGGACCTTCTCTACTCCTGCGTAGTGGTGTACCTGGACGACATCTTGGTCTTCTCTCCGGATCTCCAGACTCACCGGAGGGATGTTCGTCAGGTCCTGCTCAGGCTCAGGCAGAACCATCTCTACGCTAAATATGAGAAGTGCCTCTTTGAGCAGACCTCGCTTCGGTTTCTGGGCTACATTATCTCTCAGACCGGCCTACAAATGGATCCTGAGAAACTGTCTGCCATCGAGAAATGGCCCCGACCAGAGGGGTTGAAGGCTATTCAACGGTTCCTGGGCTTCGCCAACTATTACCGCCTCTTCATCCCGCACTTCTCTTCCCGGACTGCCCCAATTTCCGCGCTCACCCGTAAGGGTACTAATCCCAAAGAGTGGCCGCCCGAAGCAGAGGAGGCCTTTCTTTCCCTAAAACAGGCCTTCTCTTCCGCCCCGGTGCTGCATCGCCCGGACGGCAACAAGCAGTTCTTCCTGGAAGTTGACGCCTCCTCCTCTGGAGCCGGAGCGGTACTTACTCAAAAATCATCTTCCGGGAGAATGGTAACTTGTGGCTTCTTCTCCAAACTCTTCTCCTCTTCTGAGCGCAACTATTCCATAGGAGACCGAGAGTTATTGGCCATCAAGCTGGCGTTGGAGGAGTGGCGTTACCTACTCGAGGGGGCTCTTCATCCGGTAATAATTTACACTGACCACAAGAACTTGGCTTACCTCCAGCATGCCCAGAGACTTAACCCGCGCCAAGCCCGGTGGTCCTTGTGTTTTGCTCGCTTTGATTTTGTTCTTCATTTTCGCCCGGCTGACAAAAACGTCAAAGCAGACGCCTTGTCCCGATCCTTTCTGGTGTCCGATCTCGAGGAAGAACCTAAACATATCATCGATCCCGCCAGAGTAATGCAGGTGGCTCCCGTGAGTCTAAATCGTCTCCCTCCCGGTAAGACGTTTGTTTCAGTACCTGATCGGGAGAAGATCCTACACTGGGGCCATTCGTCTAAACTAGCTGGCCACACCGGTCAGAAAAAGACGCTCCAGCTTATTGCCCGGCACTATTGGTGGCCTACCCTGCACAAGGACATAATAGACTTTGTTTCTGCCTGTGTGTCCTGCGCCCGCAACAAAGTCCCGAGACATCTGCCAGCCGGACGCCTCCTTCCGCTTCCTGTACCTGCTGCCCCCTGGCAGCATATAGCAATGGACTTTATAACTGATCTCCCCGTCTCTGCCGGTTGTACGGTCATTTGGGTGGTCGCTGACCGCTTTTCCAAGATGGCTCACTTTATTCCCCTGCCAGGCCTTCCGTCTGCACCCGAGCTGGCTAAAGACTTTATCCGCCACATCTTCCGTCTTCATGGCCTGCCCCTCCACATCATGTCGGATCGTGGGGTACAGTTCACCTCACGTTTCTGGAGAGCCACTTGTAAACTACTAGACGTCACCCTGGACTTCTCTTCCGCTTACCACCCACAGTCCAATGGTCAAGTGGAGCGGATCAATCAGAACCTGACCAGTTACCTCCGGCACTTCTTTAATGCCCACCATTCTGACTGGGTGGATCTCCTACCATGGGCCGAGTTCTCTTATAATAATCACGAGAGCGAATCCTCCTCCAAATCCCCGTTTTTTGTAGTCTTTGGTCAGCATCCTCGGATTCCTTTTCCTGTCTCCACCTCTGTGGACAACCCGGCTGCGGAATCTCTCGTTAGCAAATTTTCCTCCATATGGGAGAGTACCCGGTCCGCACTCCTTCTGTCATCCGAGCGTATGAAAAGACACGCTGACAAAAAACGCCTGGATCCTCCACAATTTCGTCCAGGAGATAAAGTCTGGCTCTCATCTAAATATGTTCGACTCAAGATACCTTCTTACAAGTTAGGGCCTCGGTTCATCGGTCCTCTGGAGGTCATCAGTCAGATCAACCCGGTGGCCTATAAATTGAAACTCCCGGCCAACTTACGGATCCCTAACTCCTTCCATGTATCTCTCCTCAAACCCGTGGTGCTTAACTCTTTTTCCAAGTCTACAGGTACGCCTCCTGCTCCGGTTTCTGCTGAGGACGAGTTTGAGGTAGAGAACATTCTTGCCACCAAAAGGGTAAGAGGAAAGACCTTTTTTCTGGTAGATTGGAAGGGGTTTGGTCCTGAGGAGAGAACGTGGGAGCCCCGGGAGAACATCCATGCCCCTCTCATCCTAGCTAAATTTCTATCTGGCCTAAAAAAGGGGGGGCCTAAAGGGGGGGGTACTGTAGTGCCGGCGTCCCTGCCCTCTGCTAGGCAGGGACGCTGTTCCCCTCACCGCTCTGCTCCGTGCCCGGCGTCCCTCTCCCGCTCTGCTGGCAGCGCGCGCTCCTTCCCGGCCACTGTGCTTAGGGTGCGCGCGCGCGCCCTCCCTCCCTCTTAAAGGGGCCGCGCGCGCTGTCCTAAGGAGTCCCCGGCCAATGGCCGGAGGACTTTACCATATATAAGGCACCTCCTCCAAAATGGAGGTGCCCGAGCAATGTTGTTGCACCGTTCTACTCTGCTTCAGCCCTCAGGTCCCGTTGCCAGTTACCTGCCAGTTACCTGCCAGATTCCTGCCAGCTTGCTGTCCTAATCCTGCCTGATTTCCTGTTACCCGCCTGCCTGCCTGAGGTCCGACGGTCTGCCTTACAACTCCGGTCAGTCTGTCTAAGGACCAACTTGCCCGCTCACCTGGGAGCGCACATCAGCTACCTGCCTGCTTGCCTGAGGTCCGACGGTCTGCCTTACAACTCCGGTCAGTCTGTCTATGGACCAGCTTGCCCGCTCACCTGGGAGCGCTTCTCCGCTACCTGCCTGCTTGCCTGCCCGGAGGCTCCGCTGTCACGTGCTGTGACCACCAGCTATTCCAGACTCTTGCCCGCTCACCTGGGAGCGCTTCTCCACTACCTGCCTGCTTGCCTGCCCGGGGGTTCCGCTGTCACGTGCTGGGACCACCAGCTATTCCAGAGACTCTTGCCCGCTCACCTGGGAGCGCTTCTCCGCTACCTGCCTGCTTGCCTACCTGGAGGCTCCGCCGTCACGTGCTGTGACCACCTGCTATTCCAGAGGCTCTCGCTTGCTCACCTGGGAGCACACATCCTCCATCTGCCTTGCTAGCCTACCTGGAGGTTCAGCCATCACAGGTCGTACCTACCCTTTACCTAGAGACTGCCCCGGTCACTTGCCGTGACCTCCAGCCCGTTCTTCCAGAGACTGCCCCGGTCACTTGCCGTGACCTCCAGCCCGTTCTTCCAGAGACTGCCCTGATCAGTTGCCGTGACCTCCTGCCCGTACACCCAGAGACTGTCCCGGTCACCTGCTGTGACTGCCTGCCTGGTCGCCACCCGCTCCCTTACAAGGACCGCTCCCTTGTATAGTAGCCCAGAGGTTCCGCCTCCCAGACCCGTTACACAATGCACCACATAGTCCTCCATATAGTATAATGCACCACATAGTCCTCCATACAGTATAATCCACTCCCCAGAGTCATCCATATAGCATAATGCACTCCCCATAGTCCTCATTATAGTATAATGGACCACATACTCATCCATATAGCATATTGCACTCCTCATAGTCCTTCATATAAAATAATGCATCCCATAGTCCTCCAAATAGTATAATACACTCCCCATACTGCTACATATAGTTTAATGCACTCCCCATAGTCCTCCATAAAGTATAATGAACTCCCCATGGTCCTCCATATAATATAATGCATCCCATAGTCCTCCATATAGTATAATGCACTCCCCATAGTCCTCCATATAATATTATGCTTCCCATAGTCCTCCATACAGTATAATACACTCCCCATGGTCCTCCATATATTATAATGAACTCCCCATGGTCCTCCATATAATATAATGCATCCCATAGTCCTCCATATAGAATAATGCACTCCCCATAGTCCTCCATATATCATAATGCATCCCATAGTCCTCCATATAGTATAATGTACTCCCCATAGTCCTCTATACAGTATAATACATCCCGTAGTCCTCCATATAGTATAGTGCACTTCATATAGTCCTCCATATAGTATAATGCACTCCTCATAGTGCTCCATACAGTATAATGCACTCTCCATAGTCCTCCATATAGTATAATGCATCCCATAGTCCTTCATATAGTATAATGCACTCCTCATAGTCCTCCATACAGTATAATGCACTCCCAATAATCCTCCATATAGTATAATGCATCCCATAGTCCTCTATATAGTACAATGCATTCCATAGTCCTCCATATAGTATAATACACTCCCCATAGTCCTCCATATAGTATAATGCACTCCCCATAGTGTTTCATATTGTATAATGCACTCCCCATAGTCTTTCATATAATATAATGCATCATATAGTCCTCTATATAGTATAATGGACTCCCCATAGTCCTCCATACAGTATAATGCACTCCTCATTGTCCTCCATATAGTATAATGTGCCACATAGCCCTCCATATAATATAATGTACTCCCCATAGTCCTCCATACAGAATAATGCATTCCCCATAGTCCTCCATATAGTATAATGCACTCCCCATAGTCCTGCATATAGTATAATGCACTCTCCATAGTCCTCCATATAGTATAATGCTCTCGCCATAGTCCTCCATATAGTATAATGCACCCCCATAGTCCTCCATATAGTAAAATGCACTCCCCATAGTGCTCCATATAACATAATGCATCCCATAGTCCTCCATATAGTATGATGCACTCCCCATAGTCCTCCATATAACATAATGCATCCCATAGTCCTCCATATAGTATAATGTACTCCCCATAGTCCTCTATACAGTATAATACATACCGTAGTCCTCCATATAGTATAGTGCACTTCATATAGTCCTCCATATAGTATAATGCACTCCTCATAGTCCTCCATACAGTATAATTCAATCCCCATAGTCCTCCATATAGTACAATGCATCCCATAGTCCTTCATATAGTATAATGCACTCCTCATAGTCCTCCATACAGTATAATGCACTCCCAATAATCCTCCATATAGTATAATGCATCCCATAGTCCTCTATATAGTACAATGCATCCCATAGTCCTCCATATAGTATAATACACTCCCCATAGTCCTCCATATAGTATAATGCACTCCCCATAGTGTTTCATATTGTATAATGCACTCCCCATAGTCCTTCATATAATATAATGCATCATATAGTCCTCTATATAGTATAATGCACTCCCCATAGTCCTCCATGCAGTATAATGCACTCTCCCTTGTCCTCCATATAGTATAATGTGCCCCATAGCCCTCCATATAATATAATGTACTCCCCATAGTCCTCCATACAGAATAATGCATTCCCCTTAGTCCTCCATGTAGTATAATGTACTCCCCATAGTCCTCCATATAGTATAATGCACTCTCCATAGTCCTCCATATAGTATAATGCTCTCGTCATAGTCCTCCATATAGTGTAATGCACCCCCATAGTCCTCCATATAGTAAAATGCACTCCTCATAGTGCTCCATATAACATAATGCATCCCATAGTCCTCCATATGGTATAATGCACTCCCCATAGTCCTCCATATAGTATAATGCACTCCCCATAGTACTCCATATAGTATAATGCACCACATATTCCTCCATACAGTATAATGCACTCCCCATAATCCTCCATATAATAGAATGCATCACATATTCCTTCATATGGTATAATGCATCCCAAAGTCCTCCGTATAGTTTAATAGACTCCCCACAGTCCTCTATATAGTATAATGCACTCCCCATAGTCCTCCATATAGTATAATGCACTCCCCATAGTCTTCCATATAGCATACTGCACTCCCCATAGTCCTCCATATAGTATAATACACTCCCCATAGTCCTCCATATAGTATAATGCACCACATAGACCTTCATATAGTATAATACATGACATAGTCCTCCAAACAGTATAATGCACTCCTCATAGTCCTCCATATAGTATAATGCACCACATTGTCCTCCATACAGTATAATTCACTCTCCATAGTCCTCTATATAGCATAATGCACTCCCCATAGTCCTCCATATAGTATAATGTACCACATAGTCCTCCATGTAGTATAATGCACTCCTCATAGTCCTTCACATAAAATAATGCATCCCGTAGTCCTACATATAGTATAATGCACTCCCCATAGTCCTTCATACAGTATAATAAACTTCCCATGGTCCTCCATATAATATAATGCATCCCATAGTCCTACATAAAGTATAATGCACTCCCCATAGTCCTCAATATAATATAATGCATCCCATAGTCCTCCATATAGTATAATGCACTCCCCATAGTCCTCCATATATTATAATGAACTTCCCATGATCCTCCATATAATATAATGCATCCCATAGTCCTCCATATAGTATAATGCACTCCCCATAGTCCTCCATATAACATAATGCATCCCATAGTCCTCCATATAGTATAATGTACTCCCCATAATCCTCTATATAGTTTAATGCATCCCATAGTCCTCCATATAGTATAATGCACTCCCCATAGTCGTCCATATAGTATAATGCATCCCATAGTCCTTCATATAGTATAACGCATCCCATAGTCCTTCATATAGCATAATGCACTCCTCATAGTCCTCCATACAGTATAATGCACTCCCCATAGTCCTCCATATAGTATAATGCATCCCATAGTCCTCTATACAGTACAATGCACCCCATAGTCCTCCATATAGTGTAATACACTCCCCATAGTCCTCTATATAGTACAATGCACTCCCCATAGTGCTCCATATGGTATAATGCACTCCCCATAGTCCTCCATACAGTATGATGCACTCACCACAGTACTCCATATAGTATAATGTGCCCAATAGCCGTTCATATAATATAATGCACTCCCAATACTCCTCCATACAGTACAATGCACTCCCCATAGTCCTCCATATAGTATAATGTACTCCCCATAGTCCTCCATATAGTATAATGCACTCTCCATAGTCCTCCATATAGTATAATGCTCTCACCATAGTCCTCCATATAGTATAATGGACCCCCATAGTCCTCCATATAGTATAATTCACTCCCCATAGTCCTCTATATAGTATAATGCACTCCCCATAGTCCACCATATAGTATAATGCACTCCCCATAGTCCACAATATGGTATAATAAACTCCCCATATTCCTCCATATAGTATAATGCACCCCCATATTCCTCCATATAGAATAATGCACTCCCCATAGTCCTCCATAAAACATAATGCATCCCATAGTCCTCCATATAGTATAATGCACTCCCTATAGTCCTCCATATAGTATAATGAATCCTATAGTCCTCCATATAGTATATGCTCTCTCCATACTCCTCCATATAGTATAATGCACTCCCCATAGTCCTCCATAAAACATAATTCATCCCATAGTCCTCCATATAGTATAAGGCACTCCCTATAGTCCTCCATATAGTATAATAAATCCCATAGTCCTCCATATAGTATATGCTCTCCCCATACTCCTCCATATAGAATAATGCACTCCCCATAGTCCTCCATAAAACATAATGCATCCCATAGTCCTCCATATAGTATAATGCACTCCCTATAGTCCTCCATATAGTATAATGAATACCATAGTCCTCCATATAGTATATGTTCTCCCCATACTCCTCCATATAGTATAATGCACTCCCCATAGTCCTCCATATAGTTTAATGCATCCCATAGTCCTCCATGTTGTATAATGCATCCCACAGTCCTTCATATAGTATAATGCACTCTCAATAGTCCTCCATACAGTATAATGAACTCCCCATAGTCCTCCATATAATATTATCCATTCCATAGTCTTCCATATAGTATAATGCATCCCATAGTCCTCCATATAGCATAATGCAATCCCCATAGTTTTCCATATAGTATAATGCATCCCATAGTCCTCCATGTAGCATAATGCACTCCCCATAGTCCTCCATATAATATAATGCATTCCTTAGTCATCCATATAGTAGAATGCATCCCATAGTCCTCCATGTGGTATAATGCATACCATAGTCCTCTGTATAGTAAAATGCACTCCCCATAGTCTTCCATATAGTATACTGCAGTCCGCATAGTCCTTCATATAGTATAATACACTCCCAATGGTCCTCCATATAATATAATGCATCCCATAGTCCTCCTTATAGTATAATGCACTCCCCATAGTCCTCCATATAGCATAATGTGCCCCATAGTCCATCTTAGAGTACAATTCACTCCCCATAGTCCTCCGTATAGTATAATGTGCCTCATAGTCCACCATACAGTATAATGCACTCCCCATAATCCTCCATACAGTATACTGCACTCCGCATTATACTCCATACAGTATAATGCACTCCCGATAGTTCTCCATATAGAATAATGCACTCCCCATAGTCCTCCATATAGTATAATGCACTCCCCATAGTCCAACATTTTGAATAATGCACCCCCATAGTTCTCCTTGTAGTATAATGCATCCAATAGTCCTCAATATGGTATAATGCACTCCCCAAAGTCCTTCATGTAGTATAATGCACTCTCCATAGTCCTCCATATAGAATAATGCACTCCCCATAGTCCTCCACATAGTATAATGCACTCTTCATAGTCCTCCATATTGTATAATGCACCCCTATAGTCCTCCATATAGTATAATGCACTCTCCATTGTCCTCCATATCGTATAATGCACTCTCCATAGTCCTCCATATAGTATAATGCACTTTCCCATAGTCATTCATATAGAATAATGCACTCCCCATAGTCCAAAAAATAGTATAATGCACTCTCCATAGTCCTCCATATAGTATAATGCACAACCCATAGTCCTCCATATAGAATAATGCACCCCATAGTCCTCCATATAGTATAATATACTCCCCATAGTCCTCCATATAGTATAATGCACTCCCCATAGTCCTCCATATAGTATAAATCACTCCCCATATTCATCCATATAGTATAATGCACTCCCTATAGTCCTCCATATAGAATAATGCACTCCCCATAGTCCTCCATATAGTATAATGCACTCCCCATAGTCCTCCATATTGTAAAATGCACCCCCATAGTCCTCATTTAGTATAATGCATCCCATAGTCCTCTATATTGTATAATGCAGCCCCATAGTCCTTCATATGGTATAATTCATCCCATAGTCCTCCTTATGGTATAATGCACTCCCCATAGTTCTTCATATAGTATAATGCACTCCCCATAGTCCTCCATATAGTATAGTGCACTCTCCGTAGTCCTCCATATAGTATAATACACTTCCCATAGTCCTCCATATAGTATAATACACAGCCCATAGTCCTTCATTTAGTATAATGCACCCCATAGTCCTCCATATAGTATATTGCACTCCCCATAGTCCTCCATATAGAATAATGCATTTCCCATAGTCCTCCATGTAGTATAATGCACTCCCCATAGTCATCCATATTGTATAATGCACCCCCATAGTCCTCCATATAGTATAATGCATCCCATAGTCCTCCATATGGTTTAATGCATCCCATAGTCCTCCATATGTTATAATGAACTTCCCATAGTCCTCCATATAGTATAATGCACTCCCCATAGTCCTCCATATAGTATAATGCACTCTCCATAGTCCTCCATATAGTATAATGCACTTCGCCATAGTCCTCCATAAAGAATAATGAACTCCCCATAGACTTCCATATAATATAATGCACTCTCCATAGTCCTCCATAAAGTTAAATGCACAGCCCATAGTCCTCCATATAGCATAATACACTCCCCATAGTCCTCTATATAGTATAATGCGCTCCCCATAGTCCTCCATATAGTATAATGCACTTCCCCATAGTCCTCCATATAGTATAATACACTCTCCATAGTCCTACATATAGTATAATGCACTTCCCCATAGTCCTCCATATAGAATAATGCACCCCATAGTCCTCCATATAGTATAATACATCTCATAGTCCTTCATATGGTATAATGCACTCCCCATAGTACTCCATATAGTATGATGCACTCCCCATAGTCCTCCATATAGTATAATGCACTCTCCATAGTCCACTACATAGTATAACGCACCCCATAGTCCTCCATATAGAATAATGCACTCGCCATAGTCCCAAATATAGTACAATGCACTCTCCATAGTCCTCCATATAGTATAATGTACAACTCATAGTCCTCCATATAGTATAATGCACAACCCATAGTTCTCCATATAGAATAATGCACCCCATAGTCCACCTTATAGTATAATGCCCTCCCCATAGTCCTCCATATAGTATTATGCACTCTCCATAATCCTCTATATAGTATAATGCATTCTCCAAAGTCCTCCATATAGTATAATGCACTCTCCATAGTCCTCCATATAGTATAATGCACTCCCCACAGTCCTCTATATTGTATAATGCACCCCCATACTCCTTCATATAGTATAATGCATCCCATAGTCCTCCATATGGTATAATGCACTGCCCATAGTTCTCCATATAGTATAATGCACTCCCCATAGTCCTCCATATAGTATAGTGCACTCTCCATAGTCCTCCATATAGCATAATACACTTCCCACAGTCCTCCATATAGAATAATGCACTCCCCATAGTCCTCCATATAGTATAATACAGTCTCCATAGTCCTCCATATAGTATACTACACAGCCCATAGTCCTTCATATAGTATAATGCACTTCCCCATAGTTCACCATATAGAATAATGCACCCCATAGTCCTCCATATAGTATAATGCACTCACCATAGTCCTCCATGTAGTATAATGCACTCTCCATAGTCCTCCATATATTATATTGCACTCCCTATAGTCCTTCATTTAGAATAATGCACTCCCCATAGTCCTCCATATAGTATGATGCACTCCCCCTAGTCCTCCGTATGGTATAATGCACCCCCATAGTCCTCCATATAGTATAATGCATCCATAGTCCTCCATATGGTATAATGCATCCCATAGTCCTCCGTATAGTATAATGCATCCCATAGTCCTCCATATGGTATAATGCACTTCCCCATAGTCCTCCTGATAGAATAATGCACCCCATAGTCCTCCATATGGTATAATGCACTTCCCCATAGTCCTCCAGATAGAATAATGCACCCCATAGTCCTCTATATAGTATAATGCACTCCCTATAGTCCTCCATATAGTATAATGCACTTCCCCATGGTCCTCCATATAGAATAATGCACTCCCCATAGTCCTCCATATAGTATAATGCACTCTCCATAGTCCTCCATATAGTATAATGCACAGCCCATAGTCCTGCATATAGTATAGCACAATTCCCCATAGTCCTCCATATAGAATAATGCACCCCATAGTCCTCCATATAGTATAATACACTCCCCATAGTCCTCCATATAGTATAATGCAATCCCCATAGTCCTCCATATAGTATAAAGCACTTCCCCATAGTCCTCCATATAGAATAATGTACTCCCCATAGACCTCCATATAGTATAATGCACTTCCCCATAGCCCTCCATAAAGAATAATGCACTCCCCATAGTCCTCCATATAGTAAAATGCACTTCCCCATAGACCTCCATGTAGAAAAATGCACTCCCCATAATCCTCCATATAGTATGATGCACAGCCCATAGTCCTCCATATAGTATAATGAACAGCCCACAGTCCTCCTTATAGTATAATGCACTTCCCCATAGTCCTCCATATAGAATAATGCACTCCCCATAGTCCTCCATATAGTATAATGCACAGCCCATAGTCCTCCATATAGTATAATGCACTCCTCATAGTCCTCCATATAGTATAATGTACTCTCCATAGTCCTCCATATAGTATAATGGACTCTCTATAGTCCTCCATGTAGTATAATGCACCCCATAGTCCTCCATATAGTATAATGCTCTTCCCCATAGTCCTTCATATAGAATAATGGACTCCATAGTCCTCCATATAGTATAATACACTCCCCTTAGTCCTCCGTATAGTATAATGCACTCCCCATAGTCCTCCATATTGTATAATGCACTCCCCATAGTCCTCCATATAGTATAGTGCACTCTCCATAGTCCTCCATATAGTATAATGCACTCTCTATAGTCCTCCATATAGTATAATGCACTCCCATAGTCCTCCATATTGTATAATGCACTCCCCATTGTCCTCCATATAGTATACTGCACCTCCATATAATATGATGCACCCCCATAGTCCTCCGTATTCGTATAAATCACAGCCCATATCCTTCATATAATATAATGCACAGCCCATAGTCCTCCATCTTAGTATAATACAAAGCCCATATCCTCCATATAGTATAATGCACTCCCCATAGTCACCTGTGTAGAAGTATGGTCACCATGTACTCACTGGTTTAGAAAGAAAAAAATAAATACTCCCCTGCCCTGCGCTCCCCCTCCGAGCGGCATCCTCTTCTGAAGCCGGCAGCTGACTTCAGAGTACAAGTGACGGGAGCGCATGACGTCAGCGTCTGGCCTCTGATTGGCTGGCAGCATGTATCGCCGTGCATGGACCCGAAGGGTCTGTGCGCTGCAATACACTTCAGCTGAATGTGTGTCCTTTTGACACATGACAGCACATACTCCTACATGTGACGCTATTCGTATGGCATTATACACACTACTGCTATCATAGCATGAGGACTGTCTGGCATTTGCCTTGTGACAGAGCCTTTTTCCCACCTGGGATCTATTATGCCTAACATCTTATTACCACTCATTTGAGATGGGATTTTTTTTGTATCAGTGATTGTCACCATACATGACTGATACACTCATGTGGTTTCATGTGTTATATATTTATTCAGTTGCTTCTGTTGTATTGACATCTGAACTTTGCCAGTGTGGTTACACTTTTTTGTGTTTTTCACCAGCAACCATGTATACTTTTCATGATACTCTATTATTTTTTTTAAGTGTTTAATAAAGTTAATACATATTTTATGCGCATTATATTTGTTGTTGCTATTACTTATGGGGTATTTAGCTCCTGTTTTTCTCTACTGTTGTCCTAATTGGGGAAGGGAGGACATAATCGCTGGAGTTCTGGGGGAAGAACGTTGACCCATTCTTGTCTGATGTCGGATTCTCACTGCTCCTCCTTTGTCGGATTTTTTGTTTCATGATGCTCACAATATTTTCTATTGGTGAAAGGTCTGGACTGCAGGTGGCCGGTTCATCACCAGGACTCTTTTTCTGCAGAGCCGTGGTGTGTGATGGATGCAGGATGTGGTTTACCATTGTCCTGTCAACATATACAAGGTCTTCCCTGAAATAGACGTTGTCTGGATGGAGCAGATGTTGTTATAACATCTCTACACGTAAGGCTCAGCATTGATGGTGCATTTCATGTGAGTGCTGTCCCTATAATAGGCATTAATGCAGCCAGATACTATCAGAGATAAAGAACTGTGTGCCAATAACAAGCTGGATGGTCCCTCTCCTCCATAACAAGGTGGATTGACCCTCTCCTACATGATAAGGTGTATGGTTCCTCTCCTCCATATCAAGCTGGATGGTTCCTCTCCTCCATATCAAGCTGGATGTTTCCTCTCCTCCATATCAAGCTCGATGGTTCCTCTACTCCATAACAATCTTTATGGTCTCTCTCCTCCATAACAAGCTTTATGGTCTCTCTCGTCCACAGCAAGCTGGATGGTTCATGTCCTCCATAACAAGCTGGATGGTTCCTCTCTTCAATAACAAGATGGATGTTTTTTCTCCTCGATAACAAGCTGGATGGTCCCTCTCCTTGATAAAGGTCCCTCCCGTTGATAAAAAGCTGGATGGTCCCTCTCCTCCATAGCAAGCTGCAAATGCCCTCTCCTCCATAACAAGCTGGATGGTCCCTCTCCTCCATAACAAGCTGGATGGTCCCTCTCCATGATAACAAGCTGGCTGGTCCCTCTTCTCCATAACAAGCTGGATGATCCTTTAACTCCATAACAAGCTGGATGTTTACTCTCCTCCGTAACAAGCTGGATGGTCCCTCTCCTTGATAAAGGTCCCTCCCCTTGATAAAAAGCTGGATGGTCCCTCTCCTCCATAACAAGCTGCAAATGCCCTCTCCTCCATAACAAGCTGGATGGTCCCTCTCCTCCATAACAAGTTGGATGGTCCCTCTCCATGATAACAAGCTGGATGGTCCCTCTTCTCCATAACAAGCTGGATGATCTTTTAACTCCATAACAAGCTGGATGTTTACTCTCCTCCGTAACAAGCTGGATGGTCCCTCTCCTTGATAAAGGTCCCTCCCCTTGATAAAAAGCTGGATGGTCCCTCTCCTCCATAACAAGCTGCAAATGCCCTCTCCTCCATAACAAGCTGGATGGTCCCTCTCCTCCATAACAAGCTGGATAGTCCCTCTCCATGATAACAAGCTGGATGGTCCTTCTTCTCCATAACAAGCTGGATGATCCTTTAACTCCATAACAAGCTGGATGTTTACTCTCCTCCGTAACAAGCTGGATCGTCCCTCTCCTTGATAACAAGCTGGATGGTCCGTCTCCTCCATAACAAGCTGAATGGTCCCTCTCACTCTGAGGGCACAGCGTCTGTGGTTTCCATAACGAATTTCACATTTTGATTTTTCTGACCACAGAACAGTTTTCTATTTCGCCTGAGTCCATTATAAATGAGTGCAGAGAAGACTACAGCGTTTCTGGATTGTGCTGATATTCTGCTTTTTCTTTGCATGATAGAGCTGTCATTTACATTTGTGGAACGCATGGTGAACTGTGATCACAGACAATGATTTCTGGAAATTTTTTTGAGCCCATGCAGTGACTTGGATGACTGAATCATGTCTTGATATCATGCAGAGCCTTCTCAGGGTCCGTACATCATGAGCATTCAATATTGACCATCAGCCCCATTCTTTGTGCACATGGATTTTTCCAGAATTTTTTGATGATTTTATGGCCTGTAGATGGAAGATATTCAAAGTCTTTGTAATTTCACATTGAGGAAAAATTTCCTGAAATTATTCTACAATTATTAGACGCAGTTGTTCACAGATCGGTGACCTCTGACCATCTTTGCTTCTGGGAGGCTCTGCCTCTCTAACATGCTTTTTTTTATACACAGTCATGTGATTTAGTTAGAAATTGACCCTCCATTTGTTTTTCATTACTTATACTTACTTTTACAGCCTTTTATTAACCATAATAAATATATTGATCTGACATAGATAGATAACATAGAAAATGAGATACATAAAGATGAAAACTAGAAATTAGGATGATCTGGATAGATAGAGAAAAATATGTGAAAACAAATAATAGCCGCACCGTGGAATATTGGGTGCGATCCCCTCGAAACCGTAGTGAGGTCCACTGTATAAAATATAAAAAAGGCAGGTGTTAGAATCTATATTGTTTTACTATCGGCCATCTTGTTGTGGTTTGCTGGCTTCTAGTCTTTTCCTCTGGTGCTGGGTGTCTTGGTCACGTGATCTCTTCACTCTTTATTACTCAGCACCTGTCTCCCATTCCCCGCTAGACATCAGTGTTGTTACGCTTGTGCTCTGGCTAAGTTTCCTTGCTAAGTTCTCTGTGCTTTGGACAATTGATATGCTGGGACTTCTTGTTCCACCAGTTTTGTTCCCTTTAATCTTCGTTTCTGCAACTAACTTTTCTATTAGGAGGTCTCCTGTTTTTTCTCCTAGTCCTTAGATCTGTTAGGGACCCCTTTTCCCCTTCCTTCAGGTCTTTGTTTGAGTTCAGTGCAGGAGTTTCGGTGGGGCTATTCACAAGGAATAGAGCACCCACCCCAGCGTAGAGTTTAGCTGAGTCTCAGTGCAGGGACAGCTTTTCCCTCCTATTCTTTAGTTCTAAGCTGCAGAACATAACAGCAGTCAGCGCTCTGATAAAAGCTCGTGAATTTTCTGCATAGGAAAGCTAACAGTGTTTTTCATAGATAGCACTCTTACCTGTAATACGACCTGCAGGTTCAAAACCAAACAGGTTGATAGCGTTATCTGACATGACAACTTCCCTTTAAGTGCTCTGGGTGCGGCAGGCACTTTACGAGCCTCCGCCTCCTTGGGGTAAAAATTTCTTATCCCAAATATATATTATAAAATGTAATTGATTCTGTTGTCTATGTCTAAATGAGCGGTGCACATATTACATGTCTGTATACCTCCCACCTGTCTGTCCATACATTATATACAGCCCCCTGCACCACCATCTGCCAGTCCTCGCAGCACATGCCTGAATTATAGGCTTCTCCAGCGCAATGACATCACTCCATCGCACCGCCTGCAGCTACAGACTGCGGCACAAGGACAGCACCACTCGTTGTGGGAGAAGGGAGTTTTCATTTATTTTTATTTTATTGCCAGGGCACTGGATGGGAGGATGTAAAGGGGGGATTACAATTGTATGGAGGCACTAGTAATATATAGAATTACAGAGGAGCACTATGCCTGGTATATGGACATACTGCATATAGGCACAGAAGAGGCACTATCACTATATGGAGGAATAGAAGGGGCACTATCACTATATGGAAGCACAGAGGGGGCACTATCACTATATGGAAAAACAGAGGGGGGCACTATTACTATATGGAGGAATAGAAGTGGCACTATCACTATATGGAGACACAGAGGGGGCACTATTACTTTATGGAGGCATAGAGGGGGCATTATTTCTATATGGAGACATGGAGGGGGCACTATTACTATATGGAGACACAGAGAAGGCACTATTACTATATGGAGACACAGAGGGGGCATTATTGCTATATGGAGGCACGGAGGGGGCACTATTACTATACGAGGACACAGAGGGGGCATTATTACTATATGGAGACACAGAGGAGGCACTATTACTATATGGAGGCACGGAGGGGGCATTATTACTATATGGAAGCACAGAGGGGGCATTATTTCTATATGGAGACACGGAGGGGGCACTGTTACTATATGGAGACACAGATTGGGCACTATTACTATATGGAGGCACAGAGGGGGCATTATTTCTATATGGAGACACGGAGGGGGCACTATTACTATATGGAGACACAGAGGAGGCACTATTACTATATGGAAACACAGAGGAGGCACTATTACTATATGGAGACACAGAGGAGGCACTATTTCTATATGGAAGCATGGAGGGGGCACTATTACTATATGGGGACACAGAGGGGGTATCATTACTATATGGAGACACAGAGGAGGCACTATTACTATATGGAGGCACGGAGGGGGCATTATTACTATATGGAGGCACAGAGGGGGCATTATTTCTATATGGAGACACGGAGGGGGCACTATTACTATATGGAGACACAGAGGGGGCACTATTACTATATGGAGGCACAGAGGGGGCATTATTTCTATATGGAGACACGGAGGGGGCACTATTACTATATGGAAACACAGAGGAGGCACTATTACTATATGGAGACACAGAGGAGGCACTATTACTATATGGAGGCACGGAGGGGGCACTATTACTATATGGGGACACATAGGGGGGCATTATTACCATATGGAGACACAGAGGAGGCACTATTACTACATGGAGGCACAGAGGGGAGAGGGGGCATTATTACTATATGGAGGCACAGAGGGGTGCATTATTACTATATAGAGGCACAGAGTGGGAACTATTCCTTAATGTGCCTAGAAAGATTAATATTTCTATATAGTAGCACAATGGGGGCATTTTTACCATGTGGAAGCTCAGACGTGAGACTTTTAGTATATGGAGGCAGAGAGCTGGACACAATTACTGTATAAAGGCAAAGAGGGGTGTACTATTACTGTGTGGGGCAACAGAGAGGGCATTATTACTCTCCAGGGCACTAGAGATGGTTATAGCATTATGCAGTTTGTGTAGAGGTGGGAAAAAGTGGGAAAAGTGCCGGTTAAATAATAATCCAAAGACGTCTGTGCATTAAGTTCTGCAGAGACACATCGTGGATGGAAGAAGTTATCACGGTGATCTGGGCTAAATAGAGGAGAGAAGGGAAAGTGAATGACTATGATCAGCAAGAACATGTCACCGATAAGACTCTGGATTTATCTGTACTGTATATACTTATACCATTCAGAGGCTTCAGATCCACCATAGCTCTTCAGCCTCATTTGCATACCAATTTAAAAGCTGATTTCTCAGTAATGGAGGAACAGTCCGTGAAAGAGCTACATGTGCATATAAGTAGTGTGGAGGGTGCAGGGGTGGATTAAGAGTAGCAAGGGCCCCGGGCAGTTTAGAAGGCGCCCCCCCCCCCACACACACACACGCACACGCACACCTGATGTATCACATGTCACATGATCACCTGTGATAGATCATGTGATAGTTCACGTGAAATTAATTTGGCACAATATTAATATATTAATTATAATAATAATTTATAATATTTTTTTTTAGGCTGTGTGCCCACTATGGGTTTTTTAAGCGTTTCCGCTTGGTATCATTGTGGAAAAATCCGCAGCACTACCAATTATTTTGCGGAAGAGCTGCGTTTTCGCCGCCATTGACTTGCATTGGAACGCATGGTATCCGCATCACTGCATCTGTACATGCGGATTCCATGCGTTTCAATGTGCGGATGGTACCCGGGTTTGGAGAACAGAAGACTCTCCTCCGGACCCGAGTACCATGGAACCTGTAAAAAAAAGAATAAAATAAAAAATAAATATTATACTTACCTTCTGATGGCCCCAAGTGTCTTTATCCGATGCGTCCTGCCTCGCCGGCAGCTCGCGGTAGACTAAAGGACCTGTGGTGACGTCATTTAGTCATGTGACGGGTCACGCGACCGCTGACGTCGGCAGGCCATCAGAAGGTAAGTATATTTATTTTTTACCATTCTTTCGGTCACACTATATAAATCCTTGCCGGTTGCATGTATTTATATAGTGTGACCAAGTTGTCAAGTACTTTTCCAAGTGATGCTAAAATCGCTTGGAAAACGCTTTACAACCCGCATGCGAAAATGCATGTGAAGAACGCATCACATCCGCTTGTCCCTGGCAGGAAAAACGCACGTACAATCCGCATGTACAATCCGCATGTACAATCCGCATGCGTTTTTTCTGCCAGGGAGATGCAGAAACGCTCAAAAAAAATCTGGAGCATTTCTGCATCGTGGGCACACAGCCTAACATTGGATGACTTAATATTGAGCACACGTAGCCATCTATACTCAGCAGGAGGCCGCACGTAGCCATCTATACTCAGCAGGAGGCCGCACGTAGCCATCTATACACAGCAGGGGGCTGCACGGCGCCATCTATACACAACAGGAGGCTGCACGTAGTCATCTATACACAGCAGGAGGCCGCACGTAGCCATCTATACACAGAAGGGGGCTGCACGGCGCCATCTATACACAGCAGGAGGCTGCACGTAGCCATCTATACACAGCAGGAGGCCGCACGTAGCCATCTATACACAGCAGGAGGCTGCACATAGCCATCTATACACAGCAGGAGGCCGCACGTAGCCATCTATATACAGCAGTAGGCCGCACGTAGCCATCTATACACAGCAGGAGGCCGGATGTAGCCATCTATACACAGCAGGAGGCAGCACGTAGTCATCTATACACAGCAGGAGGCCGCACGTAGCCATCTATACACAGCAGGGGGCCGCACATAGCCATCTATACACAGCGGGAGGAAGCACGTAGCCATCTATACACAGCGGGAGGAAGCACGCAGCCATCTATACACAGCGGGAGGCCGCACGTAGCCATCTATACACAGCAGGGGGCTGCACGGCGCAATCTATACACAGCAGGAGGCTGCACGTAGCCATCTATACACAGCAGGAGGCCGCACGTAGCCATCTATACACAGCAGGAGGCTGCACGTAGCCATCTATACACAGCAGGAGGCCGCACGTAGCCATCTATATACAGCAGGAGGCCGCACGTAGCCATCTATACACAGCAGGAGGCCGGACGTAGCCATATACACAGCAGGAGGCCGCATGGCGCCATCTATACACAGCAGGAGGCCGCACGATGCCATCTATACAGAGCAGGAGGCCGCACATAGCCATCTATACACAGCAGGGGGCCACACATAGCCATCTATACACAGCAGGAGGCCTCACGGCGCCATCTATACACAGCAGGAGGCCACACGGCGCCATCTATACACAGCAGGAGGCCGCACGGCGCCATCTATACACAGCAGGAGACTGCACGTAGCCATCTATACACAGCAGGAGGCCGCACGTAGCCATCTATACACAGCAGGAGGCCGCACGTAGCCATCTAACCTACCTTTCCTTTACCTGACTTTTACTAACCTACCTATATCTGACTTTTACTATCCTACCTATACCTGACTTTGCAATTTCTTTTAGGTGGTGCCACCATAACTCCCACACATGTCACCTGCACCTTAAAAACATATCCAGAATTCAACCTTTTCGCACCTTTGATACTGTAAAAACTCTTACTGTGTCTCTGATTAATTACTGCAGCTATCTTCTAATCAATTTCCCTCTAAACAAACTCTCTTCTCCAATCCTTTCTGAATGTAGCAGCCAGAGTCGTATTTCTATAAAGGGCAGCACGGTGGCTCAGTGGTTAGCACTGCAGCCTTGCAGCGCTGGGGTTCTGGGTTCAAATCACACCAAGGACAACATCTGCAAGTAGTTTGTATGTTCTCCCTGTGTTTGCATGGGTTTCCTCTGGGTTCTCTGGTTTTCTCCCACAGTCCAAAGACATACTGATAGGGTATGTAGATTGTGAGCCCCAATGGGGACAGTGCCCATAATGTCTATAAATTGTCTGAATTGTAAAGCGCTGTGGAATATGTTGGCGCTATATAAATAAAAAGATTATTATTAGTGTTGAGCGAGTATGTTCTATTAACCCTTTCGGCGAGTATGCTCGGGCCGAGCTCCGTGTATTTATAGCTGCTCGGTGATATGGTTGAATCGCTCCCGTGTGCATGATTTGCGACTGTTTTGACAGTTTTATTACATGGAAGTAATGTCTATTTCTTACACATTCCTCACAAGTAATAAAGCTGTCAAACAGTTGCAAATCATGCACCCGGGAGCGATTCAACCATATCACTGAGCAGCTGTAAATACTTGGAGCTCGGCCCGAGCATACTCGGACAGAACATACTCGCTCAACCCTAATTATTATTATTAAGCCGCTTCACCGAAGCCTCTACCCTTTGCGAGTCATTGCACTGGTTAGGTTAAACAATCACTACAGAATACAATACAAACTCATCTCTTTCACCCACCAAGCTCTCCACAGTTCTGCACCGGCCTATATCTCTTCCCTCATTTCTGTGTATCACCCCTCCCATGCCCTCCGTTCTGCAACTGATCTAAGACTGACATTCTCCTTAATCAGAACCTCACACCTCTGTCTACAAGACTTCTCTCGTGCCGTGCCAGTTTTCTGTAATGCCCAAGTCGGCTTGTGTGCCAGACTGCCAACAGCCAAGACTTCCCTGTTCTCATCAAGAGGACTTTTGTCCATGTTCTCTTCCTCCTCCTCATTATCACCCAATCCGCGTCGGGATGAGATGAGGCTGGGCTGAGTAGCATAACCCTGTATAGCTCCTTGCTCCACCTGCAATGCCTCCTCTTTAATTGTGAGCAGCGATTGTTCCAGTACACAGAGAAGCGGGATGATGATGCTAATTATGGCGCCATCGCCGCTCACCATCTTGGTGGAGTCCTCAAAGTTTTGGAGGACGGCACAGATGTCAGACATTCATGCCCACTCATCAGCTCTTATGTGCGGAGGCTGACCTGAATGCCGACGGGCGTATTGAAGCTGGTACTCAACTGCTCTCTGCTGCTCAAAATCATTCCAAACATCTGCAACTTTGATTTCCAATCCGTGGTCACATCGCACACTAGTCGGTGATCTGAAAGCTGCTGAAGCCCTGCCAGAGCGGTGAAAGCTGTAGCTGACTTTCTGAAATGGGCACACATGCAGCGTACTTTCACAAGTCGCTGTGGCAGACCTGGGTAGGTTTTGAGAAACAGCTGAACCACTAAGTTGAGCACATGAGCCAGGAATGGCTCGCGTGTGAGCTTGCCTAGCTTCAGAGCCGCCACCAGGTTCTCTGACACAGCTTTCAACAACTCTGCAATGGTGTGTGGTTTGTCAACTAAGCATACAGTCCTGCTTATTGTTATTGGCACCCACAAAGTTTTAGTACATAATCTGGAATATCTCCTGAAAAAAATGAATCAAGTGATGGAGATGGAGGCTGAAGAGGAGGAGGTGGTGCAGGAGCTGTAGAATGTGGGGGCAACCCTGGTTGACCCAGGGCTTGCAATCCTCTGCGTCGGGAGTACGCATTCCGTCCCAAGGTCCCATTGGGTCCCGGCTTCCAGAATATTAACCCAGTGAAATGTGTCAGTGAGATGTACCATCCCTGGCCACATTCACTTGTCCATGTGTTTGTGGTTAGGCGGTCCTTCACACTAAGTGCGCTGAGGAGGGCACGGGTAAAGTTCTGGGACCCGTGCTGGTGGAAGGCGGGGACAACACCAGGAGAAATAATGGTGGCTGGGGACGTGTATGGATACCCGGCTGGAAAGCTTCCACCTCCACGAGCCTAAAAGGCCATATTTCAAGTGCAAGTGTGTCACCCTGGCCTGGATGCCACAAGTGTAAATAAAGCTGTGTCTGAGAGCAAGGGGGAGGTTCTCTAGTCAGGGGAACATTAGCATGCAATGCCTCCTGTCTCAGGCCAGTAGGGGGAGCAGGCTGCCCCTATAAAAGCTGGTGCTGGGGGCAGGGTTAGGGAGAACTTGATGGCCTGTCTCAGCAATGAGACGTGTCCCAGAGCAGAGCAGGGACAGACAGTTGTATTGCACCTAAGAGGAAGTGTGGCAGGACGAGAGCCACAAGCCAGAGACAAGAGGCGAAGAGAGCCTGTCCTGGCAGATAAAGGACTTAATTTACCAAACTTTGGTGTCTGAGGCTGGGAGGATTCTACATCCTCCAGCAGATAACCAGTCCGCAGGGGACTGTATATTCCTTGGCCTAAGAAGCCTGGAGGCCCTGCCACAACCGAAGGGACCAGTAAAGCCGTACAAGGCTGGGAGCAGAAAGGAACCCACGTCGCAGGCCATACAGGCGAGAATACACGGAAAGCTTGGAAACGTGGGCAGTTACCCTATAACGAGGAGATAGCCAGAAGGAGCGCAGAAAGCACGGTAGGCCTACACCCTCACCCTGACCAGGGCCAATTTCCCCGTTGCTCTCAGACATCCAGGTCCCCTCCTAGCTGGGACTGTTTGTGGGTCAGTTTACCTGTTTTAGTAAAGACCCTGGACTGCAACCTGTTGTCTGTGTGCTCCTTGCTCCTCCAGCACTATCAGCACTGGGACTCTCACTACCATCACTCCCACCATCCACTATACTGCCCTGGGGCCGCACTCTTCCCGTGGGGAGTCACACTACCCTAGCTGCACACCTCATCAGCCCCAGCGGTCTGCATGCAGCGGCGGTTCCTAATAACCGCAATCCACGGGTGGCGTAGTCGGACATAAACATCAGCACATAACGGACTACCACTGGCCTGACCACCCTGAGCCACGGAACCGGGTTGCCACTACTACTCCCACCGTTTCCCTAATTGCCCGGATCCGAGTGCCCCACGGCTCAGGGGGCGAGTCAGCTTTGGCGTAGTCGGCAGGATTTCGTGCCCGCAACCACCGGGTACTGCGTGCCTGAAAAAGACTTTTGTAATTTACCTGTGGCGAAGTTTCCCACCGTCCGGAGTCGTTTCCCGCCATCCGGAGCCGATTCCCGCCATCAGACGCCATCTTGGACCTTTTCCTGCCGTCTTCTGCCGTCTTCCCGCCATCTGCAGCTGTTTCCCGCCATCGGACGCCATCTCCAGGACGCCGCGCGAGAAGAAGAGGGGCGTGGACGTCAAAACCGCGCGAGATCCGAAGCTCCGCCCCACGCACCGATGCTGCGCAAGGTCCTGGAAGGGAGAGAGAGCGACGCTGACGTCATCAGGACGCGACGCCAGGTCCTCGTCCATAGCAGCAGCAGCGGAGCCGCGGCCTACAGAAGAGGATCGTCGGAAGGTAGGCCACGCTTGACTAGGGGGGAGGAAGATGTCGGACACAGAGGCCCCCACTACCACCAAAGCAGCTGCAGCAGCGCTGATGCCCTTTTCCCTGCCCTACATCCCTGGAGCGGCCTGGCTGCCCAAATACTCAGGGGAGCCCCATGCCCTAACTGACTTCAAGGAAAGGCTATACAGTTTGTTCCACGTTTACCCCCTGACAGAGGAACAGAAGGTCAGCATATTGACAGGGCAGTTAACTGGCGCAGCCCAAAGGGAGGTAAAATCATGGCCCACTGAGGAGAAAAGGACTGTGAAGGGTATTCTGGCCCGGCTGCGGGGTACCTTTGACACACGTACCTCCGCTGAGATTAAAATGAGGTTCTATGGATGTAAGCAGCGGGCACAGGACAGCATCAGAGACTATGCCCTAAATCTGCAGGAAGCCTTGAGGGCTATTCAACAAACTGACCCTGGCAGTGTGCAGGAAACGGATAAGCTGCTAACAGAACAATTCATAGAAGGTCTGCTGTCTAGCGCCCACAGGGCCCAACTGCGCCTCATGTTCTTTCAGAACCCCGACCTGACCTTTGCCCAATTTAAGGACAGGGCCATAAGGGTGCTCCGTGAATCTGCAACTAGTGGCGCTATAAACCCCCGGTGCCCTGCTCTCACCTACCACCAGGAGGCGGCGCCCTCCTCTATGGACTCCGTGGAGGCTGATGCACAGGCCCTGAACCAAGCCCCGTCGAAAGACCTGCACCACCAAGTCCAGGAGCTGACCAGGAGTGTCGCGGCATTGACCAGGACCGTCCAGGCGTTGCAAGTGGACCCGTCAAGACCCATCGAGCTGGCTTCAAGTCCGGAGGATGTCCCGTGGCGTCGACAGAGGAGGATCCCGTCGTTCCGAGGGAGGCCCACAGACCGCTACGCAGAGGATGGACAGCCCATTTGCCGTCGATGCAACCAGCCCAGACACATTTCCAGGTACTGTAATTTAAACGGGTCCAACCTGGGGCAGAGGGCCAACCCCCAGGCATAAGATCACCAGGCCCTTATAATTGGCGTGATAAGTACGTTGGGGGGCGCCCGGTTTTACCCGTGGTGCTGGACGGTATCCCCATGAGCGCCTTGCTGGATACTGGGTCGCAAGTAACCACTATCCCTTATGTACTTTTTAAGCAGTATTGGACTGATGCTGATATCACACGGTATCCATACAGTAACTTGAGCATCATCGCTATTAATGGCTTACCCGTGCCGCAGATGGGGTTCAAGGAGATGACCATTAAAATTGGTAAAGTTGAACTGCCGGCACAGGGAGTAATTATTGTGGACATTGACCGTCGTGAAAGTCACCCTAAAATAACTGTGGGTACTAACGTAATTGAAAATTGTCTTTCAGAGGTAATTGTAATCTTACAACAGGTGGCGGTGAATGCTAGTTCCAGCCAACAGAGAGTCCTCAACAAGGAGATAAAAGCCCTGATGAGACGGCAGCAGGTAGAACTGTCTGGTGGTGAGATCGGTAGCGTAAGACTGAGTGACCCATTCCCCATTTCCATGCCTCCCAAAAGTGAAATGATGATCTGGTGTCGGACTGCAATCGGGTTGAGAGGTAGAGACTACCAAGCCATGGTAGAACCCGTGTACTCAGACAGCAGGCCCACCATTTTGACAGCCCGGGGGGTGGTTGATGTCCGTCATGGGAGGGTGCCCGTCCGCATCCTCAACATTGGGGAGAGGGAGGTACACTTACCCAGGTACGCTACACTCGCCAAACTGTTTGTTGTCGAACACAAAGCTATCAGGGCCGTGGAACCCTTGCCTCCATCTCCTCAGGCGGAGGGTAATGGCTCCCAGAAACAAAAGGAGGACTGGTGCCAGAAACTCAATGTGGGTGCTGACTCCACTCCCCTGCACCAAAAACAAGGAGTCTACCGGGTGGTACAGGAGTACGAGAGAGTCTTTAGTAAGCACCCGCTAGACTTCGGCAGAGTAAAAGGGATAGAACACCACATCCCCACAGGGAGCCACCCACCAATAAAAGAGAGGCACAGACCTGTACCCCCTGCACATTATCAGAACGCAAAGGGCATGCTAAGAGAGATGAAAGAAGCTGGGGTCATTAGAGACAGCTGTAGCCCCTGGGCAGCCCCCTTGGTTCTGGTCAAAAAGAAAGACGGCACCATGAGAATGTGTGTAGACTATAGACAAATCAACCGTATCACCCACAAAGACGCATACCCGTTGCCTAGAATAGAGGAGTCTTTAGCCGCACTAAAATCAGCTAACTTCTTTTCTACTTTGGACCTTACTAGCGGGTACTGGCAGGTTCCTGTGGCAGAGGCTGACAAGGAGAAGACCGCCTTCACCACCCCGATGGGACTGAGTGAGTTCAACTGTATGCCTTTCGGGCTCTGCAACGCACCAGGGACCTTCCAGCGGTTGATGGAATGCTGTCTAGTGCACCGAAACTTCGAGACGGTTCTCCTTTACCTGGACGACGTGATCGTCTATTCGAAGACCTACGAGGACCACCTAAAGCACCTGGCCGAGGTGTTCGAAACCCTGGCAGGCTACGGCCTGAAGGTGAAACCATTGAAGTGTCACCTGTTGAAACCAAAGGTCCAGTACCTAGGGCACGTGGTAAGCGCGGAAGGAGTGGCCCCCGACCCTGACAAGGTCACGGCAATCAAGAGCTGGCCAAGACCCTCGAACATCAAAGAGGTGAGACAGTTTCTCGGGTTGGTAGGCTACTACCGAAGGTTCATCCCCGGGTTCACCAAGATGGCAGCTCCTATGCAGGACCTCCTGATCGGACAGTCTAAGTCCAGGAGCCAAAAGCCGCCCTTCAAGTGGGATAAACCGGAAGAGGAGTCCTTCCGCCAGCTAAAGATGGCCCTCACAGGGGACGAGATCTTGGCCTACCCTGATTATGGCCAGCCTTTCATTCTCCACACAGATGCCAGTAATGTGGGACTGGGAGCCGTACTGTCCCAAAACCAACAGGGCAGAGAAAGGGTGATCGCGTACGCCAGCCGGAAGCTGAGGCCCACCGAGAGGAACCCGGAGAATTACAGCTCCTTCAAGCTAGAATTCTTGGCGGTGGTATGGGCCGTGACGGAACGCTTCAAGCATTACCTGGCCTCCGCGAAGTTCACCGTGTACACGGACAACAACCCGTTGACACACCTGGACAATGCAAGACTGGGTGCCCTAGAACAGCGGTGGATGGCCCGTCTCTCAAACTATGACTTCGTGATCAAGTACCGGGCAGGCAAAACCAATGCCAACGCGGACGCCCTATCAAGGATGCCTCACTTACCTGAAGGTGACGAAGACCCAGAAGAGCTGGAGGAGGTAGAACTCCCCGCGTTTCACCGGTATGGAGCCGCTCAATACTCTCACCGCGTGAAGGAGGAGGATCTAACCACTGTGATAATCAATCCCCTACCTCACCACAGCTGGGCCGAGACCCAAGATAGTGACCCTGCAGTCCGCCTGGTGAAAGATCTGCTGACCCGGGAAGACGCCCGCTTAGATCCAGATGCCCCAGAGGAAGCCAAGCAGCTATGGAAGGAGAAGAGCAAGCTGTTCCTCTACGAAGGCAAGTTGTGCAGAAGGATTGTTAACCACCGGACGCACGAGCTGACCTGGCAAGTCGTGGTCCCAAGACGGGATGCAGCCATGGTCCTGGGGGCTTACCATGACAGAGCGGGACACTTCGGATGGAAGAAATTGGAGTTCCTGCTAAGAGGAAGGTTCTTTTGGGTCGGCATGAGAGGAGCTGTAGAAAAGTGGTGCAGAGATTGTGGCCCTTGTCACCTGAGGAGGAAGGACCGCACCAGCCAGAAGACACCCTTGAGGCCCATCGTCACCACGCAGCCTCTTGAGCTGGTAGCTCTGGACCACGTCAAATTGGCTCCAAGCCGGTCTGGATACATCTATGCCCTGACAATCGTGGACCACTATTCCCGTTTTCTAGTGGTGGTCCCGGTAAAGGACTTGACAGCCCAAACAGCGGCCAGAGCCTTCCAGCAATATTTCTGCCATCCACACGGGTATCCGGAACAGGTCCTGACAGACCAGGGTCCAGCGTTCGAGGCTGAAATCTTCCAGGAGTTCTGCAACCTCTATGGCTGTAAGAAGATTCGGACAACGCCTTACCATCCACAAACCAACGGGATGTGTGAGAAGATGAACAATATGGTCATTGATCTCCTGAAGACGTTGCCCCTGGAGGAACGCAGCCTGTGGCCAGAAAAACTGCCGGACCTAATAGACCTATACAACAATATCCCGGTGAATGCTACAAACTGCACCCCGGCTTACCTGATGCGAGCTAGACCAGGTAAGCTGCCCGTAGACCTGGAGATGGGAGTCCTAATACCTGAGGACACCTCCCCGGATGCGGACTGGGATACGGAAAGGCAACTGCAGTACAAGAAGGTACAGGAGAGTGTGGAGAAGAGCCTGGCCCAGGTGAGAGAGAGGCAAGAAAAACTCTTCAATCAACACGCCCCTGCTGGTCCCCTAGAACCTGGTGAGCAAGTCCTAAAGCGAAAAAGAAGGCTACATAAGTTGGACGACCAGTGGGAAAGGGAACCCTACACCGTACTGCAGTCTGACCACGACAACCCAAAGGTGTGCGTAATCACCAAGGACGGAGGAGAAACCACTAGTGTCGTCTCCAGAGACCACCTCAAAAGGTGCCCCGAGCAACTCCGTAGTGCAGAAGAGGATCAGAGTGACCTTGAACCCGCAGAGGACAAGGAAGAAATGATCAGCACCGTTCTCGGAGAGTTCCCTCAGTCCTGGACTCGCATAAATGATGCCATAGTGGTACCCGTCCTGCATTTCCTGCAACCGGCACAGCAACAACCAACACCAGAGCCGGAAGGTGAAGAGGAGCAAGCAGTTCCAGGGCAGAAGAGCCTGTACCAGCAGCCCAGGAGAGTCAACCCTCTGCTGACAGTGAGCCTGCCATGCCTGCGGTAAGCCAAAGGACTCGCAGATAGCTGCCTGCCCTACCTGTACACCCAGCTGGTAGCTGTACACCTAACGCTAGTGGGGAAAGCCAGGTTGGTCCACCACCAGACAGTGGGCTACGTAGGTCAACCAGGAGCACAAAGGTGTAGATACCCGCTCGCTGGAGAATATAGAGCGCGCTAAAATTGTAAATGACCCTGTTGCCAAATGTTGAATTGTTTGCCAAGTTACATGCTTGTTTGGTAATTCTGTGTTTCAGTTTCTTGCAGCTACCGTAAGGACTCAAAGGTTATGGACTTTTTATAACCGGGACCTTGTATGGACTGCGTTCGGAGCCTAACCCAGGAATGAACTAAGACTGTGAAGGACTTGGGGTAGGACAGACTCCCACCTGGTTAAGGCTCCCCGTTGTGCTGGTGATATGGACACCCGGTCACAGACCACACTGTGACCTTAAGAACTCAATTTGTGCGTCGTCTGTCTATTAATGTTTTATTGTTATGAATATTGTCTTTGTTTATTGTTTAGTCCCGGAGTACTAAATTTCACTAGGGGGGAATGTGTCACCCTGGCCTGGATGCCACAAGTGTAAATAAAGCTGTGTCTGAGAGCAAGGGGGAGGTTCTCTAGTCAGGGGAACATTAGCATGCAATGCCTCCTGTCTCAGGCCAGTAGGGGGAGCAGGCTGCCCCAGAAAAGCTGGTGCTGGGGGCAGGGTTAGGGAGAACTTGATGGCCTGTCTCAGCAATGAGACGTGTCCCAGAGCAGAGCAGGGACAGACAGTTGTATTGCACCTAAGAGGAAGTGTGGCAGGACGAGAGCCACAAGCCAGAGACAAGAGGCGAAGAGAGCCTGTCCTGGCAGATAAAGGACTTAATTTACCAGACTTTGGTGTCTGAGGCTGGGAGGATTCTACATCCTCCAGCAGATAACCAGTCCGCAGGGGACTGTATATTCCTTGGCCTAAGAAGCCTGGAGGCCCTGCCACAACCGAAGGGACCAGTAAAGCCGTACAAGGCTGGGAGCAGAAAGGAACCCACGTCGCAGGCCATACAGGCGAGAATACACGGAAAGCTCGGAAACGTGGGCAGTTACCCTATAACGAGGAGATAGCCAGAAGGAGCGCAGAAAGCACGGTAGGCCTACACCCTCACCCTGACCAGGGCCAATTTCCCCGTTGCTCTCAGACATCCAGGTCCCCTCCTAGCTGGGACTGTTTGTGGGTCAGTTTACCTGTTTTAGTAAAGACCCTGGACTGCAACCTGTTGTCTGTGTGCTCCTTGCTCCTCCAGCACTATCAGCACTGGGACTCTCACTACCATCACTCCCACCATCCACTATACTGCCCTGGGGCCGCACTCTTCCCGTGGGGAGTCACACTACCCTAGCTGCACACCTCATCAGCCCCAGCGGTCTGCATGCAGCGGCGGTTCCTAATAACCGCAATCCACGGGTGGCGTAGTCGGACATAAACATCAGCACATAGCGGACTACCACTGGCCTGACCACCCGGAGCCACGGAACCGGGTTGCCACTACTACTCCCACCGTTTCCCTAATTGCCCGGATCCGAGTGCCCCACGGCTCAGGGGGCGAGTCACAAGCAGCTGTCAAAAATTTGGCAGTATAGTATTGCAGCCTGTGGGTGAGTGGGTGAGCGACTGGCTATATACTTGCGCTTGCATTCCAGGGACTGGGGTAGGGACAACTGAACGCTGCAAAGGGACAAGACGTAGACGGTGATGGTTGCAAGTCTGCAATGACAGGTACAGGGTGGGAGGCATCTTCACATGCACCATGGAAAAGGATTGGAGTGCACGCACAACAGCGGAAGAGGCAGTGGTGTCACCCACAGACACTGTTTCTGGACCTTGGCATTCGGCCCAGCTAGTCAGGTCCTTTGCTGTCATGCGCCTGAGCATGCTGGTGGTGGTCAGGCTGGTAGTTTTGGTGCTCTTGCTGATGGTGGCCTGGCAGATGTTGCAAATGGCCTTTTTGGGGTTATCTAAACAGTCTTTAAAAAAGAACCAGACTTGGAAAGACCTAACAGTTGAACTGGCAACTTCCGTCATGTTGGTGTTCCGCGGAGCAGTTGCCCGCCTTGTGTCTGTGGCCACCACACTGCTTGTTCCTGCCTATTGTGGTGCTACGCCTCCCTCCCCCTGTATGCTGCTGTCCTCGCTCTGCATGTCCCTTTGCCAGGTCGGATCAGTGACTTCATTGTCCACCGCTTCGTCTTCCACTTCCGCACCCTGGTCCTCCTCCTGACTTTCTGTCCATTGTGTCTCATCATCAACCATCTTTTCAACAGTAATTGCAGTTTCCCACAGTCACCTTCGGGTGACCAATGCTGCTCAAATCGCTACATGCGATCTTCTGTTGCCCTGCTTGAAACTGGCCGTCCGAGGGGCCCGAATCTATCAATGGAAAAGTGAACAGCTCTTGGGGTAACCCTGGACTCTAATCTCTCCTTCAAACCACATATCCAAGCTCTTTCCACTTCCGTGCGGACCGAGCGAGAGGCCAGAATCTATAAATGGAAATATGAACAAAACAGCTCTTCGGAGAGTCCAAGTATGGGATCAGTTGTCTCAGGGCACTCGGAATGGTGGGAGGAAAGAGGGTGAGGAAGATGCCGACTTAAGTAAAAAAATCTCCTGGATCCGCACATTCCTCAACCACGAATCTACAAAAACACTAGTGCACGCCCTCATCATCTCCCGTCTCGATGACTGCAACCTCCTGCTCTGTGGCCTCCCTTCTAACACTCTCGCATTTCTCCAATATATCCTAAACTCTGTTGCCAGACTAATCCACCTATCCCCCCGCTATTCCCTGGCCTCTCCTCTCTGTCAATCCCTTCACTGTCTCCAGTTCAAAACCCTAACCTTGGCATGCAAAGCCATTCACAACCTTTCTCCTCCATACATCTGTGACCTAGTCTCCCAGTACTTACCTGCACGCAACCTCCGATCCTCACAAGATCACCTTCTCTACCCTCTTATCTCCTCTTCCCACAATAGCATACAAGATTTCTCCCGTGCATCCCCCCAACTCTGGAACTCTCTACCCCACCATTTCTGACTCTCACCTACTGTTGAAACTTTTAAAAGGAAGCTGAACACCCACCTCTTCCGACAAGCGTACAACCTGCAGGAACCCTCGCTCCACCACACCGTTGCACGATCAGCTGTGTCCTCACCTACTGTATCCTCATCCATCCCTTGTAAACTATGAGCCCTCGCTGGCAGGGTCCTCTCCTCTCCTGTACCAGTCACTGTCACATTTTTGTTCAAGATTATTGTAATTGTTTTTGCAATGTATACCCCTTTTTCACATCTAAAGCGCCATGGAATAAATGGCGAAAAAGTAACAATAATAATGTGGTCCAGACTCACGGCTAATGAGACTGGACCACATTATTATTGTTACTTTTTCGCCATTTATTCCATGGCGCTTTAGATGTGAAAAAGGGGTATACATTGCAAAAACAATTACAATAATCTTGAACAAAAATGTGGAAGACAGGGTGGTGGTGGCAAAGTGACTGGAAGCATTATCTGCTATCCAACCAAAAACCTTTTCTCACAGCTCTGGCTTCAATAGTGGTGTTCCGCGGCCCCCTAGAAATTGGGACAGGAAGGTAGTTCGACATGATGAGGGTGTTTGTTGTGCTCCCTCAGCAGGCACAGTTTCATCTTGCCCACGGCCTCGGCCTCTGCGTGCACAATCACCATAACATCCACTTCCCCGTCCCTTGCCACACATCTTGCCCATTTTAAATGGAGTTTAATATTTGTCACGTTGACAAAAATGTCTGTATTATTACCGCAGTAATATAGGATCAAGTCTGATGACCACAGTGTTAGGCAGTGACCTGGAAGTCAGAGATGCTTCCAGGGGTCTTCCCCATGCTGTTCCCATGTCTTTTCAGCAATGTATGCATGTGTCTGATGATGTGTCACACACCACATGGCCAAATAAGGTAGTAAATAGTGATGAGCGAGCATGCTCGCTACTGCTCGGTGCTCGCCCGAGCATCTCACTGCTCGAGATGCTCAGTGCTCGCCGAGTATTTTCGGGTTGCTCGGGGGGGAACTCGGGTCCCCTCCCTGCATGTTTGGCGCTCTTTAGAGAGTCAATGAACATGCAGGGATTGCCTGCCATGCACTGTAATGCAGTAGCCATGTTGGTTGTGGGCATTACAGTGATTGGCTGGTCGCACAGTGTCATCAGGTCTATATCAGACCTGGCGCCGCCATGTTCGTCACAGTCCCTTCGGAATCAGGCAGTGTAGGGAGAGCTGCTGCTGCGATAGGGAGAGATTTGATTGTGTATTAGGTAGTGTAGGGAGAAAAACCGTACATTACACATATCCGTCTTAACAAACAGTCCTTCTGAGGACTAATTCATCTGCAGAGATATCAGGCAGGCAGGGTGTATAGGCAGACGGTGTATATAGCAGACTGCAGTACATATAGCACAAGAGTCTCCATTCCATTTCTGCCTTCTGATGCTGTTAGATATTTCTATACAAAGGCCCAGGTCTCAGGGGCCAGGAATACTTTTCTTTGGATCTTAATCCTCATTATTTGCTTAAAAAGCAATCCAGAGAACACGGGTTTTTTTTTGCTTGTTGGCACGGCAGAATACAGCCAGGTCCTTTCCATATTAGAGCTCTAGAAATTCGGCTATTAAAAACTGTGTTTTCTCCGTCAAACGGATCACATATACGTTGTCAGAAAATACTGCCATTTCTGGCCTCCATTAAAAATTTCCTTTAGTGTGTCAGTGAAGCAATTCACAGCAGTTTGCTGTTCAAACTACTTACCTACAGGCCAGGTATTTAAAACTTTGTTTTCTCCATCACACGGATCACATATAAGTTCAGTCCAAACTCAGTCATTTGTAGTGAGCATGGAAGATACTGTCCTCCATTTAAAATGGGCAAGGCACGTGGCAAGGGACGGGGAACTGGACGTGATGGTAATGGTGCATGCAGAGGCCGAGGACAAGGCCGTGGGCAAGCCAAAATTGTGCCACAACAAACACCCACATCTTCTCGCCTGACCTTCCTGTCCCAATTACTAGGGGACCGCAGCACACCACTATTGAACCCAGAGCAGTGTCAAAAGGTTGTTGGTTGGATAGCGGATAATGCTTCCAGTCACTTAGCCACCACCACCACCACCCTGTCTTCCACACGGTCAAGTCTCAGTAGCCGTGAGTCTGGACAGCATATTCCTCACCCTGATCCTCCTTCCTCCCACCATGCTGAGTACCCAGAGACAACTGATCCCACACTTGGACACTCTGAAGAGCTGTTCACTTTTCCATTTATAGATTCGGGCCTCTCGCCCTGTCCATTTGAAGCGGGGCAAGAGGAGATCGCGTGTAGCGATGCCCAAATACAGTATTTGAGCAGCCACGGTCACACCAAGGCGGTGGGAAAGTGTCACAAGAGATGGACGATGATGAGACACAATTGCCAGAAAGTCAGGAGGAGGACCAGGGTGCGGAAGTGGAAGACGAGGTGGTGGATGATATAGTAACTGACCCAACCTGGCAGGAGGACATTCAGAGAGAGCACAGCAGCACACAGGGGGAGGGAGGCAGAGCACCCCAACAGGCAGGAAGAAGCAGTGTGGTGGCCGCAGACAGAAGGCAGGCTACCGTTCCCCGTAACACCAACACGAAGGAAGTTGCCAGTACAACTGTTAGGTCTTCCCGAGTCTGGTTGTTTTTTAAAGACTCTGCCGATAACCCCAAAAAGGCCATTTGCACCACCTGCCAGGCCAGCATCAGCAGTTGTGGCAAAACGACCAGCCTGACCGCCACCAGCATGATCAGGCACATGGCAGCAAAGCACCCGACTTTGTGGGCCGAACCCCAGGGTCCAGGAACAGTGTCTGCGGGTGGCACCATTGCTTCTTCCGCTGTTGTGCATGCAAGCCAATCCCCTGTCCATAGTGCATGTGAAGATGCCTCCTGCCCTGCACCTGTCGTTGCACACTCTCAAGTAGCAGCATCAGGAAGCAAGTCCATGTCCTTGTCCCAGCGCAGCGTTCAGTTGTCCATACCCCAGTCCTTGGAATGCAAGCGCGAAAATGCAGCCAACGCCCCACAGGCCACACTGCTAAATTCTCACATTTCACGACTGCTTGTGCTCGAAATGTTGCCTTTTAGGCTCGTGGAGGCGGAAGCATTCCGCATCCTGATGGCGGCAGCCGACCCTCGGTACTCGGTCCCCAGCCACCACTATTTCTCCCGGTGTGCCGTCCCCGCATTACACAAGCACGTGTCCCAAAACATTAGCCGTGCTCTCAACAATGCAGTTACCGGTAAAGTCCACCTAACCACGGAGACGTGGATAAGTGTGTTAAAGATAAGATTCTAAAATCTACTAAAAAACATTATATGAAACTCTGATGTATACTAAATATCTATACTTATATTCTGTTATATGTTATGAATCTTGTTTTGCATATATCTGTTATATTGGATATCATTTAGTCATATATACCCTCACTTTAATATATATTATGAAAACCTTGATATATATATATATCAGATATCTGTACTCGTGTGTCACTATATAAATATCCTGAAAGGATTAGTTGGAGCTGGTTATAGAGATGGACTTTCAAATTGTTTACAAGAAGGAGACGAGACAAAGGATTCAACATGACACCTCCCAAGAGAATATCCTGAGGAATGAGGAGAATATCTGGGGAGGAAACATTTAACCCCATAGGACAAGATAATGAGACTTATCTATACCATGGGCCAGAGACCACTGTGATTGCTCAATTGCCTCAGGGCAACACCCTATTGGGACTTTCCTCCATACTGAACATATATATGTTATGCTGGAATAATAAACACATCTTTCCTGCGCCATTTCTCTTCAAGAGAAGTTCAGTATCTGACTCTGTCTGTCCGATATCAAAGCTTCACGTATACACTTGAATAATTTAATTTGGCAAGGGATAAGCAAAGGGTTGGGGTCCTTTGAACCTCACTTCCACAATTGGCGCCCAACTGGGGCACCACACGGGCACCACACCAGGGCAGACCGAATGAAGGTGTCCAGCTGTGGATCGTGGATGACTGGATGGGCCTGATCACCCCCCTTACACGGTAACTCTAGTTAATTACACTGTAATTACAGACTTGCTTGTGTTTCCAGTCGTTCATAGATTAGCAGAGGGCACGAGTCGGTCTGTTGTGGTAATCCTTAAGTGGGGATAGGGGTGACCCTGCTGGTGTTATCGAAACCCACTCACATTCCAATCCACTGTAACCTTTGCTTATTCTAATTTGTTTGTGTTTGAGACTGACTTAGTGGATGAGCTGTCGTGTGTGACTTGTGAACGGAGTATTCTCCTGGATGGAATCCCACATTGCATTTCCATATACCTCCTGTTCTTGAGAGAACGTAGGGGGGATGATGTGAGGAAGGTTTAAAAAAAAAAAGAAAGTTTTGCAGTTCTGTATCGCTCCCTAAAAAAACATCCTGTTCTTGGAAGATAGAACGCACGAGGGTAGGAAACAGAAGCTAGGCTGGCCAGCTAGTATCTGCGGTTATTAATAAGGAGATTATTCTGTTTCATTGAGTCATACTGACACAAGAATTCACTTTGTCTGGTCCGTCTTTCTGTTTGTATTGTGTCAACGTTCGTCAGCCATGCATAAATTCTTGAGACTGTTCACAAAGAAAGTTGGTGTCGAATAACAGCTATACGGCTCAAACACTGGTAGCTGACAGGGAAGGGGTTAAGTATGTTGCTAGGGTTAAACAGTTAATGGACATTGTAGGAATGAATAGGAGGGGAAGACTTCAGCGGGGGCTGTGGAAAATAGCTTTAAAGAAAAAAAAAAAAAAAAAAGGGTAAACTAGAGGAAACAGGTTTATTATCTGTGGCTATGGCAAATGACATAGCAAAAGAGGGATGGGAAGAGGAAGAGAGAACAGATGATAATGATGATGTATATTACATGTATGTTAAGAACCATGTTTTTAATGTTGCTTTGAAAACTGTTGAGCCACCACCTTATAATGGCCTCAGGGGGTGGACATGTTCTAGGAGTGATGTGCAAACTTTAGACTCTGGGCACAATGGTTTACATTGTGGAGTTCATAGACCATCCCCCCTCCCCAGTGACTTTGTAGCCACAGCGCCTTCTCTTGACTGCTCTTGGACAGACACACCACCCAGGTGCCCTCCCACCTTTGGAATGCATGACTCAAAGGAAGTCCCACCCACAGGTACTTTCTGTGGCGGCCATCTTACTCCACCCGGAAGGCCTGATAACAATGAGACGACAGATATTCCAAAGCCTAATGCCCAATTAGTTTCTCCACCAGTTTCTATATATCCGGTTGTGACTATGCAAGGACAATATTACACCCCACCTCAGCAATCTACCTCAGCATCTTCCCCACCTCCGACACCAATGTTCCCAGCTCTTACATCACCTGTCCCTCATTCGGGTGAAGGGGCTCCATCTGTTGCCCCATCATATCAACATGTGGATAATGGCAGCTTTGTGTCGGGCCCCCCAGAGGACTGGGATCCTATTTTTGAGAAAATGATTGCCCAGTGTCAGACAGGGGCTGGGGTACTAATCTCTGTGGGTGTAGGGAACATGGTCACTCAGCGGGTGGATGCTATAGTGAATGCTACCAATAGCCACCTGCAGCACAGGGGTGGCCTGGCTAGAGATATTGTCATGGCAGGGGGAGACAGTATTCAAAGGGAAAGTGATAATATTGTATGACGACATGGTCCTTTCCAGCCAGCAATGGTCACAGTTACCGAATCAGGCGATTTACCCTGTAACACTATTATTCATGCAGTGGGGCCCATCTATGACCCTTCCTATCCAGATAATAGTGCACGGCTCTTGTGCCAGACTGTACACGCAGCATTAGACATTGCAAACAAGACTGCTGGCATTAAGACTATAGCACTTCCTTTAATTAGCTCCGGTATCTTTGGATACCCAGTCAGAGCATGTGCAAGGGAGCTAGTACAGACAGTGATAGAAGAGGCCTCTAAGCCTTCTTGCCATCTAACCGAGATATGTCTAGTCAGTAAACAGACTGACACTGCAAGGGCAATGAAAGATGCTTGTCAAACACATGTGACTCCCATCACACCAGTACCAATTAAAAATGATGTGGATGAAGAAAAGTTGCTGCCAAGCCTACCTAGACCACCATCTAATTTAACCCTTAAGCCTATCATACCACCACCTGCTCTTGGCAAACCAGAACCTATCATGTATGTAAAATTCACACCGACTCAAGCCATGACACTCTGCAACCAATTGCCAGACCCAGAGAAACAACCCATGCCTTTCTACCGTGCAGTTTTGGCTATTCAGAAGACATACTCAGCTACTTGGCAAGATTTGTCCTCTCTTGTGTCTGTTAAAGCAGGAGATGCATATCATCCACAAGTGCTTGTGGGCAGGGACGGTACATCTCGCTGGTGGCACACTGGGTTAACATAGTGGAAGCCAGGACCCAGTCGGACCTTGGGACGGAACACGTCCTACCGACGCCAAGGATTGCGGGCCCTAGGTCAATCAGCGTTGCCCCCACGGTCTACAGCTTCTGCACCTCATCCTCCTTAGCCTCCTCCTCCTCTTCAGCCTCCATCTCCGAAATGACCACATCAGTCACAAGCTGGAAGCACTGCAGCACTGCCTCGGCCAAGCTGCAACAGGCTGTGCTGAAGCTAATATGCTTGGGTGAAAAGACCCACAATGCTGAAGAGTTGTGGACAGCTCTGAAAGAGCAGGCAGATCTGTGGCTCACACCGCTGAATCTTCAGCCAGGCATGGTCATGTGTGACAATGGCCGGAACCTGGTGGCGGCTCTGAGGCGAGGCGAGCTCACACACGTACCATGCCTGGCCCATGTGCTTAACCTCGTGGTTCAGCGGTTTCTCAAATCCTACCCGGAGCTGCCAGATCTGCTTGTTAAAGTACGCCACCAGTGTGCCCATTTTAGAAAGTCAGCTACAGCTTCCGCCGCCCTTGCAGTGCTTCAGCAACGTTTGCAGCTACCGGCTCACAGACTGCTGTGTGATGTCCCCACGCGTTGGAACTCTACACTGCAGATGTTGGGAAGGAATTGTGAGCAGAAGAGGGCAGTTGTTGACTACCAGCATCAACAAGGCCGTCGGTATTCAGTTCAGACTCCACACATAAGACCTCAGGAGTGGACATGGATGTCAGACATATGTACCATCCTCCAAAACTTTGAGGACTCCACCAAGATGGTGAGCGACGATGACATCACAATTAGCGTCACCATCCCACTTCTCTGTCTTCTGAAACGCTCTCTGCTCACAATCAAAGAGGATGCATTGCAGGCAGAGCATGATGAGATGGAGCAAGGAACCATACAGGGTGATTACACACAGCCCAGCCTCATCTCATCCCAACGTAGATTGGGTGACAATGAGGAAGAGGAGTAGGAAGGACAGGAGCTAGTTTCATGCACTATAGATGGTACTACCTGCACAGCTGTCATACCGTCTGTTCAGCGTGGATGGCCAGAGGACAGAGAGGAGGAGGAGGAGAGCATGGTCAGTCATCCTCTTGGTGAGGACACTGAAGTCTTGCCTGTTAGTAGTCTGGCACGCATGGCTGAGTTTATGTTACGCTGCCTTTCCCATGACCCTCGCGTTCTCAAAATTTTGGGTGACAGTCATTACTGGTTGGTGACACTTCTAGACCCACGCTACAAGGAGAACTTTATATCTATTATTCCTGAGGCAGACAGGTGTACAAAAATGGGGCAGTACCAGAAGGCCCTTGTTGCGGAACTATTAAGAAAATTCCCATCTGAAAACGCTGGGGGCAGAGGGCACACTTTGTTGGACAACCAAGGAGTACAGGCGAGAGAGACACAACTTCAATCCAGCAGAGGCAGCGGAACACTGTCAAAGTTCTGGGAGAGTTTTCTCAGACCCTCCCATCGCACAGGCCCTGAAGCGCGGGGTACTATCACAAGGAGTGCAAAGTTTGGGAAGATGCTGAGGGAGTACCTTGCCGACCGTACCAACGTCCTCCGTGATTCCTCTGTGCCTTATAATTATTGGGCATCCAAGCTGGATACGTGGAATGAACTGGCTCTCTATGACTTGGAGGTCCTGGCCTGGCCTGCCCTGTCGCCAGCATTTTATCAGAGCGGGTTTTTAGTGCCGCTGGTGGAATTATAACTGATAAGCGCATCTGCCTGTCAACTGAAAATGCTGACAGGCTGACTCTTATAAAAATGAACAAGGGGTGGATTGGGCCAGACTTCTCATCACCACCAAATGATAGCAGCGTAACATAAACTCCAATCCAGTGTCTTTTCTTGGGAGATGTATTCCCATGCACCTTTTTACACCCACACATGGGTATACACTTACTGATTTTGGCTATTTGCTCTTGTCCTCCTCCTTCTCTTCATCCTCCACCACCATATCACCAGGGTGACCGTGGTCCGTGATGCAACACCCACATAATTTTTTTAAAGGGTGTTTATGATGCCCGTAAAAATTTTTTTTTATACAGTATGTTCATGTATACCCCCCAGGGGTAAATGTTTGTCAGCCCATACACTTAGTGCATGGGCATTACAAGTATAGGAGGCCCGCTGCTTTCTAATGGGAACATTTTTTATGAGGCCCTCCTCCACGTCTCTTCCAAGGGGCATTGAAGTGCCTCCAAATTTTTGGCAGCTCTTGCATTCACTGCATAGGCCAACACTATGGGAGACTCTCTCCTTTCTAATGGGAAATTGTCATTATTGTGGCCCTGCTCTGTGTGTCTTTAAATTCTTAGTGGGGTTTTTCCTAAAATTGGTCAGCCGTTGGACTCACTGCATACCTTATAACTGTATAGCAGACCCTCTCCTTTCTAATGGGAACATGTCGTACCTTGTTACTGTGGCCCTGCTCCGTGTGTCTTTAAATTTTTAGTGGGGTTTTTCCTAAAACTGGTCAGCCGTTGGACTCACTGCATACCCTATAACTGTATAGCAAACCCTCTCCTTTCTAATGGGATCATGTCGTACCTTGTTACTGTGGCCCTGCTCTGTGTGTCTTTAAATTCTTAGTGGGGTTTTTCCTAAAATTGGTCAGCCGTTGGACTCACTGCATACCCTACAACTTTATAGCAGACCCTCTCCTTTCTAATGGGAACATGTCGTACCTTGTTACTGTGGCCCTGCTCTGTGTGTCTTTAAATTCTTAGTGGGCTTTTTCCTAAAATTGGTCAGCCCTTGCAGTCACAGCATGGGCATTACCACTATAGGAGACCTGCACCTTTATAATGGGAACATTTCTTTTACTGAGACCCTCCTCTATGTCTCTTCAAAGGGGTATTGGGTTGTGTCCAAATTTTTGGCAGCCCTTGCAGTCACTGGATACGCAATAACAGTATAGGAGACCCACTTGTTAATAATGGGAACAACAAAGCATAACCGGCTGATGGCTGTCTAACAATAGCTAGGGCAGACTGCTGACCTTTTAAGAATAGTGAGGGCCATCTGATGTCCCTATAAAAATAGGCTTTATGACTTTCAGAGTCCCTCCATCATAAATAAAACAGGATGTGTCTGATGATGTGTCACACACCACATTGCCAGATAAGGTTGTAAAATGTTAAAATGACATTTCCCAGTGAATGCATTTGTCTTAAAAAATAACGTAAACAAAACAATAGGATATTTCTTTAGTATAAAAAGCAGCGTCACCAATTTAACCTCAATGTAATCACATTGTTCAGCTCCTGCACCTCCTCCTCCATCTCCGAAATGACCACATCAGTCACAAGCTGACAGCACTGCAGCACTGCCTTGGCCAAACGGCAACAGGCTGTGCTGAAGATAACATGCTTAATGCTTAGGTGACAAACCGCCCAGCTCTGCAGAGTTGTTGAAAGCTGTAACACAGCAGCCTGATCTGTGGCTCTCACCGCTGAACATACAGCCAGGCATGGTCGTGTGTGACAATGGGTGGAATCTGGTGACGGAGAACTGACAGCCGGGGTAGATACGGTTTCCCTCTATGCCAGTCCTTTCACCGAGCTAAAGAATATGGCTGTGGTGAAATACAACTCCCACTGATAAGCTGTTTCAGATTGAAAAACATTGCGCCCACCAGAGGATTTGATTCTGACCTTTCTCACCTGCTCAAGAGCCCCATAGCAGCTGCAAAGTTAGCGCTATCATGAACTCTCCTGAGGTAGAAGCCAAGGCACACCAGAGGATTCTCTGCTGGGACCGTCCAACCCTGCCGAAAAGCAGTCCTAAGAAAAGTGTATGGGAAGGTTCCCGGACACTCTATGGCTGCTTTTTTACTGAGGAGGAAACACACGCAAACACGGGGAGAACATACAAAGTCCTTGCAGATGTTGACTTTGCTGGGATTTGAACCCAGGATCCCAGCGCTACAAGTCTTCAGTGCTAACCACTGATCCAATGCTGCCATTCACCCTCTAATATCTAACAGGCTGGAGAAACTTGCACCTACTGCCACGCTATCTTCAGCTCCTTTGTGAGAAAATGTATTTGGGCAGCCACTCAGTCTACCAAATAAAATTCCTGAGAAGGAAATTGGGGAAGGCTTCGCTACTGGTACTGGGGCAGTGCTAATACCATGGCGTCGTACCATAGTTTACTGGAAATATACCAGGCTGGTAGGAGGCAAGCAAATTCCCACAGAAAAGTACCAGCAGTAATGACCACATCAGTCACAAGCTGACAGAACTGCAGCACTGCCTTGGCCAAGCGGCAACAGGCTGTGCTGAAGATAACATGCTTAATGCTTAGGTGACAAACCGCCCAGCGCTGCAGCGTTGTTGAAAGCTGTAACACAGCAGCCTGATCTGTGGCTCTCACCGCTGAACATACAGCCAGGCATGGTCGTGTGTGACAATGGGCGGAACCTGGTGACGGAGAACTGACAGCCGGGGTAGATACGGTTTCCCTCTCTGGTGGGCCCGTCCAACCCTGCCGAAAAGCAGCCCTGGCTAATAAAAGTGTGGGGGAAGGTTTCCGGACACTCTGTGGCTGCTTTTTTAATGTTGATCGGCCATGCTTATGCATGTTATTTCTCAAAATGCATTACAGATCAGGCCATTGTCCAACTCTGTATTCAAGAAATTAAATGCGCAAAGAAAGATGTGTGTGTGTCAAAGCACCACCGACAAGTGCGAGTTGATGTTGGACAGGCTGCCATTGCTTCTGCAACAAGCTCAATGACAGGACTTCCTGGGAGAAATGACACCCAGGGTAGATACGGTTTCCCTCTATGCCAGTCCTTTCACCGAGCTAAATACAACTGTCAGCAAAAAAAAGTTGCGGACTGGCTCCGTACCGTCCCTGGCCACATTCACCTGTCCACATGTGTTTGGTTAGGCGGTCGTTCCCAGTAAGTGCACTGGGGGGGCACGGGTAATGTTGTGGGACCCGTGCTTGTGGAAGGCAGAGGCGATACTGGGAAATATATTGGCGGCTGGGGACCGAGTATGGACACCCAGCCGCCGCCGGCATGAGGTTATGAAAAACTTCCGCCTCCACGAGCCTAAAAGGCTACATTTCAAGTGCAAGCAGCTGTCAAAAATTTGGCAGTATAGTATTGCAGCCTGTGGGTGGGTAGGTGGGTGGCTACCTGCATACTTGCGCTTGCATTCCAAGGAATGGAGAAGGGACAAGTGAACGCTGCAGTGGGACAAGGACGTGGACGGTGATTGTTGCAAGTCTGCAACGACAGGTGCATGGCGGGAGGCATCTTCGCATGCGCCAAGCATCTCTTATGATGGGCACACTTTTAGGCAGTGACCTGGGAGTCAGAGATGCTTCCAGAGGTCTTCCCCATGCTGTTCCCACGTCTTTTCAGCACTGTATGCATGTGTCTGATGATGTGTCACACACCACATGGCCAGATAATGTTGTAAAATGTTAAAATGACATTCCCAGGTGAATGCATTTGTGTTGGTTAAAAGCAATGCAAAAGTGTAAAAACGCATCAAAAACGCTACGTGTGAACATAGCCCAAGGTGTGGAGGAGCATTTTTGTTTTTGGTTATTTATTTTGCCTTATATACAAGTCATTACCCTGGAAAGGATGTTCCTTAACATATTTCCCAGGAAAATCCATTTTGGTTTCGTTTTTGTAAGTTTTATTGTGAGTCTGTAAAAGTGGCGTAATACCTCTGACCACGTTGTTGACAGCAGTGATCTGGGAGTCATAGATGCTTCCAGGGGTCTTCCCCATGCTGTTACCATGTCATTTGAGCATTATTCCCATCGATTTGGGCAATTTTTAGGCCCTCTGTAGACCGCCGCGGGGAGCCGCCTGAAAAATGCTCGAGTTTCCCATAGACTTACAATGGGCTCGTTACTCGGGTCGAGCACCCGAGTATTCCAATGTGCTCGACCCGAGCAACGAGCACCCGAGCATTTTAGTGCTCGCTCATCACCATTAATGACGTAAATGATTGATCACTTGGGTCACTTATCATTAATTCTTCAATATTTGTCACAGTTGTTAATAGTAAAGTCTCCAACCAATGAGGTAAATGTTATTTGGTAAAAAAAAGACACGCGAGGAATAAATATACACAATATTTCCCATAATATGACTATTATATCTTTGGGGAATGTTCACAAGTGGCATTTTTTTCAGGGTTATTTTTCTGCTGCTAAAACATTGCGTTTTACAGTACCAGCTTAGTGAATGAGATTTCTAAAGTCTCATTCATATGCTGCGTTTTTTTCCTTTTTTTATTTTAAATTTGCAGGATGTTAATTCTTTCAGGGGTTTTGCAGCATTTTTCACCCATTCAAATGAATGAAAAAAAAACAACACAAGTATAAACACTGCAAAAACACAGCAAATAAGTGTGGATTGTATGCAGTGTTTTTCCTGAGTACAACCTGGTTTTTGGTGTGGAAAAAAATGCTGCAAAAACGCAACGTGTGAACATTCCCTTATCCTGGTTGTGTTGTATTTGGAAATAAAACAGTACGGCCAAAAAAGCATATTGCTAGGCAGCAAGTATGTGTGTAGAGCCACTCCTTGAAGATTCCATCACAAGATTCCATGATGACATCACAGGTCATGGTCGGGCATTATGACATCACAGCTCACAGTCACTATATATACAATGTACACAGGGTCGCGGCTGCCTTTGTTGGCTTCATAGTGACTGAGCGCACTTGCAGTTTCTCGCTATTCTATAGTGACTGATCGCACTTGCAGTTTCTCGCTATCCCATAGTGACTGAGCGCACTTGCAGTTTCTCGCTATTATATATAGTGACTGATCGCACTTGCAGCTTCTATGGCTGAATTACTTTTGGACAATCTTCAAGTAGAAGCTCTATGGGAGATTCTTACCACCAATCGCCCTGAGATTGTGCTTCTACCACCCGATGGCGTCCTCAGCTTCACTCACCGGCTGGTGATGGAGCTCGTAAGAGACTGCCTGACCAAATACCACCGAGGTCATCTCACCTCAGAGTATCTGACGGATTTACCTCAGAACATCAGGACATTACTACAGCAGGTAAGTGGCGGACGCTCCGCATAAAACTTCTCAATAATGGATAATAATGGTGGGATAGAAGCAGGGGCTGATTAAGAGTAGCCAGGGCCCTGGGCAGTTTAGGAGGTGTGGGGCCACAGCACCCGATGTATCGCATGACATGGCACAAGATTGCCTTTGATAGATCATGTGATAAGTCATTCGATTAACATGCAGGTGCTCGGGTGCACTACACATAACAGAGCACTATACATAATAGAGCAGGGGTGGGAAAGTAATATTACTGAGGGGCCACATGAGAAATGTGACTGTTGTGGAGGCCGAACCAATAGGCTGAAATTAATTCTGCTCAATATTAACATATTAATTATATTTTATATTATTAACTGTATCACTTATTATTGAGCAGAATTAAGTGTGCTGGCATCCCCCTACATACAGTAAGAGCCCACACACATACCCTATATACAGTAAGAGCCCACACACAGCACCCTTTATACAGTAAGAGCCCATACATAGCACCAATGTACAGTATGAGCTCACACACAGAATCCTATTTAGAGTATGAGCCCTCACATAGCCCTCTATATACAGCCAAGCTCTCACATAGCCCTCTATATGCAGTATGAGCCCTCACATAGCCCGCTATAAATAGCTGAGCCCTCACATAGCCCCCTATATACAGCATGAGCCCCCACACACTTTAAATATTGCTTGGCAGCATGTATTTGTGCAGAGCAGCCGCTATAAGATTCCATCACAAGATTCCATGATGACATCACTAGTGATGGTCGGCCATTATGACATCAGAGCTCACAGTCACTGTGTACAATCTACACAGGGTCATGGCTGCCGTTGTTGGCTCCATAGTGACTGAGCACTTGCAGTTTCTCGCTATGGAACATTAGGACATTCCACAGCAGGTAAATGGTGGACGCTCCGCACAAATCTTCTCCACAATAATGGATAATAACGGTGGGATAGAAGCTTCTTCTTTCTTCCAATATAAAACAGGACAAGACCCCAGATATGTAGTCAATGTATCTGCAGAGAGGAGCAGATGTCAGATACAATGGCGGCCTTCATTGTGATCTTTCTCATCTCGAGATTTTTCATTTGTGTTTCTTTTCTTCTTTTTAGGCTGAAAAAAGATCTCAATATAGAGATTTGTCTTTTGTTAAAGAACTGGCCGAAAAAGTCCTGTGTGTACTGGAAGGTCCGGCCCGCTCATTGGAACGCCCGGTAAGGATCCATCATCTTCTCTATCACACGTCCTTGTTTTCTGATCTTCTCCAGATCACCAGTCAGATATCAGAAGATCTGGTGTTAGATCTTATCGGCCTCCCTGTCAGCCCCTGGCAAGCACAGGAGGTAATATGGCCGCCTGTCTCTGCTGATGGCAGTCTGTATTCTGCTGATGTAGTCACAGCTCAGTGGTGGGAAGTCTGTATTTCCGCCTCTGTCTCCCTCTATTATCCATATTAATGTTTTTGCAATGTTACCTCATCTTAATCCATTTTATCTGAGAAAAGTCCTCATGATGGCGTCTGATCTGTATAGTTACAGTTGGTGTGTCTGTAAATGCAGGTTCAGTCCTTCCTGATTTGTGGATTTGGTGATTTAGTGGAAGGTTCCTCGTGCTAATTCTATATATTCTATCAATCAGGAGACACCAGAAGGCGACACCGAAGATGAGCAAAATGTGACCCCAGAAACCCCTGACCCTAATAAGAGTCAGCCGGGACCGAGCAGCGATCTGACTACAGGTGAGCCGATCACACAACCTTCTACAGGAAAAATCCGGATATTATAGAGAACATGGGATCATTTCACATTTACTCTTTCCACTCTCTAATCAAACATACAGAGAGCCAAAATGAAAAACTTGGAAAAAGTCACGAGCCAATCAGTATACTGGGTACCACAAAGTCCTCCATAATGAATAATGGGTCCCACATAGTCCTCCATGCAGAATAATGGGCCCCACATAGTGCTCCATGCAGAATAATGGGCCCCACATAGTCCTCCATACAGAATAATGGGCCCCACATAGTCCTCCATACAGAATAATGCCCCACATAGTCCTCCATACAGAATAATGGGCCCCACAAAGTCCTCCAAACAGAATAATCGGCCCCACAAAGTCCTCCATACAGAATAATGGGCCCCAGATAGTCCTCCATACAGAATAATGGGTCCCACAAAGTCATCCATACAGAATAATGTGCCCCAGATAGCCCTCCATGCAGAATAATGGGCCCCACATAGTGCTCCATGCAGAATAATTGGCCCCACATAGTGCTCCATGCAGAATAATGGGCCCCACATAGTCCTCCATACAGAATAATGGTCCCCACATAGTCCTCCATGCAGAATAATGCCCCACATAGTCCTCCATACAGAATAATGGGACCCACAAAGTCCTCCAAACAGAATAATCGGCCCCACAAAGTCCTCCATGCAGAATAATGGGCCCCAGATAGTCCTCCATACAGAATAATGGGTCCCACAAAGTCATCCATACAGAATAATGTGTCCCAGATAGCCCTCCATGCAGAATAATGGGCCCCACATAGTCCGGCACACAGTATAATGGGCACCACATAGTACTCCATACAGTATAATCGGCACCACATAGTCCTCCATACGGAATAATGGGCCCCACATAGTCCTCCATACAGAATAATGGACCCCACATATTACACCGTACAGAGTAATAGGCCTCACATAGTCCTCCATACAGAATGATGGCCCCACATAGTCCTCCATACAATATAATGGCCCCACATAGTACTCCATAAAGAATAATGGCCCCACATAGTACTCCATAAAGAATAATGGCCCCACACAGTCCTCCTTACGGAATAATGGCCCCACATAGTGCTCCATACAGAATAATGGCCCCACACAGTCCTCCACACAGTATAATGGCCCCACATAGTCTTCCATACAGGATAATTGACCCCACATAATCCTCCATACAGAATAATGGGCCCCACATAGTCCTCCATACAGAATAATGAGCCCCACATAGTCCTCCATAGAGAATAATGGGCCCCACATAGTCCTCCATACAGTATTATGGGCCCCACATCGTCCACCGTAGAGTATAAAGGGCCCCACATAGTCCTCCATAGAGAATAATAGGCCCCAGATAGTCCTCCATACAGTATAATGGGCCCCACATAGTGCTCCATACAGAATAATGGGCCCCACATAGTCCTCCATAGAGAATAATGGGCCCCACATAGTCCTCCATACAGTATTATGGGCCCCACATAGTCCACCACACAGTATAAAGGGCCCCACATAGTCCTTCATAGAGAATAATAGGCCCCACATAGTCCTCCATACAATATTATGGGCCGACATAGTCCTCCATAAAGTATTATGGGCCCCACATAGTCCTCCATAGAGAATAATAGGCCCCACATAGTCCTCCATACAGTATAATGGGCAACACATAGTCCTCCATACAGAATAATGGCCCCACATAGTCCTCCATAAAGAATAATGGGCCCACATAGTCCTCCATACGGAATAATGGGCCCCACATAGTCCTCCATACAGAATAATGGGCCCCACATAGTCCTCTATACAGTATAATGGGCACCACATAGTCCTCCATACAGAATAATGGGCTCCACATAGTGCTCCATACAGTATAATGGCCCCACATAGTCCTCCATACAGTATAATGGGACCACATAGTCTTCTATACAGTATAATGGCCCCACATAGTCTTCCATACAGTATAATGGGCCCCACATAGTCCTCCATACAGTATAATGGGACCACATAGTCCGTCCTCCATGCATTATAATGGGCCCCACATAGTCCTCAATACAGTATAATGGGCCCCACATAGTCCTTCATACAGAATAATGGGCCCCACATAGCCCTCCATACAGTACTATGGGCACCACATAGCCCTCCATACAGAATAATGGGCTCAACATAGTGCTCCATACAGAATAATGGGCCCCACATAGCCCTCCATACAGTATAATGGGCACCACATAGCCCTCCATTCAGAATAATGGGCCCCACATAGTCCTCTATACAGTATAACGGGCCCCACATAGTCCTCCATACAGTATAATGGGCCCCACATAGTCCTCCATACAGAATAATGGGCCCCACATAGCCCTCCATACAGTATAATGGGCATCACATAGCCCTCCATTCAGAATAATGGGCCCCACATAGTCCTCTATACAGTATAATTGGCCCTACATAGTCCTCCATACAGTATAATGGGCCCCACATAGCCCTCCATACAGAATAATGGGCACCACATAGCCCTCCATACAGAATAATGGGCCCCACATAGTCCTCCATACAATATAATGGGCCCCACATAGTCCTCCATACAGAATAATGGCCCCACATAGTCCTCCATACAGAATAATGGGCCCCACATAGTCCTCCATACAGAATAAGGGGCCCCACATAGCCCTCCATACAGAATAATGGGCCCCACATAGTCCTCCATACAGAATAGTCATTTCTCCATTATATTGTTGTATTATGTCTGTAGGATTAATATCCTCTAATACATTTTATTTCTTCATCATTTTATCACTATTTTAGAAACAACTGAGCTGTTGGATCCTGACAGTGTAATCTTAGAGATCCCGGAGATCCAAGAACCTGCCGGTGTAAGTATTATAGAGGGAGATGTCTGTGTATCACCAGATCACGGGGTGTGAATGACCCGTCCAGTATTATCCCCCATATAACCAGGGGGCGCCTCTATTATTAGAGGAGATGACACTATTGCATTAGATAATAGCGTTTATATTATAGGGAATCCGTCAGCAGGTTTCTGCTCACCTATCGGATCAGTGACATCAGCTGGGACATAATATAGGAGGAGACGTTTCTGCATCTGGAGATTTTCTCCAGCAGCTTCTAGATCAGGGGTGGGCAATTAATTTTCCCAAGGGGCCACATGAGAAACTGGCACTGCTTTTGAGGGCCGAACCAGTCGGCTGAACTTAAAGGGGTGGTCTGAAACCAAAGGTGAATTTCATACTAAACATTTATCTAAATAATGTAATTTTCTAATCTCCTTTTTTTATATACTTCAATTGAAAATTCCCTAATATACCCTCTCCAGTCTGACTTCCAGTCTTTTTTTTTTAACCTCCAATGGCATTTTGTTTGGAATACTCACACAGGACGTCATAAGGTGGTAGAAGCTGTGGTCACTTCCGCAGCTTCTGCCCCCTCCATGAAATGAAGTGGCATCAATTATGTCTGTTTCAGAGGTTGGGCTAGTCCCTGCTCTACTGATAATGCATCGGTTATAAATTATGACCTATGGACAGTATGAGCTCCCGGCACTATATTCCTTTGAATGAACAGTGACAGTGCACTCCCTTGCTGGCTCTAAAGAGAAGTGATGAGCCAGCAAGAGAGTGCGCTGTCAGTGGAAATTGTAAGGACACCACGCAGCAAGCAGGGACTAACCCAGACTCCGAAACAGAGGTCACTGATGGTGCTTCGTTTAAATGTGAGGAAAGCAGCGTCAGTGATTGCATCCTTTTCCCCTTGATGACGTCCCATGTGAGTATCCCAAAATGCACTGGAATTCTCAACAAAACATCATTGGATGAGAAAAAACAAACAAGAAGTTAGAGTAGAGAGGAAATGGTAGGGAATTTTTAATTGAACTGTACTAGATAAGTGATTGGATTGAATTAAATAGACATTTAGTATGAAATTTACCTTCTGTTTTAGGCCGCCCCTTTAATTCTGCTCAATATTAATTTTATCGCTTTATAAAAAGAAGGTGATTATATGATTACGTTTACACGAGCGATGTCATGATTGTCATCCAGAAAGGCAGACTATTTTTATCATCTGTATTGTGATCCATTTTTATATATCAGAAGTGAATAAAATGTACAAAAACAAATACAGTTTCGTATGATTGTAATCGAAATGTATCTGTAAAAATCAGATGCCATACAGATGATTAATATGTGATTCAATTTTTTTTTTGCAAACTCTGACTTCAATAAGTGAGTGTTATCCGATACACAGAAGAAACTGGTGTGTGCTGTGATCTTTTTCACACGGATATTTGGTCTGTGTTAGGCCACGGCCCCACTATCAGTATTCAGACAGTATTTGTTCTCAGGAGTGGGTGATAAATGCAGAACTGGTGACTTGTTTCTATTATATCTTCTATTATTCTCTGATTGTTCCTCACCTGGTTTTGGCTCCCACTCCTGAGAAAAAAATTCTGCCAAATACTGATAGTGGGGCCATGGACTTAAACTGTAATCTGAATAGCTCAATTGCAAAGCATTGCTACTAGTCCTGTCCGTGTGAAGTCAGGTTTATTTTATTTTTTTCACGAAAAGCACTAGGACCGAAAATACAGTTGTGTGAACACACCCTGATAATACTTGCTACAATAAAGTTTATCATAGCAAGCATTGGCAATTGATCAATCAATACATAAATTGGGAGCATGTGGAAAAAAAAAGTTGTTTGCCCACCCCTGTTCCACATGCATAGATCCACATCACATGTGGGGCAGGAGGTAACAGGCAGGTGGGGGGGATCTTTATTAAAGTCTATGGCTGTGATAAGTCACAGATCACAGCAGGGAGCATTGTGAGGAGCTTAACACTTACCTCACCTGCACAGGACATAGAACACAGCGCAATAACTCAAAAGCTCAGTGTAAAGGGTGAGGTAAGGGTTAACCCTCACTCAAAGGTGGAGAGGCAGCAGAGTATGTGGGGTGCAGTTTGGGGAGCACATAGAATATCCCAGGTGAGGAGGGGCACTTCACTGTTGGAGTCATTCACTAGGAATACAAATGTTCTCTCCGATCAGTCTGAGCTGCCAGGGGAAGACTCAGTAAGCTGCAGATAATTAGCTGCTCTCACTGAGTGTAAACTGCGGTCTGAGAAAGGAGGCAGTGCTGTGCTGTGAACTGATCAGCACAGTAGACACAATGTCAACTCCTAGCTGTTATTTTACACCATGGGGCTCAACTTAGATGTCACTTGCCCACTATGTGCAGCAGATGGGTGTAGTAGTCCAAGTTTCCCTCTTCTTGAACACTCCTGACCTGAAGACATTACAGTAGCTCTGCTCTGCAAGCAAGGAACTGAGCATCCCCACATCCACCAATGAGAAGATGGCATCCACAGGGGGGCGGAGCTACAATCAGAATGCTGAGTCTGAGTAAGATAATAGCTCAGGCTTTCTCCTGCGTCTGGCTGACTGTGTCAGCGGGCCACACAGAAGCTGTCAAAGGGCCGGATGTGGCCCGCGGGCCGCAGTTTGCCCAGGTCTGTTCTAGATCTTAATATCATTTCTTCTTCTTCTTCTTTTCTAGGACTTGATGGAATCATTGATCCCGGCGAGAAAGCCGCGTATGAGCGACTACGAAACATCTAAGCTGATCAGCAGCGGATCTTTTGGGTGAGATTTCAGTTGGCATAAGCCACATTTCTCAGGGTTCCCTATGACAATGCTTCAGCCTCTGTGCTCTGCCATTCAGTGTTATCATAGGGACATGATCTGAGGTGAAAGGTGATAATGTGACCTGGGTGAGGGTCCGGCAGACGTGGCATTGTGCAGACTTCCCATAGGTGATAATGTGACCTAGGTGAGGGTATGGCAGGCGTAGCATTGTGCAGACATCCATAGGTGACAATGTGACCTGGGTGAGGGTGTGGAAGATGTGGCATTTTGCAGACCTCCCACAGGTGATAATGTAACCTGGGTGAGGGTCTGGCAGACTTGGCATTGTGCAGACCTCCCACAGGTGATAATGTGACCTGAGTGAGTGTCCGGCAGACGTGGCATTGTGCAGACTTCCCACAGGTAATAATGTGACCTGGGTGAGGGTCTGGCAGACGTGGCATTGTGCAGACTTCCCATAGATGATAATTTGACCTGGGTGAGGGTCTGGCAGACGTGGTATTGTGCAGACCCTCCCATAGATGGTCTATGTAGTATTATCTCATGTATTTCTAGATGTGGATTTCTAGTAATGGTCGGACTTCTGGTATTAAACATTAGAACAGAAGATCATATAATGACTTCTATAGAAGGACTGTTAATAAGGATTCACTATAAACCATGGTTTCTTCTTCTCTCCAGGTCCGTCCACTTAGTTCACCATAAAGACTCACAGAAGATCTTCGCTATGAAGAAAATTTCCAAGCGGGACCTGGATACTCCAAAACATGTGGAAGGGGCCTATCTGGAGAGGGACATCCTGACATTCGCTGACTGTCCCTTTGTGACCTCCATGCTCTGCTCCTTCCCTACTAGATCTCACCTGTGTATGGTCATGGAGTATGTAGGAGGTAGGACATGTACATGTATTATATTCAGCCCATGTCTGCTGACATCTTATCACCGCTCATATCATTAGGACTTGTCCCTGTGGACGGTTACATCCCCGCAGAGCATTTACTATAGATATTATGGAAAGTCATTGATGTGTGTGATCTCCCTGTATGTCCGCACTGAGCACGTCAGTATCGCCAGCTGTAGACGAGATGAGACATCACTCTATTAGTGACATGGACGACATCTCACCATGACCTCAGACTAATATTCTGTGCTCTATACATTATATCTGTATATATTCTCTCCTGCCCCAATGTCTCCGCTCACTTCTCATGATCCATCGTGGTGATCTGCTGTATAAACCCCTCACCGCTCATATTTCCTTTCTTCTATAGGTGGAGACTGTGGGATCCTCCTAAGCACCAAGGGTCCTTTATCTGTCCCCTTGGCCGGCCTGTATTTTGCAGAAGCGATACTTGCTGTGGAATACCTGCACAGCTATGGTGTGTTGCATAGAGACCTGAAACCAGAGAAGTAAGTGCCCCCTGTAGTATAATAAAGGGGGAAAGTTATTTATTACCACACAGCCTGTGAGACTAAAACCATCTTCTCTTTCACAGCCTCCTGATTACACCGGCTGGACACATTAAAGTCGCCGATTTTGGGATTTCAAAAGTTGGTGTCATGATACCAGAAACCAACACCCACAAGGAATCATTGGAGGACATCGCCAGAGAGTTCCAGGACCATGAGGTTGGCATCACTTACAGGAACTTAGATGGTTCTTTACAAATCTCATCACACTATTGTCTCTTCTCTACGTTCTTCATTTCTAGAGAACTTTTCCACTGATATTTTATCTTCTGTCATTGGCTTTTTATGTAGAGAACTTGTCATAATAATCATTTCATCGATTCTTATCTTTATCTTCTGTTGGTTTCCAGGACTGTGGCACCCCGCTCTACATGGCCCCAGAAATCATCCTGAAGAAAGGCTATGGAAGACCTGCGGACTGGTGGTCAATGGGGATCATCCTGCATGAGTTTCTGGTGGGATATGTACCATTTCATGGGGATTCCCTATCTGAGCTCTATAAAAATATTGTCACTGGTAAGTAGAATAATCCGATCATTGCTTTGACTGGTTACATGAATTTAGTTATTTCCTCTACTTTATCTTACAGGCCAAAACAGAGGTTTTATTTTCTGTAATTTTCTATATAACAGGAGACATAATTTGGGATTGGGATCGCTCTCCTCCCCCTGATGCTCAGGACCTCATTAATGACCTGCTCAGAACAAATCCTGCACAAAGACTTGGGACAGGTAACTGATATACTGTATTAGTATTAATATTCACTTTTTACAACGAGGACCCATCGCTCCTGTCCATGAGGATCAGCACTTCTCTATCTGCTTGCCTATTTCTAGTTCTCCATAATATAACTTTCAGTTTGTTTCCTTCAGTTTTGTCATTACTTAAGATTAAGATATACTGTTCAGATATGGAGCAGCCTCTAACAATGTCCGCATCACTTTTGTTTTTCTTTTTCCAGGAGGAGCATTTGAGATCAAGAGTTATCCGTTCCTGAGTGACTTAGAATTTGAAAACCTTCTAAGTCAGAAGCCGGAGTACATTCCTCGGCTTGTGTCAGATGAGGACACCAGCTTATTTATCAGTAAGTAGAAGACGTCATCTAGACTAAGCGGCTGTTTGTCTCGTCTTCCATAATATGTGACAATCGGTTCCCATTAATAGTAGTGATAAATGGTGACTGTGTTATACTGACAACCGCTATTAACACTTCATTACCTATGTCTTGTAGATCACGTTGATACAGACAAGCCTATTGTCTCAGAGGAGGAGGACACAAGTGAGGATAATGAGAGCCTTTTCTTCCAAAATTTTACAACATCCTCTAAAAGGCTTTCTAAAGTAAGTGATCAATAAATCCAGAATACATAAAAAGACCTCTAAAAGTAAAAAATTGAATTTCATATCTTATTTTTGTCCTTTTTTAGCTCTGTACCACCCCTATCAAGTTTCCTCCAGAGTGTACCCCGGCATCCAGCAGAAACATCTCAGAAATGTGAGTAGATTATGGGGTCATTATTGGGAGCTCCAGGCTAATATATGAGCACAACACCAAATATAGGACATAAATACCATAATATTGAATGTAGCATCCACCGCCCCATGATCAGCGGTCATTGGCTATTGGCTTCAGAATCCGCTGGAGATAACAGCCCATAATTGCTGCCGGTCAGGCATTGTTAGTTTTGCCCACACTGCAGTAGATATGTAGTATTACATGCCGGCCATTGTTGCTAGTTGTTTCCATAGAAGGTCGTTTTGAGCAGGAGACTTCCCCACTATGACTTTCATATGTCCTATTAGGCCTTATAGTCAGGGTTCTTCTAGTGAGACAATCCCATTTATACTGAATTTACTTGTGATTTACACGTTTTTCTTCTTCCTAACAGGCAGAAAGGATCTTTTCCTGAATCTGCTAGAGACGATGCTATAAGCAGCTTGCCGTCCTCGTCCCCATTGTCAGGTATGTACATGTCTATAGCACAAACAATGTGAATGTTGTCATCAAGGGTGAAATATTTCCACATGGTTTTTCTTTAATGTGTCTCCTATGTTATCTATGTTTCAAGGAACCCAATTACTTTGCCCATGGGCCCATACTGTGTCTCCATTTCTGTAATTTTGTACAGTATTATCATGGATTCTGTGATACATTGTTGCATCTAGTAACCTCTGTCATCATAATGAGACATCGTCTCCTATAGTAGAATATCGCTCATTAGGGATGCACCACATGGCGGCACACAGGGCGCTCACTGCTCCATATTAGTGACACATCTAATGCCCCTCATATGAGGTCATGTCCGGTATATAGGACTTATTCTGCCCTATTGTGTAATACCAGATTGTCAGGACTATAGGGGACAGGACTAGAACAATCTATATACTATATACAGGAGAGATACGAAGCAGATCCCATAACAATATGTCTTTAGTGAGTTGTTGTTTTTTCTTCTTTCTGATCAGAATTTCCAGCTGACAACGAAAAATCAGAAAATGGGAAAAAGGGGAAAAAGAGACGAGGTAAGTGTGAGAGTCATCTCCATGTTGTGTGATGTCGTCAGTGAGAATAATTCATGTGGAGCAGATGTCATCTGTCGGAGATGGGATTGTCACATGTATGATGGCTGACGATGATCCCTGACCTCTGTGTGATGAGATTCCTCTGCCGTCCGGCCACAGTGACCGCACAGTAGTATCATGTCATATGGAGTCCCATCACTTACATTATATTTCCTTCTCTTCTCATAGGTTCCATCTTCCGCCGGATCTTATCATCCTGCCGGCGTGGATTATCCAGGGCTGCTCGCGTATTTGCGTGTTGTCACCGTTCCCCTAGAGACATCTAAAAGACGGTAAACCTCCGCATCCTGCGCCCTGAAGTCCAGCAGATCCACCATCACTGCTGGAGCTGTACAGAAGGACCTTCACCATCTACCGGTGGCCTTCTGACTGTTACATCTCTGCCCGGACAATCTCAGTATCACCTCTGTCACCAGGCTCCGCGGTATTCATACTGCTCGCAGACGTGGCGGTTACTGATCACCTGGTATCTGACCCCGGCTGTCCTCCTGACTATGAGTTTGCCTACTGATTCTGTTCCTGGTTTTGTCCCTCCCTTCTATCCTATTATTAATAAAAAAAATTACAATTATTATTACTGACATTTTTTTTCATCCATCAAACTTTACTCTGCATTTTGTTAACTGATAAAAGTAATTTATTACCACTTCTGCTTTTAAAAGGATATATAGAGTATGCTTATAATATATATACAGTATGCTGATTATATATACATGGTGACAAAGTCACTGGCAAAGTGCTGGAGGGGAGGTATGTTTCACTGAGGCTATTAGCTTCAGTGATTTGAAGCCCATAAGTTTTACACCTGCACACTATGTGTTGAGAGGGATTAATCGGCCATTTTAAGGGCTGGGTTTTTGTGAATGACCATAGAGCGGGTTGGGAGGTCATTCACCATATCTCCACCCCAGGGTGGGGACTAGGATGTATATAGTCGGCCTTCTAAGGCATTCAGTGTTCAGTAGGGCTGTAGAGAGGAACTCCAGCGCTTTGTGTCCTGAGAAGGAAAAGCTGAACCAGTGGATGGTTGTTCTCCTGAGCGGGCAGATCCCCACAGCAACACGGCTGTATGTTATGTTTTGTTTTTCCTTAGGACAGAAAGCACGTATTTATTTTTGCTAACTCCTCACTGGCTTATGCAGCATCTTCAAATAAACCAGTGAGAGACTTAAGGAGACGGCGCTCCGGTGGCTACTTCTGTGTGCAACTGAGTGGGCTGATCTACCATAGTATATATATACTGAATGCATATACCTTATTTTTCGGACTATAAGACGCACCGGACCATAAGACGTACCTAGGTTTTAGAGGAGGAAAATAGAAAAAAAATTGAAGCAAAAAATGTGGTCATTATGCCCTGTTAAGGGGGAGGGAGTCTGCTGCTGACACTGTTATAGAGGTAATGTCCCCCAATTCTGTTAATATCCCCTATCCTGGTATATTTATATATACACTGCTCAAAAAATAAAGGGAACACTCAAATAACCCATCCTAGATCTGAATGAATGAAATATTCTCATTGAATACTTTGTTCTGTACAAAGTTGAATGTGCTGACAACAAAATCACACAAAAATCATCAATGGAAATCAAATTTATTAACCAATGGAGGCCTGGATTTGGAGTCACCCCCAAAATTAAAGTGGAAAAACACACTACAGGCTGATCCAACTTTGATATAATGTCCTTAAAACAAGTCAAAATGAGGCTCAGTATTGTGCGTGGCCTCCACGTGCCTGTATGACCTCCCTACAAAGCCTGGGCATTCTCCTGATGAGGTTGCGGATGGTCTATTGTGGGATCTTCTCCCAGACCTGGACTAAAGCATCCGCCAACTCCTGGACAGTCTGTGGTGCAACGTGACGTTGGTGGATGGAGCGAGACATGATGTCCCAGATGTGCTCAATCGGATTCAGGTCTGGGGAACGGGTGGGCCAATCCATAACTTCAATGCCCTCATCTTGCAGGAACTGCTGACACACTCCAGCCACATGAGGTCTGGCATTGTCCTGCATTAGGAGGAACCCAGGGCCAACCGCACCAGTATATGGTCTCACAAGGGGTCTGAGGTTCTCATCTCGGTACCTAATGGCAGTCAGGCTACCTCTGGCGAGCACATGGAGGGCTGCACGGCCCTCCAAAGACATGCCACCCCACACCATTACTGACCCACTGCCAAACCGGTCATGCTGAAGGATGTTGCAGGCAGCATATCATTCTCCATGGCGTCTCCAGACTCTGTCGCGTCTGTCACATGTGCTCAGTGTGAACCTGCTTTCATCTGTGAAGAGCACAGGGCGCCAGTGGCGATTTTGCCAATCCTGGTGTTCTGTGGCAAATGTCAAGAGTCCTGCACGGTGTTGGTCTGTGAGCACAACCCCCATCTGTGGACGTCGGGCCTTCATACCACCCTCATGGAGTCGGTTTCTAACTGTTTGTGCAGACACATGCACATTTGTCGTCTGCTGGAGGTCATTTTGCAGGGCTCTGCACAAAGACGGAGGTAGCGGTCCTGCTGCTGGGTTGTTGCCCTCCTACGGCCCCCTCCACGTCTCCTGGTGTACTGGCCTGATTCCTGGTAGCGCCTCCAGTCTCTGGACACTACGCTGACAGACACAGCAAATCTTCTTGCCAAAGCTCACATTGATGTGCCATCCTGGATGAGCTGCACTACCTGAGCAACTTCTGTGGGTTGTAGAGTCCATCTCAAGCTACCACGAGTGTGAAAGCACAAACAACATTCAAAAGTGACCAAAACATCAGCCAGAAAGCATTGGTACTGAGATGTGGTCTGTGGTCCCCACCTGCAGAACCACTCCTTTATTGAGAGTGTTTTGATAATTGCCAATAATTTCCATCTATTGTCTATTCCATTTGCACAACAGCATGTGAAATTGATTGTCAATCAGTGTTGCTTCCTAAGTGGACAGTTTGATTTCACAGAAGTTTGATTTAATTGGAGTTATTATTCTGTTGTTTAAGTGTTCCTCTTATTTTTTTTGAGTAGTGTGTATATATATATATATATATATATACTGTGGCTCTGAGTGGTGGGGGATGTGACACCCCAGGGGTCTGGTTGCCACAGTGATAGAGATATTATGTCTGAGAGCAGGTGGGAGGTCCTTTGGTCAGGGATCCTGTGCATGCCACACCTCCTGCACAGTCTTGGGAGGGGAAGAATTTCCCCTGTATAAACCCTGGGCTGAGGCAGGGTTAGTCAGTCAAGGAGAGTAGAGACAAGAAACAGCAGAAGCAATACTACTACGAGTCAGGGGCTGGCAGCTGCAGAGCTCGCCCTGACTGAAAAGCTTTCTTACCGGACCCGGCGTCCGAGGCTGTGGGGACTAACTCTTACCCAGCAGCAGAAGCCGACCGGCAGGGGATTTCAGGTCCTCAGGCCCAGAAACCCGAAGGCACGGTCACACGCGTGGGACCAGCACCGCCATCGTGGAGCGGAAGCCATTAGAAGGCCCCGAGTCACCGGCCATACGGGTGAGCACCACACGGTACACTCAGGGACGTGGGCTACTTATATCCGCTTCTAGCAAGGTAGCCAGAAGAGTACAGTCAGTTTGGGAGGCCTACAACTCCGCCTGGCCAGGGGAGATCCCATCTGCTCAAGGACTGACCAGGCCCCGTTCACTAGCAAGTACTCCGGGAGGGTCTATCGTTGTTACCAGTAAAGACCCTGAATTACACCGCACCGTCTCTGAGTGGTTCCTGCTACCCCCATCATCCACATCTGCTGCCCTGAGGCCATACCCCTCCCGTTGGGGGTTATACCATCTACGCTGCACCATCCATCCACCGGCCTCAGCGGACTGTCCTGCAGCGGCAGCTCCATAGCTGCATTCAACGGGTGGCGTAGTCGTCCTGCATCTACCGCTGTTACATCGCCGCTCAGTTTGACTCCCTGGGCACGGACCGGGTCACCGCCACGAGACTACAACCCTCAAGAGATCCGGCTCCGGGTAAGCTCCCGCGTGCGCAACGCAGCGCGACACAGGCCCAGGGGCGCGTCAACTTTGGCGTAGTCGGCAGGATTTCGTGCCCGCAACCACCGGGTACTGCGTGCCTGAAAAGCAAAGACTGTTCAAACTTACCAGTGGGGAGGTTTCCCGCCATCCGGCGCCATCTTCTGCCTTCTTCACGCCGTCCGCGAACTTTTCCCGCCATCCGGCGCCATCTTCGGCCTTCTTCCCGCCATCCGTGGAGTTTTCCCGCCATTGGACGCCATCTTGAGGAAGCCGCGCGGGAAGAAGAGGGGCGTGGACTCCGAAAGCGCGCGAGAACTGAAGCCCCGCCTCACGTCCGGACGTTGCGTAAGGTCCTGGAAGGAGCCCAGCAGACGCCGACGTCACAGGAGCGCGACGGAAGGTCCTCAACCCCGACGATCCACTGCGGAGCTGCGGCCTACGGAACAGGATCATCGCAAGGTAGGCCACGGTCCACTAGGGGGGAGGAAGATGTCGGATACGGAGGAGAGCTTCACTGCCTCAACCCCCGCCAGCGCTACCGCTGCTGCAGTTATGCCCTTCACCATGCCCTATATCCCGGGAGCAGCTTGGCTACCCCAGTACTCAGGGGAGTCACATACCCTGCATGACTTTAGAGAAAAGCTGGATAGCCTCTTCCAGGTGTACCCCCTCACAGAAGAGCAAAAAGTGAGCATCCTGGTGGCCCAACTAACCGGGGCAGCCAAAAGGGAAGTAAAATCCTGGCCACCTGGGAGGAAGACTGTCGCAGGGATACTAACCCGGCTGAAGGACACCTTTGATACCCGCACCTCAGCCGAGATTAAGCTTAGATTCTACGGGTGCAAGCAGCGAGCGCATGAGAGTATAAGGGACTATGCACTAAACCTACAAGAGGCCCTGAGGGCCATTAAGCAGACCGACCCTGATGGAGTGGGAAACGAGGACAGGCTGTTGACCGAACAGTTTATAGAGGGACTGTATTGTAATACCCACCGAACCCAGTTGCGGGCAATGGCCTTACAGGATCCCCATCTGGGCTTTGCACAGTTCAAGGACAGAGCCATCCGGGTGCTCCGAGAACCGGCACCGGGTGGCGTTGTGACCCACAAGCGCCCTGCTATCACTTACCACCAGGAGGCGGCGCCCTTGTCGGCAGGGCCTGTGGGAGCTGATGCGCAGGCTTTGGACAATGACCCGGCTCCAGACCTACACCATCAGGTCCAAGAGCTAGCTAAGAGCGTTGCTGCGCTAACCCAAACTGTGCAGTCTTTACAGGCTTCCACCCCAGGGAAGATCCAGCTGGCATCCGGACCGGAGGACATCCCGTGGCGTCGACCAAGGAGGACCCCACCGGCCAGAGGAAGACCCAGTGACCGATACAGCGAGGACGGACGACCCATCTGCCGCCGCTGCAATCAACCTGGACATATGGCAAGGTACTGTTCTTTAAACGGGCACAACCTGGGGTAGAGGGCCAACCCCCAGGAAAAAGATCACCAGGCCCATCGAACTGGCGCGACAGATATGTGGGAGGACGTCCAGTCTTGCCTGTGGTACTGGATGGCATTCCCATGAGTGCCCTACTGGACACCGGGTCACAGGTCACCACCATCCCGTACGTGCTCTTTAAGCAGTACTGGAATGACTCGGATATTACCCGCTACCCTGACGACGACTTGAGTATCATCGCCAGCAATGGCCAGCCCGTGCCACAGATCGGATTTAAAGAGGTGACCATCAAAATCGGTAGAGTCGAACTGGCAGCACAGGGACTGATCATTGTAGATATTGACAAACATGAGAGTCACCCAAAAATAACTCTAGGAACTAATGTAATTGAAAATTGTCTTGCAGAGGTGATTTTCCTTTTACAGCAGGTTGCCAAGAACGCCAGCTCCGGCGAGCAGCGGGTGCTCCAGAAAGAGATCCGGGCACTGATGCGACGGCAACAGGTGGAACTCTCCGGCGGTGAGATTGGTAGCGTAAGAATGTGTGACCCTTTTCCTATTGCCATGCCCCCAAAAAGTGAAATGATGATTTGGTGCCGGGCAGCTATTGGTCTGAGAGGTAGAGATTACCAGGCAATGGTAGAACCAGTTTACTCAGACAGTAGGCCCACCATCTTGACAGCACGGGGGGTGGTTAATGTACGCCATGGGAGGGTGCCCGTTCGCATAATCAATATCGGGAAGAGGGAAGTGTACCTGCCCCGGTATGCCACGCTAGCCAAATTATATACCATTAACCAAAATGCTATACAATCTGTGGAACCCTTGCCTCCATCTCACCCGGAGGAAGGTAATGGCTCTAAGAAAACAAAGGAGGACTGGTGTCAGCAACTACATTTGGGTACTGACTCCACTCCCTCACATCAGAAACAGGGAGTCTATCGGGTGGTTCAAGAGTATGAGAGAGTGTTTAGTAAACACCCGTTAGACTTCGGGCGAGTCAAGGGGGTCGAACACCACATCCCCACGGGAGACCATCCTCCCATAAAAGAGAGGTATCGACCCGTACCCCCTGCACACTACCAACATGCCAAGGGGATGCTTAGAGACATGAAGGAGGCTGGGGTGATCAGGGATAGCTGTAGCCCCTGGGCAGCTCCACTAGTCTTAGTCAGAAAAAAAGACAACACCATGAGGATGTGTGTAGATTACCGGAAAATCAACCGTATCACACACAAGGATGCGTACCCCTTACCAAGGATAGAGGAGTCATTGGCTGCTTTAAGATCTGCTAACTTCTTCTCTACCTTGGATCTCACTAGCGGGTACTGGCAGGTTCCTGTAGCAGAGGCGGACCGGGAGAAGACCGCATTCACCACCCCGATGGGACTTAGCGAGTTCACCTGCATGCCGTTCGGACTCTGCAACGCACCAGGAACCTTCCAACGACTAATGGAGTGTTGTCTGGGCCACAGAAACTTCGAGACGGTCCTGTTGTACCTGGACGATGTCATCGTATATTCCAAGACGTATGAGGACCACCTGAAACACCTGGCGGAAGTGTTCGAAGCTCTGGCGAGTTACGGCCTAAAGGTGAAACCCTCCAAGTGTCACCTCCTGAAACCAAAGGTGCAGTACCTGGGACACGTGGTGAGTGCTGACGGAGTGGCTCCCGACCCTGATAAGATCACCGCAATTAAGGAATGGCCAAGCCCCTCCAGCGTAAAAGAAGTGCGGCAGTTCCTCGGGTTGGTAGGCTACTACCGAAGGTTTATTCCCGGTTTCACCAAAAAGGCAGCACCTATGCAGGACCTCCTGATAGGCCAGTCCCGGAAGGCCAAGAACCAGAAGCCGCCCTTCAAATGGGGGGAGCTGGAAGAAGAGTCCTTCCGCCAGCTGAAGATGGCCCTCACGGGGGACGAAATCCTGGCGTACCCGGATTATAGCCAGCCCTTTATCCTCTACACCGACGCCAGTAACATCGGGCTAGGAGCCGTACTGTCCCAGATCCAGCAGGGGAAGGAACGAGTAATCGCCTACGCCAGCCGAAAACTGCGACCCACCGAAAGGAACCCCGAGAATTACAGCTCATTTAAGTTAGAGTTCCTGGCCGTAGTATGGGCAGTCACCGAGCGCTTTAAGCATTACCTCGCTTCTTCCCGTTTCACCGTGTACACGGATAACAACCCGTTGACACACCTGGACACGGCAAGACTCGGTGCCCTGGAGCAGAGGTGGATGGCCCGTCTGTCCAACTACGAGTTCACAATCAAATACCGGGCAGGACGCTCCAATACCAACGCGGACGCCCTGTCCAGGATGCCCAACCTGCCGGACGGAGGAGAAGATCCGGAGGGACTGGAAGAAGTTGAACTCCCTGCGTTCCACCGTCATGGGACTATCCAGTATTCCCACCGGGTAAGGAGTAAGCAGGCTGCTACGTTGAACCCCTTACCCCACTACAACTGGGCGGAAACGCAAGACAGCGACCCTGCCGTCCGACTGGTGAAGGAGATGCTGACTCGGCCGGAGGCTCGCCTTGAACCAGACGCTCCGGAGGAAGCCAAACAACTATGGGCAGAGAAGAGTCGACTGTTCCTTTACAAAGGGAAGTTGTGCCGCAGAATGGTTAACTCCCGGACGCATGAATTACTCTGGCAAGTAGTGGTGCCACGAAGAGACGCAGCCATGGTGATGGAGGCATACCACGACGGAGCTGGACACTTCGGGTGGAAGTAGCTGGAGTTCCTGCTGCGCGAGCGGTTCCACTGGGTAGGCATGAGGGGAACCATCGAGAAGTGGTGCAGAGACTGTGGCCCGTGCAACCTGAGAAGGAAGGACCGTGCCAGCCAGAAGACTCCCCTGCAGTCCATCGTCACCCGGCAACCGTTGGAACTGGTAGCCTTGGATCATGTAAAACTGACCCCAAGCAGAAGTGGCTACGTCTACGCGTTAACCATCGTGGATCATTACTCCCGGTTTCTGGTTGTCGTCCCCGTCAAGGACTTAACGGCTCAAACAGCAGCTAGAGCCTTCCAGCAGCACTTTTGCCGTCCACACGGGTACCCGGACCAAGTGCTGACGGACCAGGGACCTGCCTTTGAAGCGGAGGTCTTCCAGGAATTCTGCAATCTGTATGGCTGCCGGAAGATAAGGACGACACCCTACCATCCGCAAACTAATGGACTTTGTGAGAAAATGAACCAGGTGGTAATGGATCTTCTAAAAACGTTGCCCCTGGAAGAACGCAGTCTGTGGCCTGAGAAGTTGCCCGATCTGGTGGACCTATACAACCACATCCCGGTAGGTTCCACCAATTGTACCCCGGCTTACCTAATGAGGGCAAGACCTGGTAAGTTACCTGTTGACCTGGAAATGGGAGTCCTGACACCCGAGGACACTTCACCAGAAACAGACTGGGACACAGAGAGGCAGCAGCAGTACCGGAGAGTACAGGAGAGCGTGGAGCGAAGTCTCTGTCAGGCTAGGGAAAGACAAGAGAAAACTTACAACCAGTATGCTCCCGCTGTTCCCCTGGTACCCGGAGAGCAGGTCTTGAAGAGGAAGAGACGGCTCCACAAGTTGGACGACCAGTGGGAGAAGGACCCGTACACCGTACTGCCCTCAAGCCACGAGAACCCGAAGGTTTGTACCATCAGTAAAGACGGAGGGGAAACCACAGCCATTGTATCCCGGGACCACCTGAAGAAGTGTCCCGAACAACTGAGGAACCCTGAAGAGGAACAAGAAGACCATCGACCCGTAGAGAAAAGGGAAGATATGGTTAGTACTGTGCTCGGGGACTTCCCTCGGTCTTGGACTCAAGTCAATGGTGCAGTTGTGGTACCCGTACTCACCTTCCTCCAACCAGCATCCCAAGCACCTACGGAGCAACAGGTAGAGCTGGAAGAACAGCCGGTCCAGGAGGCAGAAGACTCCACACAAGCAGAACAGGAGGATCAACCCTCTGCTTATAGTGAGCCTGCCGTACCCCTAGTGAGACAAAGAGCCGGTAGACAGCTGCCCAGTTTACCCTTGACAGCTCCTACACCCTGTAGTTCAGGGCCAGACAGTCAGCTCCGTAGGTCCACTAGGGCCACTAGAGGCCAGTTACCCGCACGCTGGAGGATTTGAAGTGTAGAAATTGTTTTATTTATGTTTATCTGTGTATTGTTGCTTGTGTATAATTTTGTGTTTCCAGTTATTTTTAGGAATCCTTGGTGGATTTACCGGGAATCCTTGTACATAGTTGGAGCGTAACCCAGGATGGACTAGAGACTGTTAAGGACTCGGGGTAGGACAGACCCCTACCTGGTTACGTCTCCATGTTTTGGTGAAATGGACACCTTGCTTTCTTCAAAAACTGCACCCGGTTGCGGACACGCCGTGACCATCTTTATATGTTTTTCTTATTGTACTATTATTGTTTATACCTTGTTATGTTTTTCTAAAATATGTTTAGTCCCGGAGTACTAAATTTCACTAGGGGGGAATGTGACACCCCAGGGGTCTGGTTGCCACAGTGATAGAGATATTATGTCTGAGAGCAGGTGGGAGGTCCTTTGGTCAGGGATCCTGTGCATGCCACACCTCCTGCACAGTCTTGGGAGGGGAAGAACTTCCCCTGTATAAACCCTGGGCTGAGGCAGGGTTAGTCAGTCAAGGAGAGTAGAGACAAGAAACAGCAGAAGCAATACTACTACGAGTCAGGGGCTGGCAGCTGCAGAGCTCGCCCTGACTGAAAAGCTTTCTTACCGGACCCGGCGTCCGAGGCTGTGGGGACTAACTCTTACCCAGCAGCAGAAGCCGACCGGCAGGGGATTTCAGGTCCTCAGGCCCAGAAACCCGAAGGCACGGTCACACGCGTGGGACCAGCACCGCCATCGTGGAGTGGAAGCCATTAGAAGGCCCCGAGTCACCGGCCATACGGGTGAGCACCACACGGTACACTCAGGGACGTGGGCTACTTATATCCGCTTCTAGCAAGGTAGCCAGAAGAGTACAGTCAGTTTGGGAGGCCTACAACTCCGCCTGGCCAGGGGAGATCCCATCTGCTCAAGGACTGACCAGGCCCCGTTCACTAGCAAGTACTCCGGGAGGGTCTATCGTTGTTACCAGTAAAGACCCTGAATTACACCGCACCGTCTCTGAGTGGTTCCTGCTACCCCCATCATCCACATCTGCTGCCCTGAGGCCATACCCCTCCCGTTGGGGGTTATACCATCTACGCTGCACCATCCATCCACCGGCCTCAGCGGACTGTCCTGCAGCGGCAGCTCCATAGCTGCATTCAACGGGTGGCGTAGTCGTCCTGCATCTACCGCTGTTACATCGCCGCTCAGTTTGACTCCCTGGGCACGGACCGGGTCACCGCCACGAGACTACAACCCTCAAGAGATCCGGCTCCGGGTAAGCTCCCGTGTGCGCAACGCAGCGCGACACAGGCCCAGGGGCGCGTCATATATATACTGTGGCTCTGAGTGGTGGGGGGAACGGCAGTGGCGGAGGAGCGGGACACTGAAGGCAGCATGGCTGAGGTGGCTGCATCCTTTACCAGAACGGGATTCGGGCATATGATCTGACGTGGCCATAGACTATAATGGTCCAGACAGAGTGAATGTGCCCTCTGTCGTGCATCAGGTGTGTACGCCTACTGGAGGCGCAGTCTACTAAGCCTATGGCCTCGTCAGTGCACACTACCGAATCCAGTTTTGTGGGGGAGTTCGGACCTAAGCCCTGACTGGTCAATGTGAAACTCCGTAAGGAAGAATGATGAGATACATACCTGCATAGACAGAGTATGAGAGTGATGAATGGATGGATAGATGGGGGCATTTTTGTCAGGTTTACACAGTGGCTGTTGGGCTGGAAAGAAATCACTTTGTGCAAACGTTGTCCTTATAGTCATGAATCCTTTTTCAGACCCCACCGCTCCACAATTTTACCACGGCCACTGATTTTACCTCGGCTCCCAGGAGGCTTCAGCCGCGCTCAACAGATTCTTCAACTTTCACAGAAGTCCAGTAGGTTCTGCCCTATTTCTGGAAACCTCCATATGGCAAATATGGATGAGACAGACGGATGATTAGATGGATGTCTGAGAAGAGGGCGCCCTGATAATGAACATATATTACAAAGCCAGTACAAAAACAACAGGGGTCCCGGACCCTGGCCGTGTAGACTGATAACTGGTGTGCTGCACTTACTGGGAGACATTAAGTCATAGGGGCCACACCAGGCAGGGACCCGATATTACAGGGTGGCAGGAGGGCGACTATTGCAAACAACATAATTAGAGCTATGGGTCCTTATGTGCAGAGTATTCAGGGGCCCCATTATGCAATGCAGGCGGGATACAGAGTCCCAGCAGAGCTCAACAATGACGGATACAATGTTTTATAATGGAATTTACCTAATAACAAGGCACCAGTGTAATGGTATCAGGGGCCCCGGCAGCCGCCTGTACTCAGCTCCTATATATCAGGTGTAAGGGCCACATAGTAATGGTATCAGGGGCCCCAGCAGCCGCCTGTACTCAGCTCCTATATATCAGGTGTAAGGGCCACATAGTAATGGTATCAGGGGCCCCAGCAGCCGCCTGTGCTCAGCCCTTATATATCAGGGGTAAGGGCCACATAGTAATGTTATCAAGGGCCCAGCAGCCGCCTGTACTCAGCTCCTATATATCAGGTGTAAGGGCCACATAGTAATGGTATCAGGGGCCCCAGCAGCCGCCTGTACTCAGCTCCTATATATCAGGTGTAAGGGCCACATAGCAATGGTATCAGGGGCCCCAGCAGCCACCTGTACTCAGCCCTTATATATCAGGTGTAAGGGCCACATAGTAATGGTATCAGGGGCCCCAGCAGCCGCCTGTACTCAGCTCCTATATATCGGGTGTAAGGGCCACATAGTAATAGTATCAGGGGCCCCAGCAGCCACCTGTACTCAGCCCTTATATATCAGGTGTAAGGGCCACATAGTAATGGTATCAGGGGCCCCAGCAGCCGCCTGTACTCAGCCCTTATATATCAGATGTAAGGTCCACATAGTAATGGTATCAGGGGCCCCAGCGGCCACCTGTACTCAGCTCTTATATATCAGGTGTAAGGGCCACATAGCAATGGTATCAGGGGCCCCAGCAGCCGCCTGTACTCAGCTCCTATATATCAGGTGTAAGGGCCACATAGTAATGGTATCAGGGGCCCCGGCAGCCACCTGTACTCATCTCCTATATATCAGGAGTAAAGACCACATAGTAATGGTATCAGGGGTCCCAGCAGCCGCCTGTACTCAGCTCCTATATATCAGGTGTAAGGGCCACATAGTAATGGTATCAGGGGCCCCAGTGGCCGCCTGTACTCAGCTCCTATATATCAGGTGTAAGGGCCACATAGTAATGATATCAGGGGCCCCAGCAGCCGCCTGTACTCAGCTCCTATATATCAGGTGTAAGGGCCACATAGTAATGGTATCAGGGGCCCCAGCAGCCGCCTGTACTCAGCCCCTATATTTCAGGTGTAAGGGCCACATATTAATGGTATCAGGGGCCCCGGCAGCCACCTGTCCTCAGCTCCTATATATCAGGTGTAAGGGCCACATAGTAATGGTATCAGGGGCCCCAGCAGCCGCCTGTACTCAGCCCTTATATATCAGGTGTAAGGGCCACATAGTAATGGTGTCAGGGGCCCCAGCAGCCACCTGTACTCAGCTCTTATATATGAGGTGTAAGGGCCACATAGTAATGGTATCAGGGGCCCCAGTAGCTGCCTGTACTCAGCCCTTATATATCAGGTGTAAGGGCCACATAGTAATGGTATCAGGGGCCCCGGCAGCCGCCTGTACTCAGCTCCTATATATCAGGTGTAAGGGCCACATAGTAATGGTATCAGGGGCCCCGGCAGCCGCCTGTACTCAGCTCCTATATATCAGGTGTAAGGGCCACATAGTAATGGTATCAGGGGCCCCAGCAGCCGCCTGTACTCAGCTCCTATATATCAGGTGTAAGGGCCACATAGTAATGGTATCAGGGGCCCCAGCAGCCGCCTGTACTCAGCCCCTATATATCAGGTGTAAGGGCCACATAGTAATGGTATCAGGGGCCCCAGCAGCCGCCTGTACTCAGCCCCTATATATCAGGGGTAAGGGCCACATAGTAATGGTATCAAGGGCCCAGCAGCCGCCTGTACTCAGCTCCTATATATCAGGTGTAAGGGCCACATAGTAATGGTATCAGGGGCCCCAGCAGCCGCCTGTACTCAGCTCCTATATATCAGGTGTAAGGGCCACATAGTAATGGTATCAGGGGCCCCGGCAGCTGCCTGTACTCAGCTCCTATACAGTGGTGGCCAAAAGTATTGGCACCCCTGCAATTCTGTCAGATAATACTCAGTTTCTTCCTGAAAATGATTGCAATCACAAATTCTTTGGTCTTATTATCTTCATTTAATTTGTCTTCAATGAAAAAACACAAAAAGAATTGTCCTAAAGCCAAATTGGATACAATTAGCAATAACTAAATCACACTTGCAGCCATTTAACATGGATTATGTTATGATCTGCAACATAAACTAAGGAAAGAAAGGGAAATGCTGTCCCTACAGTAAGACTAAGCTGAATCCCTACGATGTAGCGGGCAGCCTGTTCCTTGTGAACAGACCCGCCTTCGTCCTCGGCTAGTCTGAACAGAGACCTATAGAATAAAGGGAGGGGTCCCTAAAAGAACTAAGGACTGGGACAAAAAATGGACACCTCCTAACAGAAGTTGTTGCAGAGCAAAAATACAAACTGAACAAAAAGTACTAGAGGTCCAGAGGACCAAGCAAACTAGACAGAGATAGGCACCGAAGCACCTGGCTAGAGAGACAGGCAAAAAACACTGAAGTCCAGCAAAGCCAGAAGGGCGGAGCTGGAATATATAGGCAGCTAGTCACGTGACCGCAAAACACAAGATAGCAAAAACTGACAGGAGGGTTCTAACAGATTAAAGTTGACTCAGCCTCTGTCCTGTGTCCTTGTGTGTACCACATTGAGCATGGAGAAAAGAAAGAAGACCAAAGAACTGTCTGAGGACTTGAGAAACCAAATTGTGAGGAAGCATGAGCAATCTCAAGGCTACAAGTCCACCTCCAAAGACCTGAATGTTGCTATGTCTTCCGTGCGCAGTGTCATCAAGAAGTGTAAAGCCCATGGCACTGTGGCTAACCTCCCTAGATGTGGACGGAAAAGAAAAATTGACAAGAGATTTCAACGCAAGATTGTGTGGATGGTGGATAAAGAACCTCGACTAACATCCAAACAAGTTGAAGCTGCCCTGCAATCCGAGGGTACAACAGTGTCAACCCGTACTATCCGTCGGTGTCTGAATGAAAAGGGACTGTATGGTAGGATACCCAGGAAGACCCCACTTCTTACCCAGAGACATAAAAAAGGCAGGTTGGTGTTTGCCAAAACTTACCTGAGAAAGCCTAAAATGTTTTGGAAGAATGTTCTCTGGTCAGATGAGACAAAAGTAGAGCTTTTTGGGAAAAAGCATCAACATAGAGTGTACAGGGAAAAAAAAGAGGCATTCAAAGAAAAGAACACGGTCCCTACAGTCAAACATGGCGGAGGTTCCCTGATGTTTTGGGGTTGCTTTGCTGCCTCTGGCACTGGACTGCTTGACCGTGTGCATGGCATTATGAAGTCTGAAGACTACCAACAAATTTTGCAGCATAATGTAGGGCCCAGTGTGAGAAAGCTGGGTCTCCCTCAGAGGTCATGGGTCTTCCAGCAGGACAATGACCCAAAACACATTTCCAAAAGCACTATAAAATGGTTTGAGAGAAAGCACTGGAGATTTCTAAGGTGGCCAGCAATGAGTCCAGACCTGAATCCCATAGAACACCTGTGGAGAGATCTCAAAATGGCAGTTTGGAGAAGGCACCCGTCAAATATCAGCGACCTGGAGCAGTTTGCTAAAGAAGAATGGTCTACAATTCCAGCAGAGCATTGTAAGAAACTCATTGATGGTTACCGGAAGCGGTTGTTCGCAGTTATTTTGGCTAAAGGTTCTGCAACCAAGTATTAGGCTGAGGGTGCCAATACTTTTGTCTGGCCCACTTTTGGAGTTTTGTGTGAAATGATCAATGATTTGATTTTTGCTTCATTCTCTTTTGTGTTTTTTCTTTGCAAGAAAATTAAATGAAGATAATAATACCAAAGAATTTGTGATTGCAATCATTTTCAGGAAGAAACTGAGTATTATCTGACAGAATTGCAGGGGTGCCAATACTTTTGGCCACCACTGTATATCAGGTGTAAAGGCCACATAGGAATGGTATCAGGGGCCCCAGCAGCCGCCTGTTCTCAGCTACTATATATGAGGTGTAAGGGCCACATAGTAATGGTATCAGGGGCCCCAGGTGCCGCCTGTACGCAGCTCCTATATTCAGCCACGGCCGAAAGTGTTGGCAATCTTGAAATTGTTCCAGAAAATGAAGTATTTCTCCCAGAAAATTATTGCAATTACACATGTTTTGTTATACACATGTTTAATATTCTTTGTGTGCATTGGAACAAAAGAAAAAAACAAACAAAAGGAAAAAAGGCAAATTGGACATCATTTCATACAAAACCCCAAAAATGGGCCGGACAAAATTGATAGCACCTTTCCAAAATTGTGGGTGAACAACTTTGTTTCAAGCATGTGATGCTCATTCAAACTAACCTGTGGCAAGTAACAGGTGTGGGCAATATGAAAATCACACCTGAAACCAGAAAAAAAGTGGAGAAGTTGACTCAATCTTTGCATTGTGTCTGTGTGTGCCACACTAAGCATGGAGAACAGAGAACAGAGAACAGAGAAGAGAACTGTCTGAGTATTTGAGAACCAAAATTGTTGAAAAATATCAACAATCTCAAAGTTACAATTCCATCTCCAGAGATCTTGATGTCCCTTTGTCCACGGTGCGCAACATAATTAAGAAGTTTACAAGTCATGGCACTGTAGCTAATCTCCCTGGACGTGGATGGAAGAGAAAAATTGATGAAAGGTTGCAATGCAGGATAGTCCGGATGATGGATAAGCAGTGCCAATCAAGTTCCAAAGAAATTCAAAGTTGTCCTGCAAGCTCAGGGTGCATCAGTGTTAGTGCAAATAAGCGCTATGGCAGGAGACCCAAGAGAACCCACTGCTGACACAGAGACATAAAAAGCTACACTAAAGTGTGCCAAAATGTATGCAAGCCAAAATCCTTCTGGGAACGCATCTTTTGGACAGATGAGACCAAGACAGAGCTTTTTGGTAAAGCACATCATTCTACTGTTTACTGAAAATGGAATAATGCCTACAAAGAAAAGAACACACTACCTACAGTCAAATATGGTGGAAGTTCAAAGATGTTTTGTGGTTGTTTTGCTGCCTCTTGCACTGGGTGCCTTGACTGTGTGCAAGGCATCATGAAATCTGAAGATTACCAAAGGATTTTGGGTCGCAATGTAGTGCCCAGTGTCAGAAAGCAGGGTTTGCGTCCTAGGTCATGGTTCTTCCCGGAGAATGACCCCAAACATACTTCAAGAAGCCCGCAGAAATGGATGGAAACATAGCGCTGGAGAGGTATGAAGTAGCAGCAACTATGAGAGACATGGAGCAGTTTACAAAAGAAGAGTGGTCAAAATTCCAGCTGAGAGGTGTAAGAAGCTTGTTGATGGTTATAGGAAGCGATTGATTGCAGTTATTTTATTCCAAAGGGTGAGCAACCAAATATTAAATTTGAGGGTGTAACGGGTCTGGGAGGCGGAACCTCTGAGCAGCTATACAAGGGGGCGGTCCTTGTAAGGAAGCGGGTGGCTCCCAGGGAAGACGGGCAGGTAGTCACGGCAAGTGACAGGGACAGTCTCTGGGTAGAAGGGCAGGTAGTCACGGCAAGTGACAGGGACAGTCTCTGGGTAGAAGGGCAGGTAGTCACAGGGACAGTCTCTGGGTAGACTAGCAGACAGGTAGCAGGTGGACGCTCCCAGGTGAGCGGGCAAGAGTCTCTGGACGGGCAGGTGGTCACAGCAAGCGACGGCAGAGCCTCCAGGTAGGCTAGCAGGCAGGTAGCAGGTGAGCGCTCCCAGGTGAGCGGGCAAGAGTCTCTGGACTGGCAGTTGGTCACGGCAAGTGACGGCAGAGCCTCCAGGTAGGCTAGCAGGCAGGTAGCAGATGAGCGCTCCCAGGTGAGCGGGCAAGAGTCTCTGGACTCTCAGGTGGTCACGGCAAGTGACGGCAGAGCCTCCAGGTAGGCTAGCAGGCAGGTAGCAGGTGAGCGCTCCCAGGTGAGCGGGCAAGAGTCTCTGGACTGGCAGGTGGTCACGGCAAGTGACGGCAGAGCCTCCAGGTAGGCTAGCAGGCAGGTAGCAGGTGAGCGCTCCCAGGTGAGCGGGCAAGAGTCTCTGGACTGGCAGGTGGTCACGGCAAGTGACGGCAGAGCCTCCAGGTAGGCTAGCAGGCAGGTAGCAGGTGAGCGCTCCCAGGTGAGCGGGCAAGAGTCTCTGGACTGGCAGGTGGTCACGGCAAGTGACGGCAGAGCCTCCAGGTAGGCTAGCAGGCAGGTAGCAGGTGAGCGCTCCCAGGTGAGCGGGCAAGAGTCTCTGGACTGGCAGGTGGTCACGGCAAGTGACGGCAGAGCCTCCAGGTAGACTAGCAGGCAGGTAGCAGGTGAGCGCTCCCAGGTGAGTGGGCAGGCTGGTCCATAGACAGACTGACAGGTGTCGGAAGGCAGACCGTCGGACCGCAGGCTTGCAAGCAGGTAAACGGATATCAGGCAGGTATCAAGCAGGAATCTGGCAGGTGACTGGCAGGTAACTGGTAACGGGACCTGAGGGCTGAAGCAGAGTGAAGGCTTTGCAGCAACAATGCTCGGGCACCTCCATTTTGTAGGAGGTGCCTTATATATGGTGAGGTCCTCCGGCCATTGGCCGGGGACTCCTTAGGACGGCGCGCGCGGCCCCTTCAAGAGAGGGGGAGCGAGCGCGCGCGCGCCCTAAGCACAGTGGCCGGGAAGCAGTGCGCGCTGCCAGCAGAGCGGGAGGAGGACGCCGGGCACGGAGCGGAGAGGTGAGGGGAACAGCGTCCCTGCCTAGCAGGAGGCAGGGAAGCCGACGCTACAGTACCCCCCCCCCCTTTAGGCCCCCCCTTTTTTAGGCCAGACAGAAATTTATCAAGGATGAGTGGGGCATGGATGTTCTCCTGGGGCTCCCACGTTCTCTCCTCAGGACCAAACCCCTTCCAATCTACCAGAAAAAAGGTTTTTCCTCTTACCCTTTTGGTGGCCAGAATGTTCTCTACCTCAAACTCGTTTTCAGCGGAAACCGGAGCAGGAGGCGTACCTGTAGACTTGGAAAAAGAGTCAAGTACCACGGGTTTGAGGAGAGATACATGGAAGTAGTTAGGGATCCGCAAGTTGGCCGGGAGTTTCAATTCATAGGCCACTGGGTTGATTTGTTTGATAACTTCTAGTGGGCCGATGAACCGAGGCCCTAACTTGTAGGAAGGAATCTTGAGCCGGACATACTTGGACGAGAGCCAGACTTTATCTCCAGGACGGAATTGTGGAGGATCCAGGCGTTTTTTGTCAGCGTGTTTTTTCATCCGCTCGGACGACTGAAGGAGTGCGGATCGGGTACTCTCCCAAATGGAGGAAAATTTGCTAACGAGAGATTCCGCAGCCGGATTGTCCACCGAGGTGGAGACGGGAAAAGGGATCCGAGGATGCTGACCGAAGACTACAAAAAACGGGGATTTGGAGGAAGATTCGCTCTCGTGATTATTGTAAGAGAATTCGGCCCATGGCAGGAGATCCACCCAGTCTGAATGGTGGGCATTAACGAAGTGCCGGAGGTAACTGGTCAGGATCTGATTGATCCGCTCCACTTGACCATTGGACTGTGGGTGGTATGCGGAGGAGAAGTCCAGGGTGACGTCTAGCAGCTTACATGTGGCTCTCCAGAAGCGTGAGGTGAACTGAACCCCACGATCCGACACGATGTGGAGGGGCAGGCCATGGAGACGGAAGATGTGGCGGATAAAGTCTTTAGCCAGCTCGGGTGCAGACGGGAGGCCTGGCAGGGGAATGAAATGAGCCATTTTGGAAAAGCGGTCAGCGACCACCCAAATGACCGTACAACCGGCAGAGACAGGGAGATCTGTTATGAAGTCCATAGCTATATGCTGCCAGGGGGCAGCAGGTACTGGAAGAGGAAGGAGGCGACCGGCTGGCAGGTGTCTCGGAACCTTGTTGCGGGCGCAGGACACACCGGCAGAAACAAAGTCTATTAATTCCTTGTGCAGGGTAGGCCACCAGTAGTGCCGGGTGATAAGCTGGAGGGTCTTTTTCTGACCGGCATGGCCAGCAAGCTTAGACGAGTGACCCCAGTGTAGGATCCTCTCCCGATCAGGTACCATTACGAACGTCTTTCCGGGAGGGAGACGATTTAGACTCACGGGGGCCACCTGCATTACTCTGGCGGGATCGATGATGTGTTTAGGTTCCTCCTCAAGATCAGACACCAGGAAGGATCGGGACAAGGCGTCAGCTTTGATGTTTTTGTCAGCCAGGCGAAAATGAAGAACAAAATCAAAGCGAGCAAAAAACAAGGACCACCGGGCTTGGCGCGGGTTAAGTCTCTGGGTACTCTGGAGGTAAGTCAAGTTCTTGTGGTCCGTGTAAATTATTACCGGGTGAAGAGCCCCCATCGAGCAGGTAACGCCACTCCTCCAATGCCAGCTTGATGGCCAATAACTCTCGGTCTCCTATAGAATAGTTGCGCTCGGAAGAGGAGAAGAGTTTGGAGAAGAAGCCGCAAGTTACCATTCTCCCGGAAGACGATTTTTGGGTAAGTACCGCTCCGGCTCCAGAGGAGGAGGCGTCAACTTCCAGGAAGAATTGTTTGTTGCCGTCCGGGCGATGCAGCACCGGGGCGGAAGAGAAAGCCTGTTTTAAGGAAAGAAAGGCTTCCTCAGCTTCGGGCGGCCATTCTCTGGGATTAGTGCCCTTACGGGTGAGCGCAGAGATTGGGGCAGTCCGGGAAGAGAAGTGCGGTATGAAGAGGCGGTAGTAGTTGGCGAAGCCCAGGAACCGCTGAATAGCCTTCAACCCCTCTGGTCGAGGCCACTTCTCGATGGCAGACAGTTTCTCAGGATCCATTCGTAGGCCGGTCTGAGAAATTATGTAGCCCAAAAACGGAAGCGAGGTCTGCTCAAAGAGGCACTTCTCATATTTAGCGTAGAGGTGGTTCTGCCTGAGCCTGAGCAGAACCTGACGAACATCCCTCCGGTGTGTGGGGAGATCCGGAGAGAAGAGCAAGATGTCGTCCAGGTACACCACTACGCAGGAGTAGAGAAGGTCCCGGAAGATGTCATTGACCAACTCTTGAAAGACGGCGGGAGCGTTACAGAGACCGAAGGGCATTACCAGGTATTCATAGTGGCTGTCCCGGGTGTTGAATGCCGTCTTCCATTCATCCCCCTGACGGATACGGACCAGGTTACACGCCCCACAGAGGTCCAGCTTGGTGAAGATTCTAGACCCCCTCAGACGATCAAATAATTCCGGAATGAGCGGAAGGGGGTATTTATTCTTCACCGTGATCTGGTTAAGGCCTCTATAGTCTATACAGGGACGGAGTGAGCGTGAGCCGTCCTTCTTTTTGACGAAGAAGAAACCTGCTCCTGCCTGGAAAGTAGATTTCCGGATGAATCCCCGGGCCAGATTCTCCTTAATATATTCTGACATGGATCGGGTATCAGCAGCGGACAAAGGGTAAATGCGCCCACGGGGAGGAGTAGCGCCGGGCATCAGGTCGATTGGGCAGTCGTATGGTCTATGAGGGGGTAATGTCTCTGCCTCCTTTTTATTAAAGACGTCCGCATACGACCAATAAGGAGCCGGAAGACCAGGTAGATTGGCTGGAGTAGGAGAAGGACGGACAGGATGGACGGGAACTAAACAAGTCTTATGGCAGTCCTGTCCCCAGCGAAGGACTTCTCCGGTCTGCCAATCAAGCACGGGTGCATGTCTCTGAAGCCAAGGTAGGCCTAGTAAGAGGGCGTGAGAGAGTCCAGGTAGAACATGAAAGAAGATGCTCTCAGAGTGCAGCATTCCCACCTGCAGGGTTATGGATTCGGTGATGAGTTGGATGGGATGTGGTAAGAGGCCCCCATTCACGGCAGCGACAGATAAGGGTACAGCTAGAGGTTTGGTGGGAATGCGGTATTTCTCTACCAGAGACTGAGAAATGAGATTTCTGGCAGCTCCAGAGTCAAGTTGGGCTAGTTCAAAATAACGGTTCTCCCCGCAGATGATAGAGACCGACAGCAACAGAGATGGAGAGGGTTTACTCTTGTCTTGGACGACCTCTCTGAGCGATCCTAGACACAGGCGTTTCCCGACCTCTCCGGGCAGGAACGGATCCGGTGCTTCTCACTGCCACAGTAGAAGCAGCTCCCCTCGGCACGGCGTAACTCTTGACGAGTTTTGACCATCTTGGTCTGGTCGACCTGCATAGGCTCGGGTGAGTGCGCCTGGGGAGTAGCGGGAGAAGTGACAGGTTTCTGAAAGGTAGAGGCTAGACGTGGAAACCTCCTCTCACGGGTGACCTCTTTGGCGCGTTCCTGGAACCGGATGTCAATCCGGGTGGCAAGAGTTATTAAGTCGTCGAGAGTGGTAGGTATGTCCCGACCGGCGAGTTCATCTTTAATACGGCCGGACAGACCCTCCCAAAAGACAGACACCAGGGCGTCGTTATCCCAGGCCAGCTCCGAAGCAAGGGTACGGAACCGTATGGCATATTGGCCCACGGTGAGATTTCCTTGATGGAGGCATAGCAGAGATGATGTGGATGAGGTCTTCCGTCTGGGTTCGTCGAAGACTTTCCGGAAAGCCGTGAGAAAGGCTGGCAGGTTGGACACCAGGGAGTCTCCTCTCTCTCATAGAGGATTTAGCCAAGCCAGTGCCTCCCCCGTGAGATGGGACATGATGAAGGCTACTTTGGCCCGGTCGGAGATAAACTGGTGGGACAGGAGTTAAAAGTGCAGGGTGCACTGGTTTATGAAGCCCCGAGCTTGAGCGGGGTCGCCTCCGAAGCGTGGAGGTGCAGAAAGCCGGGGTCCGGGGCAGGATGCCATGGTATTGATGGGCAGCGGCGCTGCCGGGCTGAGAGTCATGACACTAGTGGTGGTTGCTGATGGAGCAGTCAGAGTGTCCAGGCGAGAGTTGACATTACGTAGATGACTCAGGATGGACTCCTGTTGGGATATCTGACGGGACAGTTCATGACATAGGTCCGAGAGCGAGGGAGCTTGGGTGCCACCGGGTTCCATGGCCCGAGCAAACTGTAACGGGTCTGGGAGGCGGAACCTCTGAGCAACTATACAAGGGGGCGGTCCTTGTAAGGAAGCGGGTGGCTCCCAGGGAAGACGGGCAGGTAGTCACGGCAAGTGACAGGGACAGTCTCTGGGTAGAAGGGCAGGTAGTCACGGCAAGTGACAGGGACAGTCTCTGGGTAGAAGGGCAGGTAGTCACAGGGACAGTCTCTGGGTAGACTAGCAGACAGGTAGCAGGTGGACGCTCCCAGGTGAGCGGGCAAGAGTCTCTGGACGGGCAGGTGGTCACAGCAAGTGACGGCAGAGCCTCCAGGTAGGCTAGCAGGCAGGTAGCAGGTGAGCGCTCCCAGGTGAGCGGGCAAGAGTCTCTGGACAGGCAGGTGGTCACGGCAAGTGACGGCAGAGCCTCCAGGTAGGCTAGCAGGCAGGTAGCAGGTGAGCGCTCCCAGGTGAGCGGGCAAGAGTCTCTGGACTGGCAGGTGGTCACGGCAAGTGACGGCAGAGCCTCCAGGTAGGCTAGCAGGCAGGTAGCAGGTGAGCGCTCCCAGGTGAGCGGGCAATAGTCTCTGGACTGGCAGGTGGTCACGGCAAGTGACGGCAGAGCCTCCAGGTAGGCTAGCAGGCAGGTAGCAGGTGAGCGCTCCCAGGTGAGCGGGCAAGAGTCTCTGGACTGGCAGGTGGTCACGGCAAGTGACGGCAGAGCCTCCAGGTAGACTAGCAGGCAGGTAGCAGGTGAGCGCTCCCAGGTGAGCGGGCAGGCTGGTCCATAGACAGACTGACAGGTGTCGGAAGGCAGACCGTCGGACCGCAGGCTTGCAAGCAGGTAAGCGGATATCAGGCAGGTATCAAGCAGGAATATGGCAGGTGACTGGCAGGTAACTGGTAACGGGACCTGAGGGCTGAAGCAGAGTGAAGGCTTTGCAACAACAATGCTCGGGCACCTCCATTTTGGAGGAGGTGCCTTATATATGGTGAGGTCCTCCGGCCATTGGCCGGGGACTCCTTAGGACGGCGCGCGCGGCCCCTTTAAGAGAGGGGGAGTGCGCGCGCGCGCCCTAAGCGCAGTGGCCGGGAAGCAGCGCGCGCTGCCAGCAGAGTGGGAGGAGGACGCCGGGCACGGAGCGGAGAGGTGAGGGGAACAGCGTCCCTGCCTAGCAGGAGGCAGGGACGCCGACGCTACAGAGGGTGCCAACAATTTTGTCCAGACCATTTTTGGGGCTGTGTGTGAAATTATGTCCAATTTGCCTTTTTTTCTGCTTTTTTGTGTTGTTGCAATACACACAAAGAAAATAAAGTGTGTATAGCAAAACATGTGTAACTGCAATAATTGGGAGAAATACTTCATTTTCTGAAACAATTTCAAGGGAGTGAACACTTTCGGCCATAACTGTATGTGTAATATATACATATATACATACACACTCACACACACAGTTGAAACCAGAAGTTTACATACACTATATAAAAAGACACATCTGCACGTTTTTCTCAATATCTGACATGAAATCAGAATAAACCTTTCCCGTTTTAGGTCAATTAGGATTACCATAATTTTTAAGATTTGCCAAATGGCAGAATAATGAGAGAGAGAGAGAATGTTTAAGTCATTTTTATTACTTACTGCAAAGTCAAAAGTCTACACACACTAAGATTACTATGCCTTTAAACAATTCTGGACTGCCCATATGATGATGTAATGTGTTTGGAAGCTTCTAATAGTTTTTTTGGCAACATCTGAGTTAATTAGAGACACACGTGTAGATGTATTTTAATGCACACCTGAAACACACTGCTTATTTCTGTAGTATCATGGGAAAGTCTAAAGAAATCAGCGAAGATATCAGGAAGAGAATTGTCTGGCTCATCCTTAGATACAATTTCAAGATACCTGACGGTGCCTCGTTCATCTGTACAAACAATTATACACAAGTACAAACAAGATGGGAATGTACTGCCATCTTATCGCTCAGGAAGGAGACGGGTTCTGTTTCCCAGAGATGAACGTGCTTTGGTCCAACATGTGCATATCAACCCAAGGACAAAAGCAAGAGACCTTGTGAAGATGATGGCGGAAGCTGGTAAGATTGTGTCAATAACCACAGTGAAAGGAGTACTGTATCAACATGGTCTGAAAGGCCACTCTGCCAGGAAGAAGCCATTACTCCAAAAGAAACATAAAAAAGCCAAATTAATGTTTGCAAATGCACACAGGAACAAAGACCTTAATTTTTGGAGACATGACTGTGGTCTGATGAAACTAAAATTGAACTTTTTTGGCATAATGACCATCGCTACGTTTGGAGGAAAAAGGGAGAAGCTTGGAAGCCTAAGAACACCATCCCAACTGTGAAACATGGGGGTGGCAGCATCATGATCTGGGGTTGATTTGCTGCAGGAGGAACTGGTTCACTTCACAAAATAGATGACACCATGAGAAAAGAAGATTATGTGGCAATACTGAAGCAACATCTCAAGACGTCAGCCAGGAAGTTAAAGCTTGGGCGGAAATGGGTCTTCCAAATGGACAATGACCCGAAGCATACTGACAAAATGGGAACAAAGTGGCTTAAGAATAACAAAGTCAATGTTTTGGCGTGGCCATCACAAAGCTCTGATTGCAATCATATTGAAAATTTATGGGCACTCTTGCTGTGAGCAAGGCGACCTACAAACCTGGATCTGTTACCCCAGTTTTGCCAGGAGGAATGGGTCCAAATTCCGACCAACTATTGTGAGAAGCTTGTGGAAGGATATCCCAAAAGTTTGACCCAAGTCATTCAGTTTAAGGGTGATGGTACCAAATACTAATGAAATGTATGTAAACTTTTGACTTTATATATATCAAAAATTGATTCTGCTATAACCAGGACCCTGGTAGGATAAACAAAAACATGAACACTTCAAATAATATTAACAATATAATTTTATTAGAACATAAAATAACAATAATTAAAATACCAGGGGCCTCAAATGTGAGGGACAAACAAATGCTGTACCCTATATCTGCGCAGCAAGAGTAATAACCATATATTACCCCATTACTGAAATAATGTGACTATACAAATGCATTGCAAAACATTTCAATCTGAATAACAGCTCATGTGGCAAAAATAGAAAGAAAGAAATGCATATGCTATTATAATGGTCACTAGACTATCACTGATGAGTTTGAGATACGCCTATAAAATGTAAAGCGGCAGTGCATATGATGATATAGAGTCGACTGTCCAGAAAAAAAGTGCAAAAGTGCTTAGATAAAGATAACGTATTGTTCCCAGCCTCAAAGAAACTAATGCATATAGCAGTTAATAATGTTAGTATATCTATCAGGGGAGACTGGGTACATAAAAGCAGCTGGGTACGGTCCCATAGAATAACTATAGTGTAATAGTGGCACTGTCCACAAATAGACAAAACAGCTCAACACATCATGAGAAAGAAATACCTGGTTAGAATGGCAGCTTCTAGGCAGGGTAAGCACGCGTCGCTCCACCCCGACGCGCGTTTCATCAACACTTCCTCAGGGGTCGTGCCAGGGAGGGGGACGCCAGATGTTATATAGGGAGCCTAATCCAATCATGAACCGTGCTGGAGAGAAAAAGTGTGTCACCTGACTTTCCGGTATGTGTTCTGGCTGGTATACGGCGAGAGACATTCTGTGCCCGCCCCACATGTGACTCTGCGGCTTCTGGCATTTGACCCGCAAGCCGGCAGTGCAGTCACGGACATGACGGCAGTGCGTGCCAGCAGGGTCTAAGAGCCAGAAACAGCCAAGGTCAGGGGGAGGCGCCCATAAATGCTAGCGCTCAGCAGCCATACACTCTAACCTGATCATACATAATACTAAGATGTGAATAGGCAGAAATTATGGGATTCTATTGTGTAGTGAACAAATATGCAGACTGATTAGTGATTAGAATAATGTTAAGACTTTGCAGTAAGTAATAAAAATGCCTTAAAACATTCTCTCTCTCTCATTATTCTGGCATTTGGAAAATATCAAAAATGATGGTAATCCTAATTGACCTAAAACGGGAAAGGTTTATTCTGATTTCATGTCAGATATTGATAAAAACATGCAGATGTGTCTCTTTATATAGTGGATGGAAACTTCTGGTTTCATCTGTATATGTATTGATTTCATGGCTCTAATGATTTTTGGGGGAATTGCTCAAGTTTTTAATGTAAGCATCAAAAATTGTAAAAATTTTTTTACACTTTTATATTTTTTACATATTTCTATGTCGCCAACAAATTCTGCAAAGTTCAGTTTTTTTCTCATTAATAAAACTTGCATTTTTCTAATCATTTATTGTATCATAAAATATTACACACAATGCAGATTGTTCAACTTTGCCAAAATTTGACTTTTCCCATGTGTCCACCAGTCTTGACCAGCACCGGCAAAATTTTGAAGCCTTGCGGAGCTTCTTGGGGAGAAGCTTAACAGCGCCGCAGGTTTTTCCAGCTAATCCTTCACTAAAACAGGCGTGTAAAAGGCCAATCTTCATGAAATGGGACATAATCTTGTGTAACTGTCTGCCCAGAAACAATGTAGGGCTGACAATTATCTAATAGGTTTGAGGCCTTAAAGGGACTCTGTCAGCACAGAATGACTGTTCAAACCAAGCACAGGCACTCGATGCACTCTTGCTGCGGCCAAACATTTAAGTGCATCTTCTCATCTATTTCTATCCCTGTTACAAAATGGAGCGTCTGGTTGGATGCCCGACCACTGATCCATTCATTCTCAATGGAGCTGTTGGAAAAAGCAGAGCGCTCTGCAGCCCCAAAGGGCAAGAATGGAGGTCAGACTGAGCATGTGCACCGCTGCCCAATTCCAAAAGTGATAAAAGTGCCACATTCTGCCCATCAGTGCCGCTCTAAGCTGTTGGACACCACCGATCACCTTGGATAGGTGATAAAGGGGTCGTCTGATGAAAAGAAGTTCTCTCGATTTATGTACGGAAGCATCGTTATAAAATACAGTTTTCTCTCATAAATTGTGAGATTTTAGTATTACGTTATACCAGGGATGGCCAATTTATTTTCCCGAGGAGCCCTCCACTGTTCTGGAGGGAAAAATCAACAGGCTGAAATCAATTCTGCTCAATATTAGAATTGATACATTCCACTGACTCGCTGCTACATATTACGATAGAGCTTATTGTATCGTCTATCCATACTTGTAGTGACTCGCCCCCTGGGCCGTGGGGCTCTCGGAACCAGACAACAGGGCAATGCTGGGAGTAGTAGTGGCGACCCGGTCCCGTGGCTCAGGGTGGTCAGACCAAATGCTGTGGCAGTGTATTTGTAGGTTTTGAAAGTCCGACTACGCCACCTGTGGATTGCGGTCAGGGAGGACCGCCGCTGTGGGGCAGACCGCTGAGGCTGGTGTTGGGGGTGCAGCAGGGAATAGTACAACTCCCCACGGGAGGAGTGTAGCCTCAGAGCAGTGTAATAGGATGCTGGGGGTGATGGTGCAGGCGCAGCAGTAATCACACAGAGTCCAATAATGCAGTCCAGGGTCTTTTACTGCAGATCTTATCACAGACCCACCAGGAGTACAGGGAGGAATGGACCTGGGTGTCTGAGGGCATTCGGGCGAGCTCCACTGGTCAGGGTGAGTGGGTAGGCCTACCGTTCTCTCTCTGCCCTTGCTGACTATCTCCCCCTTTAGTGGTATGATAGCCCACGTCCCTGAGTTGGCCGTGTACTACGCCTGTATGGCTTGCGACTCGGGCCTTAGGTACCTATAGCTTCTCTGTGCTGTACCGGTCCCTCTGTGTGGCGGAGCTTCCAGGCTTCTTTGGCCAAGGGACCTAAAATCCCTCGCAGGTAGATGATCTGCTGCAGGACTTGCAATCCTGACAGCCTCGGATCCCAGTGTCCGGTATGTAGTTCTCTCTCAGCCAGGACCGACTCTCGTCGCCTCTGTCCCTGGCTTGCTGTTCCTCCTTAGCCTCCTGGACTCCTCAGCTGCCGTTGACCTGTCCCTCTCTTCTGGGAACCCTTCTGGATGCTTCAGAAGTGGGTCCTGGTCTCCCTAACCCTGCCCTCAGTACCAGCTTTTATAGGGGCAGCCTGCCCCCCCTACTGGCCTGGGACAGGAGGTGCTGCAGGCTAATGGTCCATGACCAGAGAACCTCCCTCCTGCTCTCAGACACAGCCTTACAAGTTTGTGGCATCCAGGCCTGGGGTGACACATTCCCCCCTAGTAAAGTTTAGTACTCCGGGACTAACAAGAAACACGAATACCGGGTATAAATTATAACATAAACACAACAGAGAAGAAAACAACAAACAACACCACATATTGCGTTCTTTAGGTCACAGCGTGGTCTGTGACCGGGTGTCCGTTTCACCCAGTAAGGCGAAGTCTTAACCGGTGCGGGGACATGTCCAAAGCAAACCCCAAGCGTTGGCCCTGGGCGTGGCTGCAAGGCGAAGCAAACTACTTTGGACCACTCGGGGCCACGCCAGACAGGTTTTTCTTCCGTGGCCGTCTTCGCAAGAGGCACCAAGTGCAACTATTTACAAGGTAGTTCGGTTATCCAAAGTTCATAACCTGTCAGTCCATATATGTAGAAAAACTGGAGAAAACACTATTAGTTACAGGTAAAAAACATATTAAATATATACATGGTACGTTTAGATCTCGCACTTATATCCTCCAGCGAGCTGGTGTTTGTCCCCTAGTGCTGCTGGTTGATCTCCTTAACCCACTGTCTGGTGGTGGACCAACCTGGCTTTCCCCACTACCATTGAGGGTACAGCTACTAGCTAGGTTCATAGGTAGGGCAGGCAGCTGTCCGCAGGTTCTTTGGCTTACCGCAGGCATGGCAGGCTCACTGTCAGCAGAGGGATGACTCTCCTGGGCTGCTGGCATGGGTTCTTCTGCCTCTGGGGCTGCTTGTGTGTCACCCTGGCCTGGATGCCACAAGTGTAATTAAAGCTGTGTCTGAGAGCAAGGGGGAAGTTCTCTAGTCAGGGGAACATTAGCATGCAATGCCTCCTGTCTCAGGCCAGTAGGGGGAGCAGGCTGCCCCTATAAAAGCTGGTGCTGGGGGCAGGGTTAGGGAGAACTGGATGGCCTGTCTCAGCATTGAGACTTGTCCCAGAGCAGAACAGGGACAGACAGTTGCACTGCACCTAAGAGGAAGTGTGGCAGGAGGAGAGCCACAAGCCAGAGACAAGAGGCGAAGCAAGCCTGTCTTGGCAGATAAGAGACTGACTTTACCAGACTTTGGTGTCTGAGGCTGGGAGGATTCCACATCCTCCAGCAAAGAACCAGTCCGCAATGGACTGTATATTCCTTGGCCTAAGAAGCCTGGAGGCCCTGCCACAACCGAAGGGACCAGTAAAGCCGTACAAGGCTGGGAGCAGAAAGGAACCCACGTCGCAGGCCATACAGGCGAGAATACACAGAAAGCTCGGAAACGTGGGCTGTTACCCTATAACGAGGAGATAGCCAGAAGGAGCGCAGAAAGCACGGTAGGCCTACACCCTCACCCTGACCAGGGCCAATTTCCCCGTTGCTCTCAGACATCCAGGTCCCCTCCTAGCTGGGACTGTTTATGGGTCAGTTTACCTGTTTCAGTAAAGACCCTGGACTGCAACCTATTGTCTGTGTGCTCCTTCGCGCCTCCAGCACTACCGGTACTGGGACTCTCACCACCATCACTCCCAACATCCATTATACTGCCCTGGGGCCGCACTCTTCCCGTGGGGAGTCACACTACCCTAGCTGCACACCTCATCAGCCCCAGCGGTCTGCATGCAGCGGCGGTTCCTAATAACCGCAATCCACGGGTGGCGTAGTCGGACATAAATATCAGCACATAATGGACTACCACTGGCCTGACCACCCTGAGCCACGGAACCTGGTTGCCACTACTACTCCCATCGGTCCCCCACTGCCCGGATCCGAGTGCCCCACGGCCCAGGGGGCGAGTCAGCTTTGGCGTAGTCGGCAGGATTTCGTGTCCACAACCACCGGGTACTGCGTGCCTGAAAAAGACTTTTGTAACTTACCTGTGGCGAAGTTTCCCGCCATCCGGAGTCGTTTCCCGCCATCCGGAGCCGATTCCCGCCATCAGACGCCATCTTGGACCGTTTCCCGCCGTCTTCTGCCGTCTTCCCGCCATCCGCAGCTGTTTCCCGCCATCGGACGCCATCTTCAGGACGCCGCGCGGGAAGAAGAGGGGCGTGGACGTCAAAACCGCGCGAGATCCGAAGCTCCGCCCACCGCACCGACGCTGCACAAGGTCCTGGAAGGGAGAGAGAGTGACGCTGACGTCATCAGGACGTGACGCCAGGTCCTCGTCCATAGCAGCAGCAGCGGAGCCGCGGCCTACAGAAGAGGATCGTCGGAAGGTAGGCCACGCTTAACTAGGGGGGAGGAAGATGTCGGACACGGAGGCGCCCACTACCACCAACGCAGCTGCAGCAGCGGTGATGCCATTTTCCCTGCCCTACATCCCTGGAGCGGCCTGGCTGCCCAAGTACTCAGGGGAGCCCCATGCCCTAACTGACTTCAAGGAAAGGCTATACAGTTTGTTCCACGTTTACCCCCTGACAGAGGAACAGAAGGTCAGCATACTGACAGGGCAGTTAACTGGCGCAGCCCAAAGGGAGGTAAAATCATGGCCCACTGAGGAGAAAAGGACTGTGAAGGGTATTCTGGCCCGGCTGTGGGGTACCTTTGACACACGTACCTCTGCTGAGATTAAAATGAGGTTCTATGGATGTAAGCAGCGGGCACAGGACAGCATCAGAGACTATGCCCTAAATCTGCAGGAAGCCCTGAGGGCTATTCAACAAACTGACTCTGGCAGTGTGCAGGAAACGGATAAGCTGCTAACAGAACAATTCATAGAAGGTCTGCTGTCTAGCGCCCACAGGGCCCAACTGCGCCTCATGTTCTTTCAGAACCCCGACCTGACCTTTGCCCAATTTAAGGACAGGGCCATAAGGGTGCTCCGTGAATCTGCAACCAGTGGCGCTATAAACCCCTGGAGCCCTGCTCTCACCTACCACCAGGAGGCGGCGCCCTCCTCTATGGACCCCGTGGGGGCTGATGCACAGGCCCTGAACCAAGCCCCGTCGAAAGACCTGCACCACCAAGTCCAGGAGCTGACCAGGAGCGTCGCGGCGTTGACCAGGACCGTCCAGGCATTACAAGTGGACCCGTCAAGACCCATCGAGCTGGCTTCAAGTCCGGAGGATGTCCCGTGGCGTCGACAGAGGAGGATCCCGTCGTTCCGAGGGAGGCCCACAGGCCGCTACACAGAGGATGGACAGCCCATTTGCCGTCGATGCAACCAGCCTGGACACACTTCCAGGTACTGTAATTTAAACGGGTCCAACCTGGGGCAGAGGGCCAACCCCCAGGCATAAGATCACCAGGCCCTTATAATTGGCGTGATAAGTACGTTGGGGGGCGCCCGGTTTTACCCGTGGTGCTGGACGGTATTCCCATGAGCGCCTTGCTGGATACTGGGTCGCAAGTAACCACTATCCCTTATGTACTTTTTAAGCAGTATTGGACTGATGCTGATATTGTCACGGGTGTGTCGCCACGAAGATCGTCACGATTACACAGCCTGACTTCTCGCAGCTGACTTTTTGGTGCTTGGTGTTTTCGGCAGTGAGGGAGTTAATTCTCTCTCTCTCTGTGCTAGACGAGGTCCAGCCTCACCCAGCTGCAATCAATGTTGCTGTAATGAGACTCCTTCATATGCCTGCTGGTCTGTTTGGGAAGTGTCGGTGAAAGCATTTCACACAGACTTACAGAGCGGATCGTTGTATTTGGAGTTTCTGAGATAAGTGTATTTGGAGTGTTTTTTCCCTTCCTCGCTTTATCATTTATCTCCTTTCCCGTTGGAGTTCCCTCTGTTGTAGTTGTGTAGTTTTTGTATGCAAGGTGGTTTGGGTTTTTCCCTTGTACTGTCTCGTTCGTCTAAGTACTGTGTGTGGGCATATTATTACTTGTCCTCTTTTGTTGTGATCGGGGTCCTTCTCAGGACTAGATTACTTAGGTGCAGGGATCCTCAGGAGGTAGGGGTTACGCTGGCGGCCTGGACCTCTGTACCTTTAACAGTACCTCCAGGTTGAGGGATTAGTCAGGGCCCCAGCTTAGGGTCAGCTTAGGCTCCCTACCTCCAGTATACAGAGACAGCGTGACAGATATCACACGGTATCCAGACAGTAACTTTAGCATCATCGCCAGTAATGTCTTACCCGTGCCGCAGATGGGGTTCAAGGAGATGACCATTAAAATTGGTAAAGTTGAACAGCCGGCACAGGGAGTAATTATTGTGGACATTGACCGTCGTGAAAGTCACCCTAAAATAACTGTGGGTACTAATGTAATTGAAAATTGTCTTTCAGAGGTAATTGTAATTCTACAACAGGTGGCGGTGAATGCTAGTTCCAGCCAACAGAGAGTCCTCAACAAGGAGATAAAAGCGCTGATGAGACGGCAGCAGGTCGAACTGTCTGGTGGTGAGACAAGGTTGAGGGATTAGTCAGGGCCCCAGCTTAGGGTCAGCTTAGGCTCCCTACCTCCAGTATACAGAGACAGCGTGACATTTTCACCGACCCACTTAGTTTTTCTCCAGCTACCATGGATCCAGTAGCCGGTCTAGCTCGGCAGTTGCAGAGTTTGTCCATGGAGCTGGCGGACGTTAGGTCCAAGGTTTTGCATCCTCTGGAGCAAGCCGGACCAGAACCTAAAGTAGCTCTCCCTGACAGGTTCACTGGGGGGCGGGACAAGTTTTTTGTTTTCTGGGAGGCATGCAAATTGTACTTTCGGCTGCGGCCTCGGTCATCGGGGAGTGAAGAACAAAGGGTGGGAATTGTCATCTCGCTCCTACAAGGGGACCCACAATCTTGGGCGTTCTCTCTTCCCCCGGGCTCCCCGGCTCTCCAGTCAGTGGATAGGTTTTTCGCTGCTCTGGGACTCGTATATGATGACCCAGATCGGATCTCCCTTGCTGAGTCTAAGTTACGTAGGATCCAGCAGGGAGATCGTCCGGCGGAGGAATTCTGTTCGGAGTTCCGTAGGTGGGCCACGGACACCCAGTGGAATGACCCGGCTCTTAGGAGCCAGTTTTGTCAAGGTTTATCCGACAAATTACAGGATGTGTTGGCACAGTATGACTCTCCCGCGTCACTGGAAGCCGCTATGGCCCTGGCTATTCGCGTTGACAGACGGCTTCGGGAGAGGTGCGGGATAACTCGACCCCCTGTGATGACTCCACCTCCTACAAGGTCCCCTCATATGGTGGTTCCCCTGGTCAGTCCAGAGGAGCCTATGCAATTAGGAGGGACATCTTTTCGGGGGAGGGGACCGGTGGTGTGCCATAAGACAGGAAGGTGTTTCTTCTGCGGGAGAAAGGGACATTTTATTGGGGGGTGTCCATCCCGTCCCTTGCAGAGTGAAGAGTCGTCGGAAAACTGTTGATCCCAGGTTGTGTGGTGGACGGCAATCTGGGAATAGGTATTTCGTCCCTAGGTTCGTCTCAGTTTCTCGTACCGGCGGAGGTGGTGGTGGGTACGAGAACTGAGAGGATATCTGTTCTTCTGGATAGTGGGGCCGGGGCTAATCTGGTTGATGCTCGGTTTGCCCGGGTTCAAGGTATGCGATTGAGTGAGTTGGCTAAACCCATCCCCATATTCTCGATCGATGCCAGGCCTCTCGGTCAGGGAAGTTTTTTGCAAGCTGTGCATGACGTAAAACTTCAAGTGGGGGCGATACATAAAGAACTGTTGTCTTGCTACGTGTTGGAGGGTCTTCCCGCTCCTATAGTGTTGGGCCTTCCTTGGTTAACTAAGCATAACCCGGTTATTAATTGGCAAACCAGAGAGATAAGCCAATGGAGTAAATTCTGTAATATAAACTGCATGAACACGGTCATCGGTGCGGTTACTCCTTGGGTCTTACCTCCATTTCTGGCGGACTTTGAGGATGTATTCTCGGAGAAAGGGTGTCAGGAACTACCTCCTCATCGCGAGTATGACTGTTCTGTAAAACTGCTCCCTGAGGCCAAGTTACCTAAAGCTAGGTTGTATAACCTTTCTGGTCCTGAGAGGCAGGCCATGAAGGATTATATTTCAGAAAGTCTGGCTAAGGGGCATATTAGACCTTCATCTTCACCGGTGGCTGCGGGGTTCTTCTTTGTTAAGAAGAAAGATGGAGGCCTACGCCCTTGCCTGGATTTCCGTGAACTTAATCGGATTACGGTCCGAGATCCGTATCCACTCCCACTTATTCCCGATCTCTTTAATCAGATCGTGGGCGCCAAATGGTTCTCTAAGTTGGATCTCAGGGGGGCGTACAATCTGATTAGGATGAAGGAGGGGGATGAGTGGAAGACGGCGTTTAACACTCCGGAGGGGCATTATGAGAACCTTGTCATGCCATTCGGTCTGACTAATGCCCCGGCGGTGTTCCAACACTTTGTTAATGACATTTTTCGCCGCCTGGTGGGACAGTTTGTTGTCATATATCTGGATGATATCTTAATTTACTCGCCGGATCTGGTGTCTCATCAGGAGCACGTTAGGCAGGTGTTACAGATCTTGCGGGATAATAAACTGTATGCCAAATGGGAAAAGTGTGTGTTCGCCGTACAGGAACTCCAGTTTTTAGGCTTCCTGGTTTCAGCGTCCGGTTTTCGTATGGACCCTGGGAAAGTGCGGGCAGTTCTTGAGTGGGATCGGCCAGAGAATCTTAAGGCACTACAACGTTTCCTGGGGTTTGCTAATTATTACCGGAAGTTCATTCGTAATTTCTCGTCCATGGTTAAGCCTCTCACAGACATGACTAAAAAGGGGACGGATTTTTCTAGGTGGTCTGACAAGGCTTGTCAAGCATTCTCCTCCTTGAAAAAATGTTTTGCCTCGGCACCCATACTCATTCAACCTGATGCGTCACAGCCATTCATTGTAGAGGTAGACGCTTCCGAGGTAGGGGTGGGAGCAGTATTGTCACAAGGTTCGTCCCCTGGTAAGTGGCATCCGTGCGCCTTTTTCTCTAAAAAATTGTCGTCCGCTGAGAGGAATTACGATGTCGGCAATAGGGAACTCTTGGCCATTAAGTTAGCCTTTGAGGAGTGGCGCCATTTTTTGGAGGGGGCAGTCCATCCGGTCACCGTCATCACCGATCACAAGAACCTGCTATATCTGGAGTCCGCGAAACGTCTGAATCCCAGACAAGCTAGGTGGTCATTGTTTTTTACCAGGTTTAATTTTGTCGTTACATATCGTCCTGGGTCAAAAAATGTAAAGGCGGATGCCTTATCTCGTAGTTTCCCTGGGGCCGGGAATACGGACGACCCGATTCCTATCCTTCAGGAGGGGGTGGTGGTTTCGGCAGTATGCTCTGAGCTGGAGGAGGAGGTATTGGAGGCTCAGGGGGATGCCCCTGTTGGACCTCCAGGGAGACTGTTTGTTCCAGATCAGTTGCGACAAAAGGTGATCGAGGCACACCATAACTCAGTTTTGGCAGGACACCCGGGGAGTAAAGCAACTGTGGATCTCCTCTCGCGTCGGTTTTGGTGGCCTAACTTACATAAGGAGGTGGTAACTTTTGTCGCGTCCTGTGGGGTTTGTGCGCGCTCTAAGACCTCACATACCCGTCCGTCTGGGGCCCTCTTACCTTTGAAGATCCCGGAGCGTCCTTGGACTCATCTGTCTATGGACTTTATTACGGACCTCCCTCCGTCTTCGGGTAAAACGGTCATACTCGTTGTAGTGGACAGGTTCAGCAAGATGGCACATTTTATCGCTCTTCCGGCTCTCCCTAATGCTAAAACTCTTGCGCAGGTGTTCATTGGGGAGATTGTGAGGCTTCACGGGGTACCCTCCGATGTGGTGTCTGATCGGGGGTCTCAGTTTGTGTCCAAGTTCTGGAAGGCGTTTTGTGCACGGCGGGGGATGCATTTGTCATTTTCATCGGCTTTTCACCCTCAGACCAATGGTCAGACGGAACGTATGAACCAGAGCTTGGAGACATATCTCCGGTGTTTTGTGTCAGAGAACCAGGAGGACTGGGCTTCTTTCTTACCTCTGGCAGAGTTTGCTCTTAATAATAGGCGGAGCGAGTCCACTGGTAAGTCCCCGTTTTTTGGGGCATATGGTTTTCACCCCCAGTTTTGTACTTTCAGTAGGGGGGGCTCTTCGGGGGTTCCTGAGGAGGAACGATTTTCCTCATCACTCGCTTCAGTATGGAGAGGGGTGCTGAAGAATCTGAATACTATGGGGAACCGATACAAACGTATGGCTGATAGGAGGAGAGTGTCTGGTCCGGACCTAAGTGTGAACGATCGGGTATGGTTGTCTACCAGGAATATTAAACTTAAGGTTCCCTCCTGGAAACTGGGTCCCAGGTTCATCGGGCCGTACAGAATCAGTTCTATTATTAATCCGGTGGCATTCCGTCTTGACCTCCCCCCTACGTTTAAAATTCACAACGTGTTCCACAGATCGTTGCTTAAGAGGTATGTGGCGCCGGTGGTACCGTCACCTTTACCTCCCCCTCCAGTGGTGGTCAATGGTAACTTGGAGTTCCAGGTATCAAGGGTCATCGATTCACGTTTTAATCGCCGGTCCCTTCAGTACCTGGTTCATTGGAAAGGGTATGGTCCTGAGGAGAGGATGTGGGTTCCTGCGTCGGATATTAACGCAGACCGATTAGTTCGGGCCTTCCACACGACTCACCCGGATAAACCTGGCCCTGAGGGTCCGGAGGCCCCTCGTAGAAGGGGGGGTACTGTCACGGGTGTGTCGCCACGAAGATCGTCACGATTACACAGCCTGACTTCTCGCAGCTGACTTTTTGGTGCTTGGTGTTTTCGGCAGTGAGGGAGTTAATTCTCTCTCTCTCTGTGCTAGACGAGGTCCAGCCTCGCCCAGCTGCAATCAATGTTGCTGTAATGAGACTCCTTCATATGCCTGCTGGTCTGTTTGGGAAGTGTCGGTGAAAGCATTTCACACAGACTTACAGAGCGGATCGTTGTATTTGGAGTTTCTGAGATAAGTGTATTTGGAGTGTTTTTTCCCTTCCTCGCTTTATCATTTATCTCCTTTCCCGTTGGAGTTCCCTCTGTTGTAGTTGTGTAGTTTTTGTATGCAAGGTGGTTTTGGTTTTTCCCTTGTACTGTCTCGTTCGTCTAAGTACTGTGTGTGGGCATATTATTACTTGTCCTCTTTTGTTGTGATCGGGGTCCTTCTCAGGACTAGATTACTTAGGTGCAGGGATCCTCAGGAGGTAGGGGTTACGCTGGCGGCCTGGACCTCTGTACCTTTAACAGTACCTCCAGGTTGAGGGATTAGTCAGGGCCCCAGCTTAGGGTCAGCTTAGGCTCCCTACCTCCAGTATACAGAGACAGAGTGACAGATATCACACGGTATCCAGACAGTAACTTGAGCATCATCGCCAGTAATGGCTTACCCGTGCCGCAGATGGGGTTCAAGGAGATGACCATTAAAATTGGTAAAGTTGAACAGCCGGCACAGGGAGTAATTATTGTGGACATTGACCGTCGTGAAAGTCACCCTAAAATAACTGTGGGTACTAATGTAATTGAAAATTGTCTTTCAGAGGTAATTGTAATTCTACAACAGGTGGCGGTGAATGCTAGTTCCAGCCAACAGAGAGTCCTCAACAAGGAGATAAAAGCGCTGATGAGACGGCAGCAGGTAGAACTGTCTGGTGGTGAGATCGGTAGCGTAAGACTGAGTGACCCATTCCCCATTTCCATGCCTCCCAAAAGTGAAATGATGATCTGGTGTCGGACTGCAATCGGGTTGAGAGGTAGAGACTACCAAGCCATGGTAGAACCCGTGTACTCAGACAGCAGGCCCACCATTTTGACAGCCCGTGGGGTGGTTGATGTCCGTCATGGGAGGGTGCCCGTCCGCATCCTCAACATTGGGGAGAGGGAAGTACACTTACCCAGATACGCTACACTCGCCAAACTGTTTGTTGTCGAACACAAAGCTATCAGGGCCGTGGAACCCTTGCTTCCATCTCCACAGGCGGAGGGTAATGGCTCCCAGAAACAAAAGGAGGACTGGTGCCAGAAACTCCACGTGGGTGCTGACTCCACTCCCCTGCACCAAAAACAAGGAGTCTACCGGGTGGTACAGGAGTACGAGAGAGTCTTTAGTAAGCACCCGCTAGACTTCGGCAGAGTAAAAGGGATAGAACACCACATCCCCACAGAGAGCCTCCCACCAATAAAAGAAAGACACCGACCTGTACCCCCTGCACATTATCAGAACGCAAAGGGCATGCTAAGAGAGATGAAAGAAGCTGGGGTCATTAGAGACAACTGTAGCCCCTGGGCAGCCCCCTTGGTTCTGGTGAAAAAGAAAGACGGCACCATGAGAATGTGCGTCGACTATAGACAAATCAACCGTATCACCCACAAAGACGCATATCCGCTGCCTAGAATAGAAGAGTCTTTAGCCGCACTAAAATCAGCTAACTTGTTTTCTACTTTGGACCTTACTAGCGGGTACTGGCAGGTTCCTGTGGCAGAGGCTGACAAGGAGAAGACCGCCTTCACCACCCCGATGGGACTGAGCGAATTCAACTGCATGCCTTTCGGGCTCTGCAACGCACCAGGGACCTTCCAGCGGCTGATGGAATGCTGTCTAGGGCACCGAAACTTTGAGACGGTCCTCCTTTACCTGGACGACGTGATCGTCTATTCGAAGACCTACGAGGACCATCTCAAGCACCTGGCCGAGGTGTTCGAAGCCCTGGCAGGCTATGGCCTGAAGGTGAAACCATCGAAGTGTCACCTGCTGAAACCAAAGGTCCAGTACCTAGGGCACGTGGTAAGCGCGGAAGGAGTGGCCCCCGACCCTGACAAGGTCACGGCAATCAAGAGCTGGCCAAGCCCCTCGAACATCAAAGAGGTGAGACAGTTTCTCGGGTTGGTAGGCTACTAACGAAGATTCATCCCCGGGTTCACCAAGATGGCAGCTCCTATGCAGGACCTCCTGATCGGACAGTCTAAGTCCAGGAGTCAAAAGCCACCCTTCAAGTGGGATAAACTGGAAGAGGAGTCCTTCCGCCAGTTGAAGATGGCCCTCACAGGGAATGAGATCCTGGCCTACCCTGATTATGGCCAGCCTTTTATCCTCCACACAGACGCCAGTAATGTGGGACTGGGAGCCGTACTGTCCCAAAACCAACAGGGCAGAGAAAGGGTGATCGCGTACGCCAGCCGGAAGCTGAGACCCACCGAGAGGAACCCGGAGAATTACAGCTCCTTCAAGCTAGAATTCTTGGCGGTGGTGTGGGCCGTGACGGAATGCTTCAAGCATTACCTGGCCTCCGCAAAGTTCACCGTGTACACGGACAACAACCCGTTGACACACCTGGACAATGCAAGACTGGGTGCCCTAGAACAGCGGTGGATGGCCCGTCTCTCCAACTATGACTTCGTGATGAAGTACCGGGCCGGCAAAACCAATGCCAACGCAGACGCCCTGTCGAGGATGCCTCACTTACCTGAAGGTGACGAAGACCCAGAAGAGCTGGAGGAGGTAGAACTCCCCGCGTTTCACCGGTATGGAGTCGCTCAATACTCCCACCGCGTGAAAGAGGAGGATCTAACAACCGTGATGATCAATCCCCTACCTCACCACAGCTGGGCCGAGACCCAAGATAGTGACCCTGCAGTCCGCCTGGTGAAAGATCTGCTGACCCGGGAAGACGCCCGCCTAGATCCAGATGCCCCAGAGGAAGCCAAGCAGCTATGGAAAGAGAAGAGCAAGCTGTTCCTCTACGAAGGCAAGTTGTGCAGAAGGATTGTCAACCACCGGACGCATGAGCTGACCTGGCAAGTCGTGGTTCCAAGGCGGGATGCAGCTATGGTCCTGGGAGCTTACCATGACAGAGCGGGACACTTCGGTTGGAAGAAACTGGAGTTCCAGCTAAGAGGAAGGTTCTTTTGGGTCGGCATGAGAGGAGCTGTAGAAAAGTGGTGCAGAGACTGTGGCCCTTGTCACCTAAGGAGGAAGGACCGCACCAGCCAGAAGACACCCTTGAGGCCCATCGTCACCACGCAGCCTCTTGAGCTGGTAGCTCTAGACCACGTCAAGTTGGCTCCAAGCCGGTCAGGGTACATCTACGCCCTGACAATCGTGGACCACTATTCACGTTTTCTCGTGGTGGTCCCGGTAAAGGACTTGACAGCCCAAACAGCGGCCAGAGCCTTCCAGCAATATTTCTGCCATCCACACGGGTATCCGGAACAGGTCCTGACAGACCAGGGTCCAGCGTTCGAGGCTGAAATCTTCCAGGAGTTCTGCAACCTCTATGGCTGTAAGAAGATTCGGACAACGCCTTACCATCCACAAACCAACGGGATGTGTGAGAAGATGAACAATATAGTCATTGATCTCCTGAAGACGTTGCCCCTGGAGGAACGCAGCCTGTGGCCAGAAAAACTGCCGGACCTAATAGACCTATACAACAATATCCCGGTGAATGCTACAAACTGCACCCCGGCTTACCTGATGCGAGCTAGACCAGGTAAGCTGCCCGTAGACCTGGAGATGGGAGTCCTAATACCTGAGGACACCTCCCCGGATGCGGACTGGGATACGGAAAGGCAACTGCAGTACAAGAAGGTACAGGAGAGTGTGGAGAAGAGCCTGGCCCAGGTGAGAGAGAGGCAAGAAAAACTCTTCAATCAACACGCCCCTGCTGGTCCCCTAGAACCTGGTGAGCAAGTCCTAAAGCGAAAAAGAAGGCTACATAAGTTGGACGACCAGTGGGAAAGGGAACCCTACACCGTACTGCAGTCTGACCACGACAACCCAAAGGTGTGCGTAATCACCAAGGACGGAGGAGAAACCACTAGTGTTGTCTCCAGAGACCACCTCAAAAGATGCCCCGAGCAAATCCGTAGTGCAGAAGAGGATCAGAGTGACCTTGAACCCGCAGAGGACAAGGAAGAAATGATCAGCACCGTTCTCGGAGAGTTCCCTCAGTCCTGGACTCGCATAAATGATGCCATAGTGGTACCTGTCCTGCATTTCCTGCAACCGGCACAGCAACAACCAACACCAGAGCCGGAAAGTGAAGAGGAGCAAGCGGTTCCAGAGGCAGAAGAGCCTGTACCAGCAGCCCAGGAGAGTCAACCCTCTGCTGACAGTGAGCCTGCCATGCCTGCGGTAAGCCAAAGAACCCGCAGACAGCTGCCTGCCCTACCTGTACACCCAGCTGGTAGCTGTAACCCTAACGCTAGTGGGGAAAGCCAGGTTGGTCCACCACCAGACAGTGGGTTAAGGACTCACAGGTTATGGACTTTTTATAACCAGGACCTTGTATGGACTGCGTTCGGAGCCTAACCAAGGAATGAACTAAGACTGTAAAGGACTTGGGGTAGGACAGACCCCCACCTGGTTAAGGCTCCCCGTTGTGTTGGTGATATGGACACCTGGTCACAGACCACACTGTGACCTTAAGAACTCAATCTGTGCGTCACTTGTATACTAATGTTTTATGGTATGCATATTGTCTTTGTATATTGTTTAGTCCCGGAGTACTAAATTTCACTAGGGGGGAATGTGTCACCCTAGCATGGATGCCACAAGTGTAATTAAAGCTGTGTCTGAGAGCAAGGGGGAGGTTCTCTAGTCAGGGGAACATTAGCATGCAATGCCTCCTGTCTAAGGCCAGTAGGGGGAGCAGGCTGCCCCTATAAAAGCTGGTGCTGGGGGCAGGGTTAGGGAGAACTGGATGGCCTGTCTCAGCATTGAGACTTGTCCCAGAGCAGAACAGGGACAGACAGTTGCACTGCACCTAAGAGGAAGTGTGGCAGGAGGAGAGCCACAAGCCAGAGACAAGAGGCGAAGCAAGCCTGTCTTGGCAGATAAGAGACTGACTTTACCAGACTTTGGTGTCTGAGGCTGGGAGGATTCCACATCCTCCAGCAGAGAACCAGTCCGCAAGGGACTGTATATTCCTTGGCCTAAGAAGCCTGGAGGCCCTGCCACAACCGAAGGGACCAGTAAAGCCGTACAAGGCTGGGAGCAGAAAGGAACCCACGTCGCAGGCCATACAGGCGAGAATACACGGAAAGCTCGGAAACGTGGGCTGTTACCCTATAACGAGGAGATAGCCAGAAGGAGCGCAGAAAGCACGGTAGGCCTACACCCTCACCCTGACCAGGGCCAATTTCCCCGTTGCTCTCAGACATCCAGGTCCCCTCCTAGCTGGGACTGTTTATGGGTCAGTTTACCTGTTTCAGTAAAGACCCTGGACTGCAACCTATTGTCTGTGTGCTCCTTCGCGCCTCCAGCACTACCGGTACTGGGACTCTCACCACCATCACTCCCAACATCCATTATACTGCCCTGGGGCCGCACTCTTCCCGTGGGGAGTCACACTATCCTAGCTGCACACCTCATCAGCCCCAGCGGTCTGCATGCAGCGGCGGTTCCTAATAACCGCAATCCACGGGTGGCATATTCAGACATAAACATCAGCACATAACGGACTACCACTGGCCTGACCACCCTGAGCCACGGAACCGGGTTGCCACTACTACTCCCATCGTTCCCCCACTGCCCGGATCCGAGTGCCCCACGGCCCAGGGGGCGAGTCACTTGCTCTTCTTGCTCTCCGGGAGGCTCCTGCTGGGTAGGCTGAAGGAAGTGTAGGACGGGTACCAGTATTGCTCCATTTATCTGAGTCCAGGTCCGGGGGAACTCTCCGAGAACTGTGCTGATCATCTCTTCCTTGTCCTCTGCGGATTCAAGGTCATCTTGATCTTCATTTGGACTCTGTAGTTGCTCGGGGCACAGACCCACCAGGAGTACAGGGAGGAATGGACCTGGGTGTCTGAGGGCATTCGGGCGAGCTCCACTGGTCAGGGTGAGTGGGTAGGCCTACCGTTCTCTCTCTGCCCTTGCTGACTATCTCCCCCTTTAGTGGTATGATAGCCCACGTCCCTGAGCTGGCCGTGTACTACGCCTTTATGACTTGCGACTCGGGCCTTAGGTACCTGTAGCTTCTCTGTGCTGTACCGGTCCCTCTGTGTGGCGGTGCTTCCAGGCTTCTTAGGCCAAGGGACCTAAAATCCCTCGCAAGTAGATGATCTGCTGCAGGACTTGCAATTCTGACAGCCTCGGATCCCAGTGTCCGGTATGTTGTTCTCTCTCAGCCAGGACCAGCTCTCGTCGCCTCTGTCCCTGGCTTGCTGTTCCTCCTTAGCCTCCTTGACTCCTCAGCTGCCGCTGACCTGTCCCTCTCTTCTGGGAACCCTTCTGGATGCTTCAGAAGTGGGTCCTGGTTTCCCTAACCCTGCCCTCAGTACCAGCTTTTATAGGGGCAGCCTGCTCCCCCTACTGGCCTGGGACAGGAGGTGCTGCATGCTAATGGTCCATGACCAGAGAACCTCCCTCCTGCTCTCAGACACAGCCTTACAAGTTTGTGGCATCCAGGCCTGGGGTGACACAGTAGCAGCAAATCCACACCATATAATTCAGTGCTTTTTATAAATCATCTGCTCCCGTTATTCAATCATTGTACGATGATAAACAGCTATTCACACACACATTATGATGCCCCCACAGTACATTCCCCCGACAAAGTATGATGTCCCTGACGCGCCCCCTGGGCCATATTCTTTAGGGGAATACCCGGAGCCGGATCAGATGGGGGTTGTAGTCTCCGAGTGGCTGTGACCCGGTCCGTGCCCAGGGTGTCAAGCTCAGTGTGTGGCAGTCCTTACTGATGTTACTAAAGTTCTTTATGTCGACTACGCCACCCGTTGGATTGCGGTCACTACGGCCGCCGCTGCAGCAGGGTCCGCTGAGGCTGATGGTGTTGGTGCAGCTTTAGATAGTATAACCCCCAACGGGAGGGGTATGGCCTCAGGGGGTCAGGTGCAGAGGATGGGGGTTGTGGTGGTGCAGCGTAGATGATAATTAAAGACAGAGTCGGGTTGTGCAGTTCAGGGTGTTTACTTACTGCAGATATTCCGGTCACTCCGGCCTTGAGTGACCACCCGAGCCGTGCTGCGTCCACCAGGTCCTGGATTCAGCCAACCCCCAAGCAAGTCCGGAGCGTGTCCCTGAGCCCTCCTTCTTGTCCTTTCTTCTGGCCGTCCCCACCAGGGATCCACCTAGGTCCAGCTCCCTCGGGCCTTCTGTTGGGAGACCCTTGGCCTTGGGTTCCCTGACCCTACACGTGGTTTGCCTTCAGGGTGGATGTGGTGGGTGGCCGTGGCAGATCCTGCCCACGGCCTCCGGTCTCTGGCTGAGGTATGCTTTAGCCCCCACCAGTTTGGGATCCGGTACCCAGTTGCCAACTCTTCACCCGGTGATGGACTTTGGGTTCTCAGAGTCCTTTTCTTTCACCCCCTCTGGGTCTTTCTTCCTTTCTCCTCTCTCACTCTTGCTCTGGGGCTGCTCTGCTCCTCTGCTCTCCTCCTCTGGCTTCTCACAGACTGACTGACTGTGGCAGACTGACCGACTGTGGCAAACTGACCCTGATCTTAGATGGTGCCCACCTTAAATACTCCCTCTATGTGTGAGCTCAGGTGACCAGCACCCAATGAGCTCCTATCTTTACCCAGGCTGCTCCCCCTATCTGCCCCTACACTACTGGGATGTACCACCCCCCTCCCACTCCAGCCAGGAACAGACTCGGTCGTACCTGCACATTTCTAAGTGGGAGTACCGTTGGTCTGTTCCTCGGAAATGGGATGTGTGTAGTGCATGCAGCTTTCTGAGCTCAGTTCCACACGCCATCCTTACCCGGGAGTGGAATATCACACCTCAGGGTTGAGGTGCAATACCCCTGTAGCAGCCGAATCCTCAGGGTGCTACATCCCCACAGTACATTCCACCACACACAGTATGATGTCCCCACAGTACATTCCCCCCCACACACAGTATGATGTCCTCACAGTACACCCCCCCACACACAGTATGATGGCCCCACAGTACATTCCTCCCCACACACAGTATGATGCCCCCACAGTACATTCCTCCCCATAAAGTATGATGTCCCCACAATAGATTTCTCCACACACAGTATGATGTCCCCACAGTACATTCCCCCCACACATACAGTATGATGCCCCCACAGTACATTCCTCCCCACACACAGTATGATGCCCCCACAGTACATTCCCACACACACAGTATGATGCCCCCACAGTATATTCCCCCTCACACACAATATAATGCCCCTACACAGCATGATGTCCCCACAGTAAATTCTCACACACAGTATGATGCCCCCACAGTAAATTCCCCCACACACAGTATGATGCCCCCACAGTACATCCCCCCCACACAAAGTATGATGTCCCCACAGTACATTCCCCCCCACACACAGTATGATGCTCCCACAGTACATTTTCCCCACACACAGTATGATGTCCCCACAGTACATTCCCCCACACACAGTATGATACCCCCACAGTACATTCCCCCCACACACAATATGATGTCCCCACAGTACATTCCCCCACACACAGTATGATGTCCCCACAGTACATTCCCCCCACAGACAGTATGATTCCCCACAGTACATTCCTCCCCACACACAGTTTGATGCCCCCACAGTAAATTCCCACTCATACACAGTATGATGCCCCCACAGTACATTTCTCCAACACACAGTATGATGCCCCCACAGTACATCCCCCCCACACAAAGTATGATGTCCCCACAGTACATTCCCCCCCACACACAGTATGATGCTCCCACAGTACATTTCCCCCACACACAGTATGATGTCCCCACAGTAAATTCCCACACATACACAGTATGATGCCCCCACAGTACATTTCTCCAACACACAGTATGATGCCCCCACAGTACATTCCCCCCACACAGTATGATGTCCCCACAGTACATTTCCCCCCCACACACAGTATGGTGTCCCCACAGTACATTCCCCCACACACACAGTATGATGTCCCCACAGTACATTCCCCCCACACAGTATGATGCCCCCACAGTACATTCCCCCACACACAGTATGATGTTCCCCTCTACGCCAGTCTTTTCACCGAGCTAAATACAACTCTCAGCAAAAAAAGTTGTGGACTGGCTCCGTACCATCTCTGGCCACATTCACCTGTCCACGTGTTTGTGGTTAGGCAGTCCTTCCACTGGGGAGGGCACGGGTAATGTTGTGGGACCCATGCTTGTGGAAGGCGGAGACAATACCGGAAAAAATAATGGCGGCTGGGGACCGAGTATAGATACCCAGTCGCCGCCGCCATAAGATTGTGGACAGCTTCCGCCTCCACGAGCTTAAAAAGCCATATTTCAAGTGCAAGCAGCTGCCCAGAAATCTGGCAGTTTAGTGTTGCGGCCTGTGGGTGGGTGAATGGCTGCATACTTGCACTTGCATTTCAAGTAACAGAAAACTAAGCAGATGGTGGCCTCTATCATCATCATGGCCTCACCTCGGCACTATGAACTCTCCAGAAGGAGAAGCCAGGGCCCGCCGGAGTAGTCTCCGGTTCTCTGGTGGGCCCGTCCAACCCTGCCGAAAAGCTGCCCTGGCTAATAAAATTGTGGAGGAAGGTTTCCGGACACTCTGTGGCTGCCTTTTTAATGTGGATCGGCCATGCTTATGCATGTTATTTCTCAAAAAGCATTACAGATCAGGCCATTGTCCAACTCTGTATTCAAGAAATAAAATGCGAAAAGAAAGATGTGTGTGTGTCAAAGCACCACCGACAAGTGCGAGTTGATGTTGGACGGACTGCCATTGCTTCTGCAACAAGCTGAATTACAGGACTTCCTGGGAGAAATGACACCCAGGTTAGATACGGTTTCCCTCTATGCCAGTCCTTTCACCGAGCTAAATACAACTGTCAGCAAAAAAAAAGTTGTGGACTGGCTATGTACCGTCCCTGGCCACGTTCACCTGTCCACATGTTTGTGGTTAGGCGGTCCTTCTCAGTAAGTGCACTGGGGAGGGCACGGGTAATGTTGTGGGACCCGTGCATGTGGAAGGCAGAGGCGATACCGGGAAATATAGTGGTGGCTGGGGAAAGAGTATGGACACCCGGCCGCCGCCGACATGAGGTTATGAAAAGCTTCTGCCTCCACGAGCCTAAAAGGCTACATTTCAAGTGCAAGTAGCTGTCAAAAATTTGTCAGTATAGTATTGCAGCCGGTGGGTAGGTGGGTGGCTGCCTGCATACTTGCACTTGCATTCCAAGGAACTGAACGCTGAGGAGGGACAAGGACGTGGACGGTGATTGTTGCAAGTCTGTAACGACAGGTCCATGGCGGGAGGCATCTTCGCATGCGCCAAGCATCTCTTATGATGGGCACACTTTTAGGCAGTGACCTGGGAGTCAGAGATGCTTCCATGCTGTTCCCATGTCTTTTCAGCACTGTATGCATGTGTCTGATGACGTGTCACACAACACATGGCCAGATAAGGTTGTAAAATGTTAAAATGACATTTCCTGGTGAATGCATTTGTGTTGGTTGAAAGCAATGCAAAAGTGCAAAAACGCATCAAAAACGCTACGTGTGAACATAGCCCAAGGTGTGGAGGAGTATCTTTGTTTTTGGTTATTTATTTTCCCTTATATACAAGTCATAACCCTGGAAAGGATGTTCCTTAACACACTTCCCAGGAAAATCCATTTTGGTTTCGTTTTTGTATGTTTTATTGTGAGTCCGTAAAAGTGGCATAAATATTTCTGACAACGTTGTTGACAGCAGTGACCTGGGAGTCAGAAATGCTTCCAGGGGTCTTCCCCATGCTGTTCCCATGTCATTTGAGCACTGTTCCCATCGATTTGGGCAATTTTTAGGCCCTCTGCAGACCGCCGGGGGGAGCCGCCTGAAAAATGCTCGAGTTTCCCATAGACTTACATTGGGCTCATTGCTCGGGTCGAGCAGCCGAGTATTCCAATGTGCTCGACCCGAGCATCGAGCACCCGAGCATTTTAGTGCTCGCCCATCACCATTAATGACGTAAATGATTGATCACTTGGGTCACTTATCATTAATTCTTCAATATTTGTCACAGTTGTTAATAGTAAACTCTCCAACCAATGAGGTAAATGTTATTTGGTAAAAAAAGACACGCGAGGAATAAATATACACAATATTTCCCATAATATGACTATTATATCTTTGAGGAATGTTCACAAGTGGCATTTTTTTCAGGGTTATTTTTCTGCTGCTAAAACACTGCGTTTTACAGTACCAGCTTAGTGAATGAGATTTCTAAAGTCTCATTCACATGCTGCGTTTTTTTCCTTTTTTTATTTTAAATTTGCAGGATGTTAATTCTTTCAGGGGTTTTGCAACATTTTTCACCCATTCAAATGAATGAAAAAAAAAACCCACAAGTATAAACACTGCAAAAACACAGCAAATAAGTGTGGATTGTATGCAGTGTTTTTCCTGAGTACAACCTGGTTTTTGGTGTGGAAAAAAATGCTGCAAAAACGCAACGTGTGAACATTCCCTTATCCTGGTTGTGTTGTATTTGGAAATAAAAGAGGACGGCCAAAAAAGCATATTGCTAGGCAGCATGTATGTGTGTAGAGCCATTCCTTGAAGATTCCATCACAAGATTCCATGATGACATCACAGGTCATGGTCGGGCATTATGACATCACAGCTCACAGTCACTATATATACAATGTACACAGGTTCACGGCTGCCTTTGTTGGCTTCATAGTGACTGAGCGCACTTGCAGTTTCTCGCTATTCTATAGTGACTGATCGCACTTGCAGTTTCTCGCTATCCCATAGTGACTGAGCGCACTTGCAGTTTCTCGCTATTATATATAGTGACTGATCGCACTTGCAGCTTCTATGGCTGAATTACTTTTGGACAATCTTCAAGTAGAAGCTCTATGGGAGATTCTTACCACCAATCGCCCTGAGATTGTGCTTCTACCACCCGATGGCGTCCTCAGCTTCACTCACCGGCTGGTGGTGGAGCTTGTAAGGGACTGCCTGACCAAATACCACCGAGGTCATCTCACCTCAGAGTATCTGACGGATTTACCTCAGAACATCAGGGCATTACTACAGCAGGTAAGTGGCGGAAGATCCGCATAAAACTTCTCAATAATGGATAATAATGGTGGGATAGAAGCAGGGGCTGATTAAGAGTAGCCAGGGCCCTGGGCAGTTTAGGAGCCGTGGGCTCCCAGCACCCGATGTATCACATGACATGTCACAAAATTGCCTTTGATAGATCATGTGATAAGTCACGCGATTAACATGCAGGTGCTCGGGTGCACTACACATAACAGAGCGCTATACATAATAGAGCAGGGGTGGGAAAGTAATATTACTGAGGGGCCACATGAGAGATGTGACTGTTGTGTAGGCTGAATCAATAGGCTGAAATTAATTCTGCTCAATATTAACATATGAATTATATTTTATATTATTAACTGTATCACTTAATATTGAGCAGAATTAAGTGTGCTGGCATCCCCCTACATACAGAGAGCCCACACACATACCCTATATACAGTAAGAGCCCACACACAGCACCCTTTATACAGTAAGAGCCCATACATAGCACCAATGTACAGTATGAGCTCACACACAGAATCCTATTTAGAGTATGAGCCCTCACATAGCTCACTATATACAGCCAAGCTCTCACATAGCCCTCTATATACAGTATGAGCCCTCACATAGCCCGCTATAAATAGCTGAGCCCTCACATAGCCCCCTATATACAGCATGAGCCCCCACACACTTTAAATATTGCTTGGCAGCATGTATTTGTGCAGAGCAGCCGCTATAAGATTCCATCACAAGATTCCATGATGACATCACTAGTGATGGTCGGCCATTATGACATCAGAGCTCACAGTCACTGTGTACAATCTACACAGGGTCATGGCTGCCGTTGTTGGCTCCATAGTGACTGAGCACTTGCAGTTTCTCGCTATGGAACATTAGGACATTCCACAGCAGGTAAATGGTGGACGCTCCGCACAAATCTTCTCCACAATAATGGATAATAACGGTGGGATAGAAGCTTCTTCTTTCTTCCAATATAAAACAGGACAAGACCCCAGATATGTAGTCAATGTATCTGCAGAGAGGAGCAGATGTCAGATACAATGGCGGCCTTCATTGTGATCTTTCTCATCTCGAGATTATTCATTTGTGTTTCTTTTCTTCTTTATAGGCTGAAAAAAGATCTCAATATAGAGATTTGTCTTTTGTTAAAGAACTGGCCGAAAAAGTCCTGTGTGTACTGGAAGGTCCGGCCCGCTCATCGGAACGCCCGGTAAGGATCCATCATCTTCTCTATCACACGTCCTTGTTTTCTGATCTTCTCCAGATCACCAGCCAGATATCAGAAGATCTGGTGTTAGATCTTATCGGCCTCCCTGTCAGCCCCTGGCAAGCACAGGAGGTAATATGGCCGCCTGTCTCTGCTGATGGCAGTCTGTATTCTGCAGATGTAGTCACAGCTCAGTGGTGGGAAGTCTGTATTTCCGCCTCTGTCTCCCTCTATTATCCATATTAATGTTTTTGCAATGTTACCTCATCTTAATCCATTTTATCTGATAAAAGTCCTCATGATGGCGCCTGATCTGTATAGTTACAGTTGGTGCGTCTGTAAATGCGGGTTTAGTCCTTCCTGATTTGTGGATTTGGTGATTTAGTGGAAGGTTCCTCGTGGTAATTCTATATATTCTATCAATCAGGAGACACCAGAAGGCGACACCGAAGACGAGCAAAATGTGACCCCAGAGACCCCTGACCCTAATACGAGTCAGCCGGGGCCGAGCAGCGATCTGACTACAGGTGAGCCGATCACACAACCTTCTACCGGAAATATCCAGATATTATAGAGAACAGGGGATAATGTAATAGTTACTCTTTCCACTCTGTAATCAAACATACAGAGAGCCAAAATGAAAAACTTGGAAAAAGTCACGAGCCAACCAGAATGCAGTATAATGGGTCCCACAAAGTCCTCCATAACGAATAATGGGTCCCACAAAGTCCTCCATAATGAATAATGGGTCCCACATAGTCCTCTATGCAGAATAATGGGCCCCACATAGTGCTCCATGCAGAATAATGGGCCCCACATAGTCCTCCATACAGAATAATGCCCCACATAGTCCTCCACACAGAATAATGGGCCACACAAGTCCTCCAAACAGAATAATGGGCCCCAAAAAGTCCTCCACACAGAATAATGGGCACCAGATAGTCCTCCATACAGAATAATGGGTCCCACAAAGTCATCCATACAGAATAACGTGCCCCAGATAGCCCTCCATACAGAATAATGGGCCCCACATAGTCCGGCACACAGTATAATGGGCACCACATAGTACTCCATACAGTATAATGGGCACCACATAGTCCTCCATACGAAATAATGGGCCCCACATAGTCCTCCATACAGAATAATGGACCCCACATATTCCACCATACAGAATAATAGGCCCCACATAGTCCTCCATACAGAATAATGGCCCCACATAGTCCTCCATACAATATAATGGCCCCACATAGTCCTCCATAAGGAATAATGGCCCCACATAGTCCTCCTTATGGAATAATGGCCCCACATAGTGCTCCATACAGAATAATGGCCCCACACAGTCCTCCACACAGTATAATGGCCCCACATAGTCCTCCATACAGGATAATTAACCCCACATAATCCTCCATACAGAATAATGGGCCCCACATAGTCCTCCATACAGAATAATGGGCCCCACATAGTCCTCCATAGAGATTAATGGGCCCCACATAGTCCTCCATACAGTATTATGGGCCCCACATAGTCCACCGTAGAGTATAAAGGGCCCCACATAGTCCTTCATAGAGAATAATAGGCCCCACATAGTCCTCCATACAGTATTATGGGCCCACATAGTCCTCCATAAAGTATTATGGGCCCCACAAAGTCCTCCATAGAGAATCATAGGCCCCACATAGTCCTCCATACAGTATAATGGGCCCCACATATTCCACCATACAGAATAATAGGCCTAACATAGTCCTCCATACAGAATAATGGCCCCACATAGTCCTCCATACAATATAATGGCCCCACATAGTCCTCCATAAAGAATAATGGCCCCACATAGTCCTCCATACAGAATAGTCATTTCTCCATTATATTGCTGTATTATGTCTGTAGGATTAATATCCTCTAATACATTTTATTTCCTCATCATTTTATCGCTATTTTAGAAACAACTGAGCTGTTGGATCCTGACAGTGTAATCTTAGAGATCCCGGAGATCCAAGAACCTGCCGGTGTAAGTATTATAGAGGGAGATGTCTGTGTATCACCAGATCACGGGGTGTAAATGACCCGTCCAGTATTATCCCCCATATAACCAGGGGGCGCCTCTATTATTAGAGGAGATGACACTATTGCATTAGATAATAGCGTTTATATTATAGGGAATCCGTCAGCAGGTTTCTGCTCACCTATCGGATCAGTGACATCAGCTGGGACATAATATAGGGGGAGACGTTTCTGCATCTGGAGATTTTCTCCAGCAGCTTCTAGATCTTAATATCATTTCTTCTTCTTCTTCTTTTCTAGGACTTGATGGAATCATTGATCCAGGCGAGAAAGCCGCGTATGAGCGACTACGAAACATCTAAGCTGATCAGCAGCGGATCTTTTGGGTGAGATTTCAGTTAGCATAAGCCACATTTCTCAGGGTTCCCTATGATAATGCTTCATCCTCTGTGCTTTGCCATTCAGTCTTATCATAGGGACATGATCTGAGGTGAAAGGTGATAACGTGACCTGGGTGAGGGTCCGGCAGACGTGGCATTGTGCAGACTTCCCATAGGTGATAATGTGACCTGGGTGAGGGTCCGGCAGACGTGGCATTGTGCAGACCCTCCCATAGATGATCTATGTAGTATTATTTAATGTATTTCTAGATGTGGATTTCTAGTAATGGTCGGACTTCTGGTATTAAACATTAGAACAGAAGATCATATAATGACTTCTATAGACGGACTGTTAATAAGGATTCACTATAAACCATGGTTTCTTCTTCTCTCCAGGTCCGTCCACTTAGTTCACCATAAAGACTCACAGAAGATCTTCGCTATGAAGAAAATTGCCAAGCGGGACCTGGATACTCCAAAACATGTGGAAGGGGCCTATCTGGAGAGGGACATCCTGACATTCGCTGACTGTCCCTTTGTGACCTCCATGCTCTGCTCCTTCCCTACTAGATCTCACCTGTGTATGGTCATGGAGTATGTAGGAGGTAGGACATGTACATGTATTATATTCAGCCCATGTCTGCTGACATCTTATCACCGCTCATATCATTAGGACTTGTCCCCGTGGACGGTTACATCCCCGCAGAGCATTTACTATAGATATTATGGAAAGTCATTGATGTGTGTGATCTCCCTGTATGTCCGCACTGAGCACGTCAGTATCGCCAGCTGTAGACGAGATGAGACATCACTTTATTAGTGACATGGACGACATCTCACCATGACCTCAGACTAATATTCTGTGCTCTATACATTATATCTGTATATATTCTCTCCTGCCCCAATGTCTCCGCTCACTTCTCATGATCCATCGTGGTGATCTGCTGTATAAACCCCTCACCGCTCATATTTCCTTTCTTCTATAGGTGGAGACTGTGGGACCCTCCTAAGCACCAGGGGTCCTTTATCTGTCCCCTTGGCCCGCCTGTACTTTGCTGAAGCGATACTTGCTGTGGAATACCTGCACAGCTATGGTGTGTTGCATAGAGACCTGAAGCCAGAGAAGTAAGTGCCCCCTATAGTTTAATAAAGGGGGGAAAGTTATCATTTATTACCACACAGCCCGTGAGCCTAAAACCATCTTCTCTTTCACAGCCTCCTGATTACACCGGCTGGACACATTAAAGTCGCCGATTTTGGGATTTCAAAAGTTGGTGTCATGATACCAGAAACCAACACCCACAAGGAATCATTGGAGGACATCGCCAGAGAGTTCCAGGACCATGAGGTTGGCATCACTTACAGGAACTTAGATGGTTCTTTACAAATCTCATCACACTATTGTCTCTTCTCTACGTTCTTCATTTCTAGAGAACTTTTCAACTGATATTTTATCTTCTGTCATTGAGTTTTTATGTCGAGAACTTGTCATAATAATAATTTCATCGATTCTCATTTCTACCTTCTGTTGGTTTCCAGGACTGTGGCACCCCGCTTTACATGGCCCCAGAAATCATTCTGAAGAAAGGCTATGGAAGACCTGCCGACTGGTGGTCAATGGGAATCATCCTGCATGAGTTTCTGGTGGGATATGTACCATTTCATGGGGATTCCCTATCTGAGCTCTATAAAAATATTGTCACTGGTAAGTAGAATAATCCGATCATTGCTTTGACTGGTTACATGAATTTAGTTATTTCCTCTACTTTATCTTACAGTCCAAAACAGAGGTTTTATTTTCTGTAATTTTCTATATAACAGGAGACATAATTTGGGATTGGGATCGCGCTCCTCCCCCCGATGCTCAGGACCTTATTAATGACCTGCTCAGAACAAATCCTGCACAAAGACTTGGGACAGGTAACTGATATACTTTATTAGTATTAATATTCACTTTTTACAACGAGGACTCTTCGCTCCTGTCCATGAGGATCAGCACTTCTCTATCTGCTTGCCTATTTCTAGTTCTCCATAATATAACTTTCAGTTTGTTTCCTTCGGTTTTGTCATTACTTAAGATTAAGATATACTGTTCAGATATGGAGCAGCCTCTAACAATGTCCGCATCACTTTTGTTTTTCTTTTTCCAGGAGGAGCATTTGAGATCAAGAGTTATCCATTCCTGAGTGACTTAGAATTTGAAAACCTTCTAAGTCAGAAGCCGGAGTACATTCCTCGGCTTGTTTCAGATGAGGACACCAGCTTATTTATCAGTAAGTAGAAGACGTCATCTAGACTAAGCGGCTGTTTGTCTCGTCTTCAATAATATGTGACAATCGGTTCCCATTAATAGTAGTGATAAATGGTGACTGTGTTATACTGACAACCGCTAATAACACTTCATTACCTATGTCTTGTAGATCATGCTGATACAAACAAGCCTATTGTCTCAGAGGAGAAGGACACAAGTGAGGATAATGAGAGCCTTTTCTTCCAAAATTTTACAACATCCTCTAAAAGGCTTTCTAAAGTAAGTGATCAATAAATCCAGAATACATAAAAAGACCTGTAAAAGTAAAAAATTGAATTTCATATCTTATTTTTGTCCTTTTTTAGCTCTGTACCACCGCTATCAAGTTTCCTCCAGAGTGTACCCCGGCATCCAGCAGAAACATCTCAGATATGTGAGTAGATTATGGGGTCATTATTGGGAGCTCCAGGCTAATATATGTGCACAATACCAAATATAGGACATAAATACCATAATATTGAATGCAGCATCCACCGCCCCATGATCAGCGGTCATTGGCTATTGGCTTCAGAATCCGCTGGAGATAACAACCCATAATTGCTGCCGGTCAGGCATTGTTAGTTTTGCCCACACTGCAGGAGATATGTAGTATTACATGCCGGCCATTGTTGCTAGTTGTTTCCATAGAAGGTAGTTTTGAGCAGGAGACTTCCCCACTATGACTTTCATATGTCCTATTAAGCCTTATAGTTGGGGTTCTTCTAGTGAGACAATCCCATTTATACTGAATTTACTTGTGATTTACACGTTTTTCTTCTTCCTAACAGGCAGAAAGGATCTTTTCCTGAATCTGCTAGAGACGATGCTATAACCAGCTTGCCGTCCTCGTCCCCATTGTCAGGTATGTACATGTCTATAGCACAAACAATGTGAATTTTGTCATCAAGGGTGAAATATTTCCACATAGTTTTTCTTTAATGGGTCTCCTATGTTATCCATGTTTCAAGGAACCCAATTACTTTGCCCATGGGCCCATACTGTGTCTCCATTTCTGTAATTTTGTACAGTATTATCATGGATTCTGTGATACATTGTTGCATCCAGTAACCTCCGCCATCATAATGAGATATCGTCTCCTATAGTAGAATATCGCTCATTAGGGATGCACCATATGGCGGCACACAGGGCGTTCACTGCTCCATATTAGTGACACATCTAATGCCCCTCATATGAGGTCATGTCCGGTATATAGGACTTATTCTGCCCTATTGTGTAATACCAGATTGTCAGGACTATAGGGGACAGGACTAGAACAATCTATGTACTATATACAGGAGCGATACAATGCAGACCCCATAACAATATGTCTTTAGTGAGTTGTTGTTTTTTCTTCTTTCTGATCAGAATTTCCAGCTGACAACGAAAAATCAGAAAATGGGAAAAAGGGGAAAAAGAGACGAGGTAAGTGTGAGAGTCATCTCCATGTTGTGTGATGTCGTCAGTGAGAATAATTCATGTGGAGCAGATGTCATCTGTCGGAGATGGGATTGTCACATGTATGATGGCTGACGATGATCCCTGACCTCTGTGTGATGAGATTCCTCTGCTGTCCGGCCACAGTGACCGCACAGTAGTATCATGTCATATGGAGTCCCATCACTTACATTATATTTCCTTCTCTTCTCATAGGTTCCATCTTCCGCCGGATCTTATCATCCTGCCGGCGTGGATTATCCAGGGCTGCTCGCGTATTTGCGTGTTGTCACCGTTCCCCTAGAGACATCTAAAAGACGGTAAACCTCCGCATCCAGCGCCCTGAAGTCCAGCAGATCCACCATCACTGCTGGAGCTGTACAGAAGGACCTTCACCATCTACCGGTGGCCTTCTGACTGTTACATCTCTGCCCGGACAATCTCAGTATCACCTCTGTCACCAGGCTCCGCGGTATTCATACTGCTCGCAGACGTGGCGGTTACTGATCACCTGGTATCTGACCCCGGCTGTCCTCCTGACTATGAGTTTGCCTACTGATTCTGTTCCTGGTTTTGTCCCTCCCTTCTATCCTAATATTAATAAAAAAAAAATACAATTATTATTACTGAGATCTTGGTTCATCCATCAAACTTTACTCTGCATTTTGTTAACTGATAAAAATAATTTATTGACACTTCTGCTTTTAAAAGGATATATAGAGTATGCTTATAATATATATACAGTATGCTGATTATATATACATGGTGACAAAGTCACTGGCAAAGTGCTGGAGGGGAGGTATGTTTCACTGAGGCTATTAGCTTCAGTGATTTGAAGCCCATAAGTTTTACACCAGCATACTATGTGTTGAGAGGGATTAATCGGCCATATTAAGGGCTGGGTTTTTGTGAACGACCATAGAACGGGTTGGGAGGTCATTCACCATATCTCCACCCCAGGGTGGGGACTAGGATGTATATAGTCGTCCTTCTAAGGCATTCAGTGTTCAGTAGGGCTGTAGAGAGGAACTCCAGCGCTTTGTGTCCTAAGAAGGAAAAGCTGAACTAGTGGATGGTTGTTCTCCTGAGCGGGCAGATCCCCACAGCAACACGGCTGTATGTTATGTTTTGTTTTTCCTTAGGTCAGAAAGCACGTATTTATTTTTGCTAACTCCTCACTGGCTTATGCAGCATCTACAAATAAACCAGTGAGAGACTTAAGGAGACGGCGCTCCGGTGGCTACTTCTGTGTGCAACTGAGTGGGCCGATCTACCATAGTATATATAAGGCGGCATGCGTGTCTTTGTCTGAAGATTCGATAAACTGCGCATGCGTGATGCGCAGCCTGGCTCCAGAGAGAAGCAGGCATCCAGCCGTTACAGGTAAGAGGAGGTGTATGGCGCCGGAGATCGCGGGATGCGTAGACACTGAACGCATACCGCGATCTCCGGCGCCATACTTACATATTTACCTGACCGGGAGGAGCGTTGCTGCGGCGCCTCTCTTTGCTGGAGACCGGGGGCGGAGTGAAGGCGTCAGATTGACGCATGCGCATTGCGCTATCCGGCGTCATTTTACTGAAGACACATTTACAGTGTGTCTTCAGCAAAATGGCGCCGGACAGTGCGGTGCTCCAGCGCCGCACTCCTCCCCCGGCCTCTGGCAGAAGAGGACGCAGCAGCGCTGGAGTACAGAGAAGAAAGGTGAGTATAACTGTTTTTTTTTTTGTGTATGTGTGTACAGTGTGAAAGGGATGAGGGGGCCACACATAACAGGATTGTGGGGTGAGGGGACCATGCATATATCAGGACTGGGGGGTGAGGGGTACCATGCATATATCAGGACTGGGGGGTGAGGGGTACCACACATACCAGGATTGGGGGGTGAGAGGTACCACACATACCAGGATTGGGGGTGAGGGGTACCACACATACCAGGATTGGGGGTGAGGGGTAACACACATACCAAGATTGGGGGTGAGGGGTAACACACATACCAAGATTGGGGGTGAGGGGTACCACACATACCAGGATTGTGGGGTGAGGGGTACCACGCATACCAGGATTGGGGGGTGAGGGATAACACACATACCACGATTGGGGGTGAGGGGTACCATGCATACCAGCATTGGGCGGTGAGGGGTGCCACACATACCAGGATTGGGGGATGAGGAGTGCCACACATACCAGGATTGGGCGGTGAGGGGTACCACGCATACCCGGATTTGGGGGGTGAGGGGTGCCACGCATACCAGGATTGCGGGGGTGAGGGGTGCCACGCATACCAGGATTGGGTGGTGAGGGGTAACACGCATACCAGGATTGGGGGGTGAGGGGACCATGCATACCGGGATTGGGGATGAGGGGTGCCACGCATACCGGGATTGGGGATGAGGGGTGCCACACATACAAGGATTGAGGATGAGGGGTGCCACGCATGCCGGGATTGGGGATGAGGGATGCCACGCATGCCAGGATTGGGGATGAGGGGTGCCACGCATGCCGGGATTGGGGATGAGGGGTGCCACGCATGCCGGGATTGGGGATGAGGGGTGCCACACATTCCGGGATTGGGGATGAGGGGTGCCACGCATACCGGGATTGGGGATGAGGGATGGAGTGCCATGCATACCGGGATGAGGGATGGGGTACCATGCATACCAGGATGAGGGATACCATACACACCAGGATAGTGATGAGGGGTACCATACATACCAGGATAGGGATGAGGGGTACCATACATACCAGGATAGGGATGAGGGGTGCCACACATACCAGGATAGGGATGAGGGGTGCCACGTATACCAGGATTGGGGGTGAGGGGTGCCACGCATACCAGGATTGGGGGTGAGGGGTGCCACGCATACCAGGATTGGGGGTGAGGGGTACCACGCATACCAGGATTGTATGGTGGGGACAGGATGGGGGCAGCACATACCAGCATGGGAGACCATATACCAATAAAAATGCTCGCCACCCGGGCGTAGAACGGGTTCAATAGCTAGTAGTATATATATGCTGAATGCATATACCGTATTTTTCGGACTATAAGACGCACCGGACCATAAGACGTACCTAGGTTTTAGAGGAGGAAAATAGAAAAAAAATGTAAGCAAAAAATGTGGTCATTATGCCCTGTTAAGGGGGAGGGGGTCTGCTGCTTACACTGTTATAGGGGTAATGTCCCCCAATTCTGTTAATATCCCCCATCCTGGTATATTTATATATACACTGCTCAAAAAAATAAAGGGAACACTGAAATAACACATCCTAGATCTGAATGAATGAAATATTCTCATTGAATACTGTGTTCTGTACAAAGCTGAATGTGCTGAAAACAAAATCACACAAAAATCATCAATGGAAATCACATTTATTAACCAATGGAGGCCTGGATTTGGAGTCACCCCCAAAATTAAAGTGGAAAAACACACTACAGGCTCATTCAACTTTGATGTAATGTCCTGAGGTTGCGGATGGTCTCCTGTGGGATCTCCTCCCAGACCTGGACTAAAGCATCCGCCAACTCCTGGACAGTCTGTGGTGCAACGTGACGTTGGTGGATGGAGCGAGACATATCCCAGATGTGCTCAATCGGATTCAGGTCTGGGGAACGGGCGGGCCAGTCCATAACCTCAATGCCTTCATCTTGCAGGAACTGCTGACACACTCCAGCCACATGAGGTCTGGCATTGTCCTGCATTAGGAGGAACCCAGGGCCAACCGCACCAGCACATGGTCTCACAAGGGGTCTGAGGATCTCATCTCGGTACCTAATGGCAGTCAGGCTACCTCTGGCGAGCACGTGGAGGGCTGTGCGGCCCTCCAAAGAAATGCCACCCCACACCATTACTGACCCACTGCCAAACCGGTCATGCTGAAGGATGTTGCAGGCAGCAGATCGCTCTCCACGGCGTCTCCAGACTCTGTCACGTCTGTCACATGTGCTCAGTGTGAACCGGCTTTCATCTGTGAAGAGCACAGGGTGCCAGTGGCGACTTTGCCAATCCTGGTGTTCTGTGGCAAATGCAAAGCGTCCTGCACGGTGTTGGGCTGTGAGCACAACCCCCATCTGTGGACGTCGGGCCCTCATACCACCGTTATGGAGTGGGTTTCTAACCGTTTGTGCAGACACATCCACATTTGTGGTCAGCTGGAGGTCATTTTTTAGGGCTCTGGCAGTGCTCCTCCTGTTCCTCCTTGCACAAAGGCGGAGGTAGTGGTCCTGCTGCTGGGTTGTTGCCCTCCTACGGCTCCCTCCACGTCTCCTGGTGTACTGGCCTGTTTCCTGGTAGCGCCTCCAGCCTCTGGACACTACGCTGACAGACACAGCAAACCTTCTTTCCACAGCACGCATTGATGTGCCATCCTGGAAGAACTGCACTACTTGAGCAACTTCTGTGGGTTGTAGAGTCCATCTCAAGCTACCACTAGTGTGAGAGCACAACTAACATTCAAAAGTGACCAAAACATCAGCCAGAAAGCATTGGTACTGAGATGTGGTCTGTGGTCCCAACCTGCAGAACCACTCCTTTATTGAGAGTGTTTTGATAATTGCCAATAATTTCCATCTATTGTCTATTCCATTTGCACATCAGCATGTGAAATTGATTGTCAATCAGTGTTGCTTCCTAAGTGGACAGTTTGATTTCACAGAAGTTTGATTTACTTGGAGTTATATTCTGTTGTTTAAGTGTTCCCTTTATTTTTTTGAGTAGTGTATATATATATATATATATATATACATACATACACTGTGGCTCTGAGTGTTGGGGGGAATGGCAGTGGCGGAGGAGAGGGGCACAGAAGGCAGCAGCCACCTGCTGCAGCCTTTACCTGAACGGGATTCGGGCATATGATCTGACGTGGCCATAGACTATAATGGTCCAGACAGAGTGAATGTGCCCTCTGTCGTGCATCAGGTGTGTACGCCTACTGGAGGCGCAGTCTACTAAGCCTATGGCCTCGTCACACTACCGAATCCAGTTTTGTGGGGGAGTTCGGACCAAAGCCCCGACTGGTCCATGTGAAACTCCGTAAGGAAGAATGATGAGATACATACCTGCATAGACAGAGTATGAGAGTGATGAATGGATGGATAGATGGGGGCATTTTTGTCAGGTTTACACAGTGGCTGTTGGGCAGGAAAAAAATCACTTTGTGCAAACGTTGTCCTTATAGCCATGATTCCTTTTTCAGACCCCACCGCTCCACAATTTTACCACGGCCACTGATTTTACCTCGGCTCCCAGGAGGCTTCAGCCGCGCTCAACAGATTCGTCAACTTTCACAGAAGTCCAGTAGGTTCTGCCCTATTTCTGGAAACCTCCATATGGCAAATATGGATGAGACAGACGGATGATTAGATGGATGTCTGAGAAGAGGGCGCCCTGATAATGAACATATATTACAAAGCCAGAACAAAAACAACAGGGGTCCCGGACCCTGGCCGTGTAGACTGATAACTGGTGTACTGCACTTACAGGGGGACATTAAGTCATAGGGGCCACACCAGGCAGGGACCCGATATTACAGGGTGGCAGGAGGGCGACTATTGCAAACAACATAATTAGAGCTATGGGCCCTTATGTGCAGAGTATTCAGGGGCCCCATTATGCAATGCAGGCGGGATACACAGTCCCAGCAGAGCTCAACAATGACGGATACAATGTTTTATAATGGAATTGACCTAATAACAAGGCACCAGTGTAATGGTATCAGGGGCCCCGGCAGCCGCCTGTACTCAGCTCCTATATATCAGGTGTAAGGGCCACATAGTAATGGTATCAGGGGCCCCAGCAGCCGCCTGTACTCAGCTCCTATATATCAGGTGTAAGGGCCACATAGTAATGGTATCAGGGGCCCCAGCAGCCGCCTGTACTCAGCCCTTATATATCAGGTGTAAGGGCCACACAGTAATGGTATCAGGGGCACCAGCAGACGCCTGTACTCAGCCCTTATATATCAGGTGTAAGGGCCACATAGCAATGGTATCAGGGGCCCCAGCAGCCGCCTGTACTCAGCCCTTATATATCAGGTGTAAGGGCCACATAGCAATGGTATCAGGGGCCCCAGCAGCCGCCTGTACTCAGCCCTTTTATATCAGGTGTAAGGGCCACATAGCAATGGTATCAGGGGCCCCAGCAGCCGCCTGTACTCAGCCCTTATATATCAGGTGTAAGGGCCACATAGTACTGGTATCAGGGCCCCCAGCAGCCGCCTGTACTCAGCCCTTTTATATCAGGTGTAAGGGCCACATAGTAATGGTGTCAGGGGCCCCAGCAGCCGCCTGTACTCAGCCCTTATATATCAGGGTTAAGGGCCACATAGTAATGGTATCAGGGGCCCCAGCAGCCGCCTGTACTCAGCTCCTATATATCAGGTGTAAGGGCCACATAGTAATGGTATCAAGGGCCCAGCAGCCGCCTGTACTCAGCCCTTATATATCAGGTGTAAGGGCCACATAGTAATGGTATCAGGGGCCCCAGCAGCCGCCTGTACTCAGCCCCTATATATCAGGGGTAAGGGCCACATAGTAATGGTATCAGGGGCCCCAGCAGCCGCCTGTACTCAGCTCCTATATATCAGGGGTAAGGGCCACATAGTAATGGTATCAAGGGCCCAGCAGCCGCCTGTACTCAGCTCCTATATATCAGGTGTAAGGGCCACATAGTAATGGTATCAGGGGCCCCAGCAGCCGCCTGTACTCAGCTCCTATATATCAGGTGTAAGGGCCACATAGTAATGGTATCAGGGGCCCCGGCAGCTGCCTGTACTCAGCTCCTATACAGTGGTGGCCAAAAGTATTGGCACCCCTGCAATTCTGTCAGATAATACTCAGTTTCTTCCTGAAAATGATTGCAATCACAAATTCTTTGGTCTTATTATCTTCATTTAATTTGTCTTCAATGAAAAAACACAAAAAGAATTGTCCTAAAGCCAAATTGGATACAATTGGCAATAACTAAATCACACTTGCAGCCAGTTAACATGGATTATGTTATGATCTGCAACATAAACTAAGGAAAGCAAGGGAAAAGCTGTCCCTACAGTAAGACTAAGCTGAATCCCTACGATGTAGCGGGCAGCCTGTTCCTTGTGAACAGACCCGCCTTCATCCTCGGCTAGTCTGAACAGAGACCTATAGAATAAAGGGAGGGGTCCCTAAAAGAACTAAGGACTGGGACAAAAAATGGACACCTCCTAACAGAAGTTGTTGGAGAGCAAAAATACAAACTGAACAAAAAGTACTAGAGGTCCAGAGGACCAAGCAAACTAGACAGAGATAGGCACCGAAGCACCTGGCTAGAGAGACAGGCAAAAAACACTGAAGTCCAGCAAAGCCAGAAGGGCGGAGCTGGAATATATAGGCAGCTAGTCACGTGACCGCAAAACACAAGATAGCAAAAACTAACAGGAGGGTTCTAACAGAGTAAAGTTGACTCAGCCTCTGTCCTGTGTCCTTGTGTGTACCACATTGAGCATGGAGAAAAGAAAGAAGACAAAAGAGCTGTCTGAGGACTTGAGAAACCAAATTGTGAGGAAGCATGAGCAATCTCAAGGCTACAAGTCCATCCCCAAAGACCTGAATGTTCCTGTGTCTTCCGTGCGCAGTGTCATCAAGAAGTTTAAAGCCCATGGCACTGTGGCTAACCTATCTAGATGTGGACGGAAAAGAAAAATTGACAAGAGATTTCAACGCAAGATTGTGCGGATGGTGGATAAAGAACCTCGACTAACATCCAAACAAGTTCAAGCTGCCCTGCAGTCCGAGGGTACAACAGTGTCAACCCGTACTATCCGTCGGCGTCTGAATGAAAAGGGACTGTATGGTAGGATACCCAGGAAGACCCCACTTCTTACCCCGAGACATAAAAAAGCCAGGCTGGAGTTTGCCAAAACTTACCTGAGAAAGCCTAAAACGTTTTGGAAGAATGTTCTCTGGTCAGATGAGACAAAAGTAGAGGTTTTTGGGAAAAAGCATCAACATAGAGTGCACAGGAAAAAAAAGAGGCATTCAAAGAAAAGAACATGGTCCCTACAGTCAAACATGGCGGAAGTTCCCTGATGTTTTGGGGTTGCTTTGCTGCCTCTGGCACTGGACTGCTTGACCGTATGCATGGCATTATGAAGTCTGAAGACTACCAACAAAGTTTGCAGCATAATGTAGGGCCCAGTGTGAGAAAGCTGGGTCTCCCTCATAGGTCATGGGTCTTCCAGCAGGACAATGACCCAAAACACACTTCCAAAAGCACTATAAAATGGTTTTAGAGAAAGCACTGGAGACTTCTAAGGTGGCCAGCAATGAGTCCAGACCTGAATCCCATGGAACATCTGTGCAGAGATCTCAAAATGGCAGTTTGGAGAAGGCACCCTTCAAATATCAGGGACCTGGAGCAGCTTGCCAAAGAAGAATGGTCTACAATTCCAGCAGAGCATTGTAAGAAACTCATTGATGGTTACCGGAAGCGGTTGTTCGCAGTTATTTTGGCTAAAGGTTGTGCAGCCAAGTATTAGGCTGAAGGTGCCAATACTTTTGTCTGGCCCATTTTTGGAGTTTTGTGTGAAATGATCATTGATTTGATTGTTGTTTCATTCTCTTTTGTGTTTTTTCTTTGCAAGAAAATTAAATGAAGATAATAATACCAAAGAATTTGTGATTGCAATCATTTTCAGGAAGAAACTGAGTATTATCTGACAGAATTGCAGGGGTGCCAATACTTTTGGCCACCACTGTATATCAGGTGTAAGGGCCACATAGTAATGGTATCAGGGGCCCCAGCAGCCACCTGTACTCAGCTACTATATATGGCCACGGCCGAAAGTGTTGGCAATCTTAAAATTGTTCCAGAAAATGAAGTATTTCTCCCAGAAAATTATTGCAATTATACATGTTTTGTTATACACATGTTTAATATTCTTTGTGTGTATTGGAACAAAAGAAAAAAACAAACAAAAGGAAAAAAGGCAAATTGGACATCATTTCATACAAAACCCCAAAAATGGGCCGGACAAAATTGATAGCACCTTTCCAAAATTGTGGGTGAACAACTTTGTTTCAAGCATGTGATGCTCATTCAAACTAACCTGTGGCAAGTAACAGGTGTGGGCAATATGAAAATCACACCTGAAACCAGATAAAAAGTGGAGAAGTTGACTCAATCTTTGCATTGTGTCTGTGTGTGCCACACTAAGCATGGAGTACAGAAAGAGAAGAGAACTGTCTGAGTACTTGAGAACCAAAATTGTTGAAAAATATTACCAACGGATTTTGGGTCACAATGTAGTGCCCAGTGTCAGAAAGCTGGGTTTGCGTCCTAGGTCATGGTTCTTCCAGGAGAATGACCCCAAACATACTTCAAGAAGCCCGCAGAAATGGATGGAAACATAGCGCTGGAGAGGTATGAAGTAGCAGCAACTATGAGAGACATGGAGCAGTTTACAAAAGAAGAGTGGTCAAAATTCCAGCTGAGAGGTGTAAGAAGCTTGTTGATGGTTATAGGAAGCGATTGATTGCAGTTATTTTATTCCAAAGGGTGAGCAACCAAATATTAAAGTTGAGGGTGCCAACAATTTTGTTCAGACCATTTTTGGGGCTGTGTGTGAAATTATGTCCAATTTGCCTTTTTTTTCTGCTTTTTTGTGTTGTTGCAATACACACAAAGAAAATAAAGTGTGTATAGCAAAACATGTGTAACAGCAATAATTGGGAGAAATACTTCATTTTCTGAAACAATTTCAAGGGAGTGAACACTTTCGGCCATAACTGTATGTGTAATATAAACATATATACATACACACACACACATACAGTTGAAACCAGAAGTTTCCATACACTATATAAAGAGACACATCTGCATGTTTTTCTCAATATCTGACATGAAATCAGAATAAACCTTTCCCGTTTTAGGTCAATTAGGATTACCATCATTTTTAAAATTTGCCAAATGCCAGAATAATGAGAGAGAGAGAGAGAATGTTTAAGTCATTTTTATTACTTACTGCAAAGTCAAAAGTTTACACACACTAAGATTACTATGCCTTTAAACAATTCTGGACTGCCCATATGATGATGTAATGTGTTTGGAAGCTTCTAATAGTTTTTTTTTCTGTAGTATCATGGGAAAGTCTAAAGAAATTAGCGAAGATATCAGGAAGAGAATTGTGGACTTGCACAAGTCTGGCTCATCCTTAGATACAATTTCAAGATACCTGACGGTGCCTCGGTCATCTGTACAAACAATTATACGCAAGTACAAACAAGATGGGAATGTACTGCCATCTTATCGCTCAGGAAGGAGACGGGTTCTGTGTCCCAGAGATGAACGTGCTTTGGTCCGACACGTGCATATCAACCCAAGGACAAAAGCAAGAGACCTTGTGAAGATGATGGCGGAAGCTGGTAAGATTGTGTCAATAACCACAGTGAAACGAGTACTGTATCAACATGGGCTGAAAGGCCACTCTGCCAGGAAGAAGCCGTTACTCCAAAAGAAACATAAAAAAGCCAAATTAATGTTTGCAAATGCACACAGGAACAAAGACCTTAATTTTTGGAGACATGTCTGTGGTCTGATGAAACTAAAATTGAACTTTTTTGGCATAATGACCATCGCTACGTTTGGAGGAAAAAGGGAGAAGCTTGGAAGCCTAAGAACACCATCCCAACTGTGAAACATGGGGGTGGCAGCATCATGATCTGGGGTTGATTTGCTGCAGGAGGGACTGGTTCACTTCACAAAATAGATGACACCATGAGAAAAGAAGATTATGTGGCAATACTGAAGCAACATCTCAAGACATCAGCCAGGAAGTTAAAGCTTGGGCGGAAATGGGTATTCCAAATGGACAATGACCCGAAGCATATTGACAAAATGGGAACAAAGTGGCTTAAGAATAACAAAGTCAATGTTTCGGCGTGGCTATCACAAAGCTCTGATTGCAATCCTATTGAAAATTTATGGGCACACTTGCTGCGAGCAAGGCGACCTACAAACCTGGATCTGTTACCCCAGTTTTGCCAGGAGGAATGGGTCCAAATTCCGACCAACTATTGTGAGAAGTTTGTGGAAGGATATCCCAAAAGTTTGACCCAAGTCATTCAGTTTAAGGGTGATGGTACCAAATACTAATGAAATGTATGTAAACTTTTGACTTTATATATATCAAAAATTGATTCTGCTATAACCAGAACCCTGGTAGGATAAACAAAAACATGAACACTTCAAATAATATTAACAATATAATTTTATTAGAACATAAAATAACAATAATTAAAATACCAGGGGCCTCAAATGTGAGGGACAAACAAATGCTGTACCCTATATCTGCGCAGCAAGAGTAATAACCATATATTACCCCATTACTGAAATAATGTGACTATACAAATGCACTACAAAAGATTTCAATCTGAATAACCGCTCATGTGGCAAAAATAGAAAGAAAGAAATACATATGCTATTATAACGGTCACTAGACTATCACTGATGAGTTTGAGATACGCCTATAAAATGTAAAGCGGCAGTGCATATGATGATATAGAGTCGACTGTCCAGCAAAAAAGTGCAAAGTGCTTAGATAAAGATAACGTATTGTTTCCAGCCTCAAAGAAACTAATGCATATAGCGGTTAATAATGTTAGTATATCTATCAGGGGAGACTGGGTACATAAAAGAGGCTGGGTACGGTCCCATAGAATAACTATAGTGTAATAGTGGCACTGTCCACAAATAGACAAAACAGCTCAACACATCATGAGAAAGAAATACCTGGTTAGAATGGCAGCTTCTAGGCAGGGTAATCACGCGTCCCTCCACCCCGACGCGCGTTTCATCAACACTTCCTCAGGGGTCGTGCCAGGGAGGGGAACGCCAGATGTTATATAGGGAGCCTAATCCAATCATGAACCGAGCCGGAGAGAAAAAGTGTGTCACCTGACTTTCCGGTATGTGTTCTGGCTGGTATACGGCGCGAGACATTCTGTGCCCGCCCCACATGTGACTCTGCGGCTTCTGGCATTTGACCCGCAGGCCGGCAGTGCAGTCATGGACATGACGGCAGTGCGTGCCAGCAGGGTCTAAGAGCCAGAAACAGCCAAGGTCAGGGGGAGGCGCCCATAAATGCTAGGGCTCAGCAGCCATACACTCTAACCTGATCATACATAATACTAAGATGTGAATAGGCAGAAATTATGGGATTCTATTGTGTAGTGAACAAATATACACACTGATTAGTGATTAGAATAATGTTAAGACTTTGCAGTAAGTAATAAAAATGCCTTAAAACATTCTCTCTCTCATTACTCTGGCATTTGGAAAATATCAAAAATGATGGTAATCCTAATTGACCTAAAACGGGAAAGGTTTATTCTGATTTCATGTCAGATATTGATAAAAACATGCAGATGTGTCTCTTTATATAGTGGATGGAAACTTCTGGTTTCATCTGTATATGTATTGATTTCATGGCTCTAATGATTTTTGGGGGAATTGCTCAAGTTTTTAATGTGAGCATCAAAAATTGTAAAAAATTTTTTACACTTTTATATTTTTTACATATTTCTATGTCGCCAACAAATTCTGCAAAGTTCAGTTTTTTTCTCATTAATAAAACTTGCATTTTTCTAATCATTTATTGTATCATAAAATATTACACACAATGCAGATTGTTCAACTTTGCCAAAATTTGACTTTTCCCATGTGTCCACCAGTCTTGACCAGTACCGGCAAAATTTTGAAGCCTTGTAGAGCTTCTTGGGGAGAGGCTTAACAGCGCCGCAGGTTTTTCCAGCTAATCCTTCACTAAAACAGGTGTGTAAAAGGCCAATCTTCATGAAATGGGACATAATCTTGTGTAACTGTCTGCCCAGAAACAATGTAGGGCTGACAATTATCTAATAGGTTTGAGGCCTTAAAGGGACTCTGTCAGCACAGAATGACTGTTCAAACCAAGCACAGGCACTCGATGCACTCTTGCTGCGGCCAAACAGTTAAGTGCATCTTCTCATCTATTTCTATCCCTGTTACAAAATTGAGCGTCTGGTTGGATGCCCGACCACTGATCCATTCATTCTCAATGGAGCTGTTGGAAAAAGCAGAGCGCTCTGCAGCCCCAAAGGGCAAGAATGGAGGTCAGACTGAGCATGTGCACCGCTGCCCAATTCCAAAAGTGATAAAAGTGGCGCATTCTGCCCATCAGTGCCGCTCTAAGCTGTTGGACACCACCGATCACCTTGGATAGGTGATAAAGGGGTTGTCTGATGAAAAGAAGTTCTCTCGATTTATGTACGGAAGCATCGTTATAAAATACAGTTTTCTCTCATAAAATGTGAGATTTTAGTATTACGTTATACCAGGGATGGCCAATTTATTTTCCCGAGGAGCCCTCCACTGTTCTGGAGGGAAAAATCAACAGGCTGAAATCAATTCTGCTCAATATTAGAATTGATACATTCCGCTGACTCGCTGCTACATATTACGATAGAGCTTATTGTATCGTCTATCCTTACTTGTAGTGACTCGCCCCCTGGGCCGTGGGGCTCTCGGAACCAGACAACAGGGCAATGCTGGGAGTAGTAGTGGCGACCCGGTCCCGTGGCTCAGGGTGGTCAGACCAAATGCTGTGGCAGTGTATTTGTAGGTTTTGAAAGTCCGACTACGCCACCTGTGGATTGCGGTCAGGGAGGACCGCCGCTGCGGGGCAGACCGCTGAGGCTGGTGTTGGGGGTGCAGCAGGGAATAGTACAACTCCCCATGGGAGGAGTGTAGCCTCAGGGCAGTGTAATAGGATGCTGGGGGTGATGGTGCAGGCGCAGCAGTAATCACACAGAGTCCAATAATGCAGTCCAGGGTCTTTTACTGCAGATCTTATCACAGACCCACCAGGAGTACAGGGAGGAATGGACCTGGGTGTCTGAGGGCATTCGGGCGAGCTCCACTGGTCAGGGTGAGTGGGTAGGCCTACCGTTCTCTCTCTGCCCTTGCTGACTATCTCCCCCTTTAGTGGTATGATAGCCCACGTCCCTGAGCTGGCCGTGTACTACGCCTGTATGGCTTGCGACTCGGGCCTTAGGTACCTATAGCTTGTCTGTGCTGTACTGGTCCCTCTGTGTGGCGGACCTTCCAGGCTTCTTAGGCCAAGGGACCTAAAATCCCTCGCAAGTAGATGATCTGCTGCAGGACTTGCAATTCTGACAGCCTCGGATCCCAGTGTCCGGTATGTTGTTCTCTCTCAGCCAGGACCAGCTCTCGTCGCCTCTGTCCCTGGCTTGCTGTTCCTCCTTAGCCTCCTGGACTCCTCAGCTGCCGCTGACCTGTCCCTCTCTTCTGGGAACCCTTCTGGATGCTTCAGAAGTGGGTCCTGGTCTCCCTAACCCTGCCCTCAGTACCAGCTTTTATAGGGGCAGCCTGCTCCCCCTACTGGCCTGGGACAGGAGGTGCTGCATGCTAATGGTCCATGACCAGAGAACCTCCCTCCTGCTCTCAGACACAGCCTTACAAGTTTGTGGCATCCAGGCCTGGGGTGACACAGTAGCAGCAAATCCACACCATATAATTCAGTGCTTTTTATAAATCATCTGCTCCCGTTATTCAATCATTGTACGATGATAAACAGCTCTTCACACACACATTATGATGCCCCCACAGTACATTCCCCCGACAAAGTATGATGTCCCCACAGTACATTTCACCACACACAGTATGATGTCCCCACAGCACATTCCCTCCCACACACAGTATGATGCCCCCACAGTACATTCCCCCCCACACACAGTATGATGTCCCCACAGTACATTCCCCCCCACACACAGTATGATGTCCTCACAGTACTTCCCCCCCCACACACACAGTATGATGGCCCCACAGTACATTCCTCCCCACACACAGTATGGTGCCCCCACAGTACATTCCCTCACACACACAGTATGATGCCCCCACAGTACATTCCTCCACACACAGTATGATGTCCTCACAGTACATCCCCCTACACACAGTATGATGGCCCCACAGTACATTCCTCCCCACACACAGTATGATGCCCCCACAGTACATTCCCTCACACACACAGTATGATGTCCCCACAGTACATTCCCCCCACACACACACAGTATGATGCCCCCACAGTACATTCCCCCCACACACACAGTATGATGCCCCCACAGTACATTCCTCCCCACACACAGTATGATGCCCCCACAGTACATTCCCACACACACAGTATGATGCCCCCACAGTATATTCCCCCTCACACACAATATAATGCCCCTACACAGCATGAGGTCCCCACAGTAAATTCTCACACACAGTATGATGCCCCCACAGTAAATTCCCCCACACTCAGTATGATGTCCAAACAGTACATCCCCCCCACACAAAGTATGATGTCCCCACAGTACATTCCCCCCACACACAGTATGATGCTCCCACAGTACATTTCCCCCACACACAGTATGATGTCCCCACAGTACATTCCCCCACACACAGTATGATACCCCCACAGTACATTCCCCCCACACACAATATGATGTCCCCACAGTACATTCCCCCACACACAGTATGATGTCCCCACAGTACATTCCCCCCACAGACAGTATGATTCCCCACAGTACATTCCCTCACACACACAGTATGATGTCCCCACAGTACATTCCTCCCCATAAAGTATGAAGTCCCCACAATAGATTCCTCCACACACAGTATGATGTCCCCACAGTACATTCCCCCCACACACACACAGTATGATGCCCCCACAGTACATTCCCCCCACACACACAGTATGATGCCCCCACAGTACATTCCGCCCCACACACAGTATGATGCCCCCACAGTACATTCCCACACACACATTATGATGCCCCCACAGTATATTCCCCCTCACACACAATATAATGCCCCTACACAGCATGATGTCCCCACAGTAAATTCTCACACACAGTATGATGCCCCCACAGTAAATTCCCCCACACTCAGTATGATGTCCAAACAGTACATCCCCCCCAAAGTATGATGTCCCCACAGTACATTCCCCCCCACACACAGTATGATGCTCCCACAGTACATTTCCCCCACACACAGTATGATGTCCCCACAGTACATTCCCCCACACACAGTATGATACCCCCACAGTACATTCCCCCCACACACAATATGATGTCCCCACAGTACATTCCCCCACACACAGTATGATGTCCCCACAGTACATTCCCCCCACAGACAGTATGATTCCCCACAGTACATTCCTCCCCACACACAGTATGATGGCCCCACAGTACATTCCCACACATACACAGTATGATGCCCCCACAGTACATTCCTCCAACACACTGTATAATTCCCCCACACACAGTATGATGCCCCCACAGTACATTCCTTCACACACAGTATGATGCCCCCACAGTACATTCCCCCCACACAGTATGATGTCCCCACAGTACATTTCCCCCCAACACACAGTATGGTGTCCCCACAGTACATTCCCCCACACACACAGTATGATGTCCCCACAGTACATTCCCCCACACAGTATGATGCCCCCACAGTACATTCCCCGACACACAGTATGATGTTCCCCTCTATGCCAGTCTTTTCACCGAGCTAAATACAACTCTCAGCAAAAAAAGTTGTGGACTGGCTCCGTACCGTCTCTGGCCATATTCACCTGTCCACGTGTTTGTGGTTAGGCAGTCCTTCCACTGGGGAGGGCACGGGTAATGTTGTGGGACCCATGCTTGTGGAAGGAGGAGACAATACCGGAAAAAATAATGGCGGCTGGGGACCGAGTATAGATACCCAGTCGCCGCCGCCATAAGATTGTGGACAGCTTCCGCCTCCACGAGCCTAAAAAGCCATATTTCAAGTGCAAGCAGCTGCCCAGAAATCTGGCAGTTTAGTGTTGCGGCCTGTGGGTGGGTGGATGGCTACATACTTGCACTTGCATTCCAAGTAACAGAAAACTAAGCAGATGGTGGCCTCTATCATCATCATGGCCTCACCTCGGCACTATGAACTCTCCAGAAGGAGAAGCCAGGGCCCGCCGGAGTAGTCTCCGGTTCTCTGGTGGGCCCGTCCAACCCTGCCGAAAAGCTGCCCTGGCTAATAAAATTGTGGGGGAAGGTTTCCGGACACTCTGTGGCTGCTTTTTTAATGTGGATCGGCCATGCTTATGCATGTTATTTCTCAAAAAGCATTACAGATCAGGCCATTGTCCAACTCTGTATTCAAGAAATAAAATGCGAAAAGAAAGATGTGTGTGTGTCAAAGCACCACCGACAAGTGCGAGTTGATGTTGGACGGACTGCCATTGCTTCTGCAACAAGCTGAATTACAGGACTTCCTGGGAGAAATGACACCCAGGGTAGATACGGTTTCCCTCTATGCCAGTCCTTTCACCGAACTAAATACAACTGTCAGCAAAAAAAAGTTGTGGACTGGCTATGTACCGTCCCTGGCCACGTTCACCTGTCCATGTGTTTGTGGTTAGGCGGTCCTTCTCAGTAAGTGCACTGGGGAGGGCACGGGTAATGTTGTGGGACCCGTGCTTGTGGAAGGCAGAGGCGATACCGGGAAATATAGTGGTGGCTGGGGAAAGAGTATGGACACCCGGCCGCCGCCGACATGAGGTTATGAAAAGCTTCCGCCTCCACGAGCCTAAAAGGCTACATTTCAAGTGCAAGTAGCTGTCAAAAATTTGTCAGTATAGTATTGCAGCCGGTGGGTAGGTGGGTGGCTGCCTGCATACTTGCACTTGCATTCCAAGGAACTGAACGCTGAGGAGGGACAAGGACGTGGATGGTGATTGTTGCAAATCTGTAACGACAGGTCCATGGCGGGAGGCATCTTCGCATGCGCCAAGCATCTCTTATGATGGGCACACTTTTAGGCAGTGACCTGGGAGTCAGAGATGCTTCCATGCTGTTCCCATGTCTTTTCAGCACTGTATGCATGTGTCTGATGATGTGTCACACACCACATGGCCAGATAAGGTTGTAAAATGTTAAAATGACATTTCCTGGTGAATGCATGTGTGTTGGTTGAAAGCAATGCAAAAGTGCAAAAACGCATCAAAAACGCTACGTGTGAACATAGCCCAAGGTGTGGAGGAGTATTTTTGTTTTTGGTTATTTATTTTCCCTTATATACAAGTTATAACTCTGGAAAGGATGTTCCTTAACATACTTCCCAGGAAAATCCATTTTGGTTTCGTTTTTGTATATTTTATTGTGAGTCCGTAAAAGTGGCGTAAATACTTCTGACAACATTGTTGACAGCAGTGACCTGGGAGTCAGAAATGCTTCCAGGGGTCTTCCCCATGCTGTTCCCATGTCATTTGAGCACTGTTCCCATCGATTTGGGCAATTTTTAGGCCCTCTGCAGACCGCCGGGGGGAGCCGCCTGAAAAATGCTCGAGTTTCCCATAGACTTACATTGGGCTCATTGCTCGGGTCGAGCAGCCGAGTATTCCAATGTGCTCGACCCGAGCATCGAGCACCCGAGCATTTTAGTGCTCGCCCATCACCATTAATGACGTAAATGATTGATCACTTGGGTCACTTATCATTAATTCTTCAATATTTGTCACAGTTGTTAATAGTAAACTCTCCAACCAATGAGGTAAATGTTATTTGGTAAAAAAAAGACACGCGAGGAATAAATATACACAATATTTCCCATAATATGACTATTATATCTTTGAGGAATGTTCACAAGTGGCAGTTTTTTCAGGGTTATTTTTCTGCTGCTAAAACACTGCGTTTTACAGTACCAGCTTAGAGAATGAGATTTCTAAAGTCTCATTCACATGCTGCGTTTTTTTCCTTTTTTTATTTTAAATTTGCAGGATGTTAATTCTTTCAGGGGTTTTGCAACATTTTTCACCCATTCAAATGAATGAAAAAAAAAACCCACAAGTATAAACACTGCAAAAACACAGCAAATAAGTGTGGATTGTATGCAGTGTTTTTCCTGAGTACAACCTGGTTTTTGGTGTGGAAAAAAATGCTGCAAAAACGCAACGTGTGAACATTCCCTTATCCTGGTTGTGTTGTATTTGGAAATAAAAGAGGACGGCCAAAAAAGCATATTGCTAGGCAGCATGTATGTGTGTAGAGCCATTCCTTGAAGATTCCATCACAAGATTCCATGATGACATCACAGGTCATGGTCGGGCATTGTGACATCACAGCTCACAGTCACTATATATACAATGTACACAGGTTCACGGCTGCCTTTGTTGGCTTCATAGTGACTGAGCGCACTTGCAGTTTCTCGCTATTCTATAGTGACTGATCGCACTTGCAGTTTCTCGCTATCCCATAGTGACTGAGCGCACTTGCAGTTTCTCGCTATTATATATAGTGACTGATCGCACTTGCAGCTTCTATGGCTGAATTACTTTTGGACAATCTTCAAGTAGAAGCTCTATGGGAGATTCTTACCACCAATCGCCCTGAGATTGTGCTTCTACCACCCGATGGCGTCCTCAGCTTCACTCACCGGCTGGTGGTGGAGCTTGTAAGGGACTGCCTTACCAAATACCACCGAGGTCATCTCACCTCAGAGTATCTGACGGATTTACCTCAGAACATCAGGACATTACTACAGCAGGTAAGTGGCGGAAGCTCCGCATAACACTTCTCAATAATGGATAATAATGGTGGGATAGAAGCAGGGGCTGATTAAGAGTAGCCAGGGCCCTGGGCAGTTTAGGAGCCGTGGGCTCCCAGCACCCGATGTATCACATGACATGTCACAAGATTGCCTTTGATAGATCATGTGATAAGTCACGCGATTAACATGCAGGTGCTCGGGTGCACTACACATAACAGAGCGCTATACATAATAGAGCAGGGGTGGGAAAGTAATATTACTGAGGGGCCAAATGAGAAATGTGACTGTTGTGTAGGCCGAATCAATAGGCTGAAATTAATTCTGCTCAATATTAACATATGAATTATATTTTATATTATTAACTGTATCACTTAATATTGAGCAGAATTAAGTGTGCTGGCATCCCCCTACATACAGAAAGAGCCCACACACATACCCTATATACAGTAAGAGCCCACACACAGCACCCTTTATACAGTAAGAGCCCATACATAGCACCAATGTACAGTATGAGCTCACACACAGAATCCTATTTAGAGTATGAGCCCTCACATAGCTCACTATATACAGCCTAGCTCTCACATAGCCCTCTATATGTAGTATGAGCCCTCACATAGCCCTCTATATACAGCCAAGCTCTCACATAGCCCTCTATATACAGTATGAGCCCTCACATAGCCCGCTATAAATAGCTGAGCCGTCACATAGCCCCCTATATACAGCATGAGCCCCCACACACTTTAAATATTGCTTGGCAGCATGTATTTGTGCAGAGCCGCCGCTATAAGATTCCATCACAAGATTCCATGATGACATCACTAGTGATGGTCGGCCATTATGACATCAGAGCTCACAGTCACTGTGTACAATCTACACAGGGTCATGGCTGCCGTTGTTGGCTCCATAGTGACTGAGCACTTGCAGTTTCTCGCTATGGAACATTAGGACATTCCACAGCAGGTAAATGGTGGACGCTCCGCACAAATCTTCTCCACAATAATGGATAATAACGGTGGGATAGAAGCTTCTTCTTTCTTCCAATATAAAACAGGACAAGACCCCAGATATGTAGTCAATGTATCTGCAGAGAGGAGCAGATGTCAGATACAATGGCGGCCTTCATTGTGATCTTTCTCATCTCGAGATTTTTCATTTGTGTTTCTTTTCTTCTTTATAGGCTGAAAAAAGATCTCAATATAGAGATTTGTCTTTTGTTAAAGAACTGGCCGAAAAAGTCCTGTGTGTACTGGAAGGTCCGGCCCGCTCATCGGAACGCCCGGTAAGGATCCATCATCTTCTCTATCACACGTCCTTGTTTTCTGATCTTCTCCAGATCACCAGCCAGATATCAGAAGATCTGGTGTTAGATCTTATCGGCCTCCCTGTCAGCCCCTGGCAAGCACAGGAGGTAATATGGCCGCCTGTCTCTGCTGATGGCAGTCTGTATTCTGCTGATGTAGTCACAGCTCAGTGGTGGGAAGTCTGTATTTCCGCCTCTGTCTCCCTCTATTATCCATATTAATGTTTTTGCAATGTTACCTCATCTTAATCCATTTTATCTGATAAAAGTCCTCATGATGGCGGCTGATCTGTATAGTTACAGTTGGTGCGTCTGTAAATGCGGGTTTAGTCCTTCCTGATTTGTGGATTTGGTGATTTAGTGGAAGGTTCCTCGTGGTAATTCTATATATTCTATCAATCAGGAGACACCAGAAGGCGACACCGAAGACGAGCAAAATGTGACCCCAGAGACCCCTGACCCTAATACGAGTCAGCCGGGACCGAGCAGCGATCTGACTACAGGTGAGCCGATCACACAACCTTCTACCGGAAATATCCAGATATTAAAGAGAACAGGGGATAATGTCATAGTTACTCTTTCCACTCTGTAATCAAACATACAGAGAGCCAAAATGAAAAACTTGGAAAAAGTCACGAGCCAACCAGAATGCAGTATAATGGGTCCCACAAAGTCCTCCATAACGAGTAATGGGTCCCAGAAAGTCCTCCATAATGAATAATGGGTCCCACATAGTCCTCTATGCAGAATAATGGGCCCCACATAGTGCTCCATGCAGAATAATGGGCCCCACATAGTCCTCCATACAGAATAATGCCCCACATAGTCCTCCACACAGAATAATGGGCCCCACAAAGTCCTCCAAACAGAATAATGGGCCCCACAAAGTCCTCCACACAGAATAATGGGCACCAGATAGTCCTCCATACAGAATAATGGGTCCCACAAAGTCATCCATACAGAATAACGTGCCCCAGATAGCCCTCCATACAGAATAATTGGCCCCACATAGTCCGGCACACAGTATAATGGGCACCACATAGTACTCCATACAGTATAATGGGCACCACATAGTCCTCCATACGAAATAATGGGCCCCACATAGTCCTCCATACAGAATAATGGACCCCACATATTCCACCATACAGAATAATAGGCCCCACATAGTCCTCCATACAGAATAATGGCCCCACATAGTCCTCCATACAATATAATGGCCCCACATAGTCCTCCATAAGGAATAATGGCCCCACATAGTCCTCCTTATGGAATAATGGCCCCACATAGTGCTCCATACAGAATAATGGCCCCACACAGTCCTCCACACAGTATAATGGCCCCACATAGTCCTCCATACAGGATAATTGACCCCACATAATCCTCCATACAGAATAATGGGCCCCACATAGTCCTCCACACAGAATAATGGGCCCCACATAGTCCTCCATAGAGATTAATGGGCCACACATAGTCCTCCATACAGTATTATGGGCCCCACATAGTCCACCGTAGAGTATAAAGGGCCCCACATAGTCCTTCATAGAGAATAATAGGCCCCACATAGTCCTCCATACAGTATTATGGGCCCACATAGTCCTCCATAAAGTATTATGGGCCCCACAAAGTCCTCCATAGAGAATCATAGGCCCCACATAGTCCTCCATACAGTATAATGGGCCCCACATAGTCCTCCATACAGAATAATGGGCCCCATATAGTCCTCCATACAGAAAAATGGGCCCCACATATTCCACCATACAGAATAATAGGCCTAACATAGTCCTCCATACAGAATAATGGCCCCACATAGTCCTCCATACAATATAATGGCCCCACATAGTCCTCCATAAAGAATAATGGCCCCACATAGTCCTCCATACAATATAATGGCCCCACATAGTCCTCCATAAAGAATAATGGCCCCACATAGTCCTCCATACAGAATAGTCATTTCTCCATTATATTGCTGTATTATGTCTGTAGGATTAATATCCTCTAATACATTTTATTTCCTCATCATTTTATCGCTATTTTAGAAACAACTGAGCTGTTGGATCCTGACAGTGTAATCTTAGAGATCCCGGAGATCCAAGAACCTGCCGGTGTAAGTATTATAGAGGTAGATGTCTGTGTATCACCAGATCACGGGGTGTAAATGACCCGTCCAGTATTATCCCCCATATAACCAGGGGGCGCCTCTATTATTAGAGGAGATGACACTATTGCATTAGATAATAGCGTTTATATTATAGGGAATCCGTCAGCAGGTTTCTGCTCACCTATCGGATCAGTGACATCAGCTGGGACATAATATAGGAGGAGACGTTTCTGCATCTGGAGATTTTCTCCAGCAGCTTCTAGATCTTAATATCATTTCTTCTTCTTCTTCTTTTCTAGGACTTGATGGCATCATTGATCCCGGCGAGAAAGCCGCGTATGAGCGACTACGAAACATCTAAGCTGATCAGCAGCGGATCTTTTGGGTGAGATTTCAGTTAGCATAAGCCACATTTCTCAGGGTTCCCTATGATAATGCTTCATCCTCTGTGCTTTGCCATTCAGTGTTATCATAGGGACATGATCTGAGGTGAAAGGTGATAACGTGACCTGGGTGAGGGTCCGGCAGACGTGGCATTGTGCAGACTTCCCATAGGTGATAATGTGACCTGGGTGAGGGTCTGGCAGACCTAGCATTGTGCACACCTTCCATAGGTGACTGTGGCCTGGGTGAGGGTGTGGAAGATGTGGCATTGTGCAGACCTCCCACAGGTGATAATGTGACCTGAGTGAGGGTCCGGCAGACGTGGCATTGTGTAGACCCTCCCATAGATGATCTATGTAGTATTATTTAATGTATTTCTAGATGTGGATTTCCAGTAATGGTCGGACTTCTGGTATTAAACATTAGTACAGAAGATCATATAATGACTTCTATAGACGGACTGTTAATAAGGATTCACTATAAACCATGGTTTCTTCTTCTCTCCAGGTCTGTCCACTTAGTTCACCATAAAGACTCACAGAAGATCTTCGCTATGAAGAAAATTGCCAAGCGGGACCTGGATACTCCAAAACATGTGGAAGGGGCCTATCTGGAGAGGGACATCCTGACATTCGCTGACTGTCCCTTTGTGGCCTCCATGCTCTGCTCCTTCCCTACTAGATCTCACCTGTGTATGGTCATGGAGTATGTAGGAGGTAGGAGATGTACATGTATTATATTCAGCCCATGTCTGCTGACATCTTATCACCGCTCATATCATTAGGACTTGTCCCCGTGGACGGTTACATCCCCGCAGAGCATTTACTATAGATATTATGGAAAGTCATTGATGTGTGTGATCTCCCTGTATGTCCGCACTGAGCACGTCAGTATCGCCAGCTGTAGACGAGATGAGACATCACTTTATTAGTGACATGGACGACATCTCACCATGACCTCAGACTAATATTCTGTGCTCTATACATTATATCTGTATATATTCTCTCCTGCCCCAATGTCTCCGCTCACTTCTCATGATCCATCGTGGTGATCTGCTGTATAAACCCCTCACCGCTCATATTTCCTTTCTTCTATAGGTGGAGACTGTGGGACCCTCCTAAGCACCAGGGGTCCTTTATCTGTCCCCTTGGCCCGCCTGTACTTTGCAGAAGCGATACTTGCTGTGGAATACCTGCACAGCTATGGTGTGTTGCATAGAGACCTGAAGCCAGAGAAGTAAGTGCCCCCTATAGTTTAATAAAGGGGGGAAAGTTATCATTTATTACCACACAGCCCGTGAGCCTAAAACCATCTTCTCTTTCACAGCCTCCTGATTACACCGGCTGGACACATTAAAGTCGCCGATTTTGGGATTTCAAAAGTTGGTGTCATGATACCAGAAACCAACACCCACAAGGAATCATTGGAGGACATCGCCAGAGAGTTCCAGGACCATGAGGTTGGCATCACTTACAGGAACTTAGATGGTTCTTTACAAATCTCATCACACTATTGTCTCTTCTCTATGTTCTTCATTTCTACAGAACTTTTCAACTGATATTTTATCTTCTGTCATTGAGTTTTTATGTCGAGAACTTGTCATAATAATAATTTCATCGATTCTCATTTCTACCTTCTGTTGGTTTCCAGGACTGTGGCACCCCGCTTTACATGGCCCCAGAAATCATTCTGAAGAAAGGCTATGGAAGACCTGCCGACTGGTGGTCAATGGGAATCATCCTGCATGAGTTTCTGGTGGGATATGTACCATTTCATGGGGATTCCCTATCTGAGCTCTATAAAAATATTGTCACTGGTAAGTAGAATAATCCGATCATTGCTTTGACTGATTACATGAATTTAGTTATTTCCTCTACTTTATCTTACAGTCCAAAACAGAGGTTTTATTTTCTGTAATTTTCTATATAACAGGAGACATAATTTGGGATTGGGATCGCGCTCCTCCCCCCGATGCTCAGGACCTTATTAATGACCTGCTCAGAACAAATCCTGCACAAAGACTTGGGACAGGTAACTGATATACTTTATTAGTATTAATATTCACTTTTTACAACGAGGACTCTTCGCTCCTGTCCATGAGGATCAGCACTTCTCTATTTGCTTGCCTATTTCTAGTTCTCCATAATATAACTTTCAGTTTGTTTCCTTCGGTTTTGTCATTACTTAAGATTAAGAAATACTGTTCAGATATGGAGCAGCCTCTAACAATGTCCGCATCACTTTTGTTTTTCTTTTTCCAGGAGGAGCATTTGAGATCAAGAGTTATCCATTCCTGAGTGACTTAGAATTTGAAAACCTTCTAAGTCAGAAGCCGGAGTACATTCCTCGGCTTGTTTCAGATGAGGACACCAGCTTATTTATCAGTAAGTAGAAGACGTCATCTAGACTAAGCGGCTGTTTGTCTCGTCTTCAATAATATGTGACAATCGGTTCCCATTAATAGTAGTGATAAATGGTGACTGTGTTATACTGACAACCGCCAATAACACTTCATTACCTATGTCTTGTAGATCACGCTGATACAAACAAGCCTATTGTCTCAGAGGAGGAGGACACAAGTGAGGATAATGAGAGCCTTTTCTTCCAAAATTTTACAACATCCTCTAAAAGGCTTTCTAAAGTAAGTGATCAATAAATCCAGAATACATAAAAAGACCTCTAAGGCTGAGTTCACACGATGCGTTTTTCATGCGTTTCCGCGGCGTTTTTGCAGTTGCGTAAACGTCGCGGAAACGCATGAAAAACGCATGGTAGAAGGGCAGCAATGTTCCCCAATGGAAATCCGCATGTGCTGTGCCCATGATGCGGATTTTTCCGCAGCGTAAACGCTGCGGTCAAAAATCCGCAGCATGTCAATTAATTTTGCGGAAACGCTGCTCTTTTGCCGCCATTGACTTGCATTAGACCGCATGGAATCCGCATCACTGTATATGTTGATGCGCTTTTCATGCGGTCTAATGTGCGGATGGTACCCGGGTGTGGATGAGAGGACTCTCATCCAGACCCAGGTACCATTAAAAAAAAAAGAATAAAATAAAAAATATATATATTCTCACCTTCTGACGGCCCGCGCTGCGTCCTGCCGGCTTCCCTCGCACTTCGCGGTTGAATGAAGGACCTTCGCTGACGTCAGAGTCATGTGACGGGTCACGTGACGCTGACGTCGGAAGGTCCTACAGTCTTCACTGCCGGCAGCCGGGACCGATGAAGCAGGACACCGGGGGCCATCAGAGGGTAAAGTATATATTTATTTTTTATTTTTTGACATCACACACTATATAAATCCATGCCGGCTGCATGGATTTATATAGTGTGAAGTTGACAAGCACTTTCCAAGTGATGCTAAAATCGCTTGGGAAGTGCTTGTCAACCCGCATGCGGAAATGAAAGTGAAGACCGCTTCATTTCCGCATGTCCCTGGCAGGAAACCGCATGTACAATCCGCATGAATTTTTTCCTGCCAGAGAGATGCTTTAACGCTCAGGAAAAAATCCTGAGCATTTCTGCATCGTGTGCACATACCCTAAACGTAAAAAATTTAATTTCATATCTTATTTTTGTCATTTTTTAGCTCTGTACCACCGCTATCAAGTTTCCTCCAGAGTGTACCCCGGCATCCAGCAGAAACATCTCAGAAATGTGAGTAGATTATGGGGTCATTATTGGGAGCTCCAGGCTAATATATGTGCACAACACCAAATATAGGACATAAATACCATAATATAGAATGCAGCATCCACCGCCCCATGATCAGCGGTCATTGGCTATTGGCTTCAGAATCCGCTGGAGATAACAACCCATAATTGCTGCCGGTCAGGTATTGTTAGTTTTGCCCACACTGCAGGAGATATGTAGTATTACATGCCGGCCATTGTTGCTAGTTGTTTCCATAGAAGGTCGTTTTGAGCAGGAGACTTCCCCACTATGACTTTCATATGTCCTATTAGGCCTTATAGTCGGAGTTCTTCTAGTGAGACAATCCCTTTTATACTGAATTTACTTGTGATTTACACGTTTTTCTTCTTCCTAACAGGCAGAAAGGATCTTCTCCTGAATCTGCTAGAGACGATGCTATAACCAGCTTGCCGTCCTCGTCCCCATTGTCAGGTATGTACATGTCTATAGCACAAACAATGTGAATGTTGTCATCAAGGGTGAAATATTTCCACATGGTTTTTCTTTAACGGGTCTCCTATGTTATCCATTTTTCAAGGAACCCAATTACTTTGCCCATGGGACCATACAGTGTCTCCATTTCTGCAACTTTGTACAGTATTATCATGGATTCTGTGATACATTGTTGCATCCAGTAACCTCCGTCATCATAATGAGACATCGTCTCCTATAGTAGAATATCGCTCATTAGGGATGCACCACATGGCGGCACACAGGGCGCTCACTGCTCCATATTAGTGACACATCTAATGCCCCTCATATTAGGTCATGTCCGGTATATAGGACTTATTCTGCCCTATTGTGTAATACCAGATTGTCAGGACTATAGGGGACAGGACTAGAACAATCTATATACTATACACAGGAGAGATACGAAGCAGATCCCATAACAATGTCTTTAGTGAGTTGTTGTTTTTTCTTCTTTTTGATCAGAATTTCCAGCTGATGACGAAAAATCAGAAAATGGGAAAAAGGGGAAAAAGAGACGAGGTAAGTGTGAGAGTCATCTCCATGTTGTGTGATGTCGTCAGTGAGAATAATTCATGTGGAGCAGATGTCATCTGTCGGAGATGGGATTGTCACATGTATGATGGCTGACGATGATCCCTGACCTCTGTGTGATGAGATTCCTCTGCGTCCGGCCACAGTGACCGCACAGTAGTATCATGTCATATGGAGTCCCATCACTTACATTATATTTCCTTCTCTTCTCATAGGTTCCATCTTCCGCCGGATCTTATCATCCTGCCGGCGTGGATTATCCAGGGCTGCTCGCGTATTTGCGTGTTGTCACCGTTCCCCTAGAGACATCTAAAAGACGGTAAACCTCCGCATCCTGCGCCCTGAAGTCCAGCAGATCCACCATCACTGCTGGAGCTGTACAGAAGGACCTTCACCATCTACCGGTGGCCTTCTGACTGTTACATCTCTGCCCGGACAATCTCAGTATCACCTCTGTCACCAGGCTCCGCGGTATTCATACTGCTCGCAGACGTGGCGGTTACTGATCACCTGGTATCTGACCCCGGCTGTCCTCCTATGAGTTTGCCTACTGATTCTGTTCCTGGTTTTGTCCCTCCCTTCTATCCTATTATTAATTAAAAAAAAATTACAATTATTATTACTGAGATCTTGGTTCATCCATCAAACTTTACTCTGCATTTTGTTAACTGATAAAAATAATTTATTGACACTTCTGCTTTTAAAAGGATATATACAGTATGCTTATAGTATATATACAGTATGCTGATTATATATACATGGTGACAAAGTCACTGGCAAAGTGCTGGAGGGGAGGTATGTTTCACTGAGGCTGTTAGCTTCAGTGATTTGAAGCCCATAAGTTTTCCACCAGCACACTATGTGTTGAGAGGGATTAATCGGCCATTTTAAGGGCTGGGTTTTTGTGAACGACCATAGAGCGGGTTGGGAGGTTGTTCACCATTTGGGAGGTCATTCACCATATCTCCACCCCAGGGTGGGGACTAGGATGTATATAGTCCTTCTAAGGCATTCAGTGTTCAGTAGGGCTGGAGAGAGGAACTCCAGCGCTTTGTGTCCTGAGAAGGAAAAGCTGAACCAGTGGATGGTTGTTCTCCTGAGCGGGCAGATCCCCACAGCAACACGGCTGTATGTTATGTTTTGTTTTTCCTTAGGTCAGAAAGCACGTATTTATTTTTGCTAACTCCTCACTGGCTTATGCAGCATCTTCAAATAAACCAGTGAGAGACTTAAGGAGACGGCGCTCCGGTGGCTACTTCTGTGTGCAACTGAATGGGCCCATCTACCATAGTATATATATACTGAATGCATATACCGTATTTTTCGGACTATAAGAAGCACCGAACCATAAGACGTACCTAGGTTTTAGAGGAGGAAAATAGAAAAAAAATTGAAGCAAAAAATGTGGTCATTATGCCCTGTTAAGGGGGAGGGGGTCTGCTGCTTACACTGTTATAGGGGTAATGTCTCCCAATTCTGTTAATATCCCCCATCCTGGTATATTTATATACACACTGCTCAAAAAAATAAAGGGAACACTGAAATAACCCATCCTAGATCTGAATGAATGAAATATTCTCATTGAATACTTTGTTCTGTACAAAGTTGAATGTGCTGACAACAAAATCACACAAAAATCATCAATGGAAATCACATTTATTAACCAATGGAGGCCTGGATTTGGAGTCACCCCCAAAATTAAAGTGGAAAAACACACTACAGGCTGATCCAACTTTGATGTAATGTCCTTAAAACAAGTCAAAATGAGTCTCAGTATTGTGTGTGGCCTCCACGTGCCTGTATGACCTGCCTACAACGCCTGGGCATGCTCCTGATGAGGCTGAGTATTGTGTGTGGCCTCCACGTGCCTGTATGACCTCCCTACAACGCCTGGGCATGCTCCTGATGAGGCTGAGTATTGTGTGTGGCCTCCACGTGCCTGTATGACCTCCCTACAACGCCTGGGCATGCTCCTGATGAGGCTGAGTATTGTGTGTGGCCTCCACGTGCCTGTATGACCTCCCTACAACGCCTGGGCATGCTCCTGATGAGGTTGCGGATGGTCTCCTGTGGGATCTCCTGCCAGACCTGGACTAAAGCATCCGCCAACTCCTGGACAGTCTGTGGTGCAAAGTGACGTTGGTGGATGGAGCGAGACATGATGTCCCAGATGTGCTCAATCGGATTCAGGTCTGGGGAACGGGTGGGCCAGTCCATAACCTCAATGCCTTCATCTTGCAGGAACTGCTGACACTCCAGCCACATGAGGTCTGGCATTGTCCTGCATTAGGAGGAACCCAGGGCCAACCGCACCAGCACATGGTCTCACAAGGGGTCTGAGGATCTCATCTCGGTACCTAATGGCAGTCAGGCTACCTCTGGCGAGCACATGGAGGGCTGTGCGGCCCTCCAAACAAATGCCACCCCACACCATTACTGACCCACTGCCAAACCGGTCATGCTGAAGGATGTTGCAGGCAGCAGATCGCTCTCCACGGCGTCTCCAGACTCTGTCACGTCTGTCACACGTGCTCAGTGTGAACTTGATTTCATCTGTGAAGAGCACAGGGCGCCAGTTGCCACTTTGCCAATCCTGGTGTTCTAAGGCAAATGCCAAGAGTCCTGCAAGGTGTTGGGCTGTGAGCACAACCCCCATCTGTGGACGTCGGGCCCTCATACCACCGTTATGGAGTGGGTTTCTAAGCGTTTGTGCAGACACATCCACATTTGTGGTCAGCTGGAGGTCATTTTGCAGGGCTCTGGCAGTGCTCCTCCTGTTCCTCCTTGCACAAAGGCGGAGGTAGCGGTCCTGCTGCTGGGTTGTTGCCCTCTTACGGCTTCCTCCACGTCTCCTGGTGTACTGGCCTGTCTCCTGGTAGCGCCTCCAGCCTCTGGACACTACGCTGACAGACACAGCAAACCTTCTTTCTACAGCTCGCATTGATGTGCCATCCTGGATGAGCTGCACTACCTGAGCAACTTCTGTGGGTTGTAGAGTCCATCTCAAACTACCACGAGTGTGAAAGCACAACCAACATTCAAAAGTGACCAAAACATCAGTCAGAAAGCATTGGTACTGAGATGTGGTCTGTGGTCCCCACCTGCAGAACCACTCCTTTATTGAGGGTGTCTTGATAATTGCCAATAATTTCCATCTATTGTCTATTCCATTTGCACATCAGCGTGTGAAATTGATTGTCAATCAGTGTTGCTTCCTAAGTGGACAGTTTGATGTCACAGAAGTTTGATTTACTTGGAGTTATGTTCTGTTGTTTAAGTGTTCCCTTTATTTTTTTGAGTAGTGTACATATATATATATATATATATATATACACTGTGGCTCTGGGTGTTGGGGGGAACGGCAGTGGCGGAGGAGCGGGGCACAGAAGGCAGCAGCCACCTGCTGCAGCCTACACCTGAACGGGATTCGGGCATATGATCTGACGTGGCCATAGACTATAATGGTCCAGACAGAGTGAATGTGCCCTCTGTCGTGCATCAGGTGTGTACGCCTACTGGAGGCGCAGTCTACTAAGCCTATGGCCTCGTCAGCACACACTACCGAATCCAGTTTTGTGAGGGAGTTCGCACCAAAGCCCCGACTGGTCCATGTGAAACTCCGTAAGGAAGAATGATGAGATACATACCTGCATAGACAGAGTATGAGAGTGATGAATGGATGGATAGATGGGGGCATTTTTGTCAGGTTTACACAGTGGCTGTTGGGCTCTAAAGAAATCACTTTGTGCAAACGTTGTCCTTATAGTCATGATTCCTTTTTCAGACCCCACCGCTCCACAATTTTACCACGGCCACTGATTTTACCTCGGCTCCCAGGAGGCTTCAGCCGCGCTCAACAGATTCGTCAACTTTCACAGAAGTCCAGTAGGTTCTGCCCTATTTCTGGAAACCTCCATATGGCAAATATGGATGAGACAGACGGATGATGAGATGGATGTCTGAGAAGAGGGCGCCCTGATAATGAGCATATATTACAAAGCCAGTACAAAAACAACAGGGGTCCCGGACCCTGGCCGTGTAGACTGATAACTGGTGTACTGCACTTACAGGGGGACATTAAGTCATAGGGGCCACACCAGGCAGGGACCCGATATTACAGGGTGGCAGGAGGGCGACTATTGCAAACAACATAATTAGAGCTATGGGCCCTTATGTGCAGAGTATTCAGGGGCCCCATTATGCAATGCAGGCGGGATACAGAGTCCCAGCAGAGCTTATATATCTGGTGTAAGGGCCACATAGTAATGGTATCAGGGGCCCCAGCAGCCGCCTGTACTCAGCTCCTATATATCAGGTGTAAGGGCCACATAGTAATGGTATCAGGGGCCCCAGCAGCCGCCTGTACTCAGCTCCTATATATCTGGTGTAAGGGCCACATAGTAAAGGTATCAGGGGCCCCAGCAGCTGCCTGTACTCAGCTCCTATATATCAGGTGTAAGGGCCACATAGTAATGGTATCAGGGGCCCCAGCAGCCGCCTGTATTCAGCTCCTATATATCAGATGCAAGGGCCACATAGTAATGGTATCAGGGGCCCCAGCAGCTGCCTCTACTCAGCGCCTATATATCTGGTGTAAGGGCCACATAGTAATGGTATCAGGGGCCCCAGCAGCTGCCTGTACTCAGCCCTTATATATCAGATGCAAGGGCCACATAGTAATGGTATCAGGGGCCCCAGCAGCTGCCTGTACTCAGCGCCTATATATCTGGTGTAAGGGCCACATAGTAATGGTATCAGGGGCCCCGGCAGCCGCCTGTACTCAGCTCCTATATATCAGGTGTAAGGGCCACATAGTAATGGTATCAGGGGCCCCGGCAGCAGCCTGTACTCAGCCCTTATATATCAGGTGTAAGGGCCACATAGTAATGGTATCAGGGGCCCCAGCAGCCGCTTGTACTCAGCTCCTATATATCAGGTGTAAGGGCCACATAGTAATGGTATCAGGGGCCCCAGCAGCAGCCTGTACTCAGCTCCTATATATCAGGTGTAAGGGCCACATAGTAAAGGTATCAGGGGCCCCAGCAGCTGCCTGTACTCAGCTCCTATATATCAGGTGTAAGGGCCACATAGTAATGGTATCAGGGGCCCCAGCGGCCGCCTGTACTCAGCTCCTATATATCTGGTGTAAGGGCCACATAGTAAAGGTATCAGGGGCCCCAGCAGCTGCCTGTACTCAGCTCCTATATATCAGGTGTAAGGGCCACATAGTAATGGTATCAGGGGCCCCAGCAGCAGCCTGTACTCAGCTCCTATATATCAGGTGTAAGGGCCACATAGTAATGGTATCAGGGGCCCCAGCAGCCGCCTGTATTCAGCTCCTATATATCAGATGCAAGGGCCACATAGTAATGGTATCAGGGGCCCCAGCAGCTGCCTCTACTCAGCGCCTATATATCTGGTGTAAGGGCCACATAGTAATGGTATCAGGGGCCCCAGCAGCTGCCTGTACTCAGCCCTTATATATCAGATGCAAGGGCCACATAGTAATGGTATCAGGGGCCCCAGCAGCTGCCTGTACTCAGCGCCTATATATCTGGTGTAAGGGCCACATAGTAATGGTATCAGGGGCCCCAGCAGCCGCCTGTACTCAGCTCCTATATATCAGGTGTAAGGGCCACATAGTAATGGTATCAGGGGCCCCGGCAGCAGCCTGTACTCAGCCCTTATATATCAGGTGTAAGGGCCACATAGTAATGGTATCAGGGGCCCCAGCAGCCGCTTGTACTCAGCTCCTATATATCAGGTGTAAGGGCCACATAGTAATGGTATCAGGGGCCCCAGCAGCAGCCTGTACTCAGCTCCTATATATCAGGTGTAAGGGCCACATAGTAAAGGTATCAGGGGCCCCAGCAGCTGCCTGTACTCAGCTCCTATATATCAGGTGTAAGGGCCACATAGTAATGGTATCAGGGGCCCCAGCGGCCGCCTGTACTCAGCTCCTATATATCTGGTGTAAGGGCCACATAGTAAAGGTATCAGGGGCCCCAGCAGCTGCCTGTACTCAGCTCCTATATATCAGGTGTAAGGGCCACATAGTAATGGTATCAGGGGCCCCAGCAGCAGCCTGTACTCAGCTCCTATATATCAGGTGTAAGGGCCACATAGTAATGGTATCAGGGGCCCCAGCAGCCGCCTGTATTCAGCTCCTATATATCAGATGTAAGGGCCACATAGTAATGGTATCAGGGGCCCCAGCAGCCGCCTGTACTCAGCTCCTATATATCAGGTGTAAGGGCCACATAGTAATGGTATCAGGGGCCCCAGCAGCCGCCTGTACTCAGCTCCTATATATCAGGTGTAAGGGCCACATAGTAATGGTATCAGGGGCCCCAGCAGCCACCTGTACTCAGCTCCTATATATCAGGTGTAAGGGCCACATAGTAATGGTATCAGGGGCCCCAGCAGCTGCCTGTACTCAGCCCTTATATATCAGATGCAAGGGCCACATAGTAATGGTATCAGGGGCCCCAGCAGCTGCCTGTACTCAGCGCCTATATATCTGGTGTAAGGGCCACATAGTAATGGTATCAGGGGCCCCGGTAGCCGCCTGTACTCAGCTCCTATATATCAGGTGTAAGGGCCACATAGTAATGGTATCAGGGGCCCCAGCAGCCGCCTGTATTCAGCTCCTATATATCAGATGTAAGGGCCACATAGTAATGGTATCAGGGGTCCCAGCAGCCGCCTGTACTCAGCTCCTATATATCAGGTGTAAGGGCCACATAGTAATGGTATCAGGGGCCCCGGCAGCAGCCTGTACTCAGCCCTTATATATCAGGTGTAAGGGCTACATAGTAATGGTATCAGGGGCCCCAGCAGCCGCTTGTACTCAGCTCCTATATATCAGGTGTAAGGGCCACATAGTAATGGTATCAGGGGCCCCAGCAGCAGCCTGTACTCAGCTCCTATATATCAGGTGTAAGGGCCACATAGTAATGGTATCAGGGGCCCCAGCAGCCGCCTGTACTCAGCCCTTATATATCAGGTGTAAGGGCCACATAGTAATGGTATCAGGGGCCCCAGCAGCCACCTGTACTCAGCCCTTATATATCAGGTGTAAGGGCCACATAGTAATGGTATCAGGGGCCCCAGCAGCCGCCTGTACTCAGCTCCTATATATCAGGTGTAAGGGCCACATAGTAATGGTATCAGGGGCCCCAGCAGCCGCCTGTACTCAGCCCCTATATATCAGGGGTAAGGGCCACATAGTAATGGTATCAGGGGCCCCAGCAGCCGCCTGTACTCAGCCCCTATATATCAGGTGTAAGGGCCACATAGTAATGGTATCAGGGGCCCCGGCAGCCACCTGTCCTCAGCTCCTATATATCAGGTGTAAGGGCCACATAGTAATGGTATCAGGGGCCCCAGCAGCAGCCTGTACTCAGCTCCTATATATCAGGTGTAAGGGCCACATAGTAATGGTATCAGGGGCCCCAGCAGCCGCCTGTACTCAGCTCCTATATATCAGATGTAAGGGCCACATAGTAATGGTATCAGGGGCCCCAGCAGCTGCCTGTACTCAGCTCCTATATATCAGGTGTAAGGGCCACATAGTAATGGTATCAGGGGCCCCAGCAGCCGCCTGTACTCAGCTCCTATATATCAGGTGTAAGGGCCGCATAGTAATGGTATCAGGGGCCCCAGCAGCTGCCTGTACTCAGCTCTTATATATCAGGTGTAAGGGCCACATAGTAATGGTATCAGGGGCCCCAGCAGCCGCCTGTACTCAGCCCCTATATATCAGGTGTAAGGGCCACATAGTAATGGTATCAGGGGCCCCAGCAGCCGCCTGTACTCAGCCCCTATATATCAGGTGTAAGGGCCACATAGTAATGGTATCAGGGGCCCCAGCGGCCGCCTGTACTCAGCCCTTATATATCAGGTGTAAGGGCCACATAGTAATGGTATCAGGGGCCCCAGCGGCCGCCTGTACTCAGCTCCTATATATCAGGTGTAAGGGCCACATAGTAATGGTATCAGGGGCCCCGGCAGCCGCCTGTACTCAGCTCCTATATATCAGGTGTAAGGGCCACATAGTAATGGTATCAGGGGCCCCAGCGGCCGCCTGTACTCAGCCCTTATATATCAGGTGTAAGGGCCACATAGTAATGGTATCAGGGGCCCCAGCAGCCGCCTGTACTCAGCCCCTATATATCAGGTGTAAGGGCCACATAGTAATGGTATCAGGGGCCCCAGCGGCCGCCTGTACTCAGCCCTTATATATCAGGTGTAAGGGCCACATAGTAATGGTATCAGGGGCCCCAGCGGCCGCCTGTACTCAGCTCCTATATATCAGGTGTAAGGGCCACATAGTAATGGTATCAGGGGCCCCGGCAGCCGCCTGTACTCAGCTCCTATATATCAGGTGTAAGGGCCACATAGTAATGGTATCAGGGGCCCCAGCGGCCGCCTGTACTCAGCCCTTATATATCAGGTGTAAGGGCCACATAGTAATGGTATCAGGGGCCCCAGCAGCCGCCTGTACTCAGCCCCTATATATCAGGTGTAAGGGCCACATAGTAATGGTATCAGGGGCCCCAGCAGCAGCCTGTACTCAGCTCCTATATATCAGGTGTAAGGGTCATATAGTAATGGTATCAGGGGCCCCAGCAGCCGCCTGTACTCAGCTCTTATATATCAGGTGTAAGGGCCACATAGTAATGGTATCAGGGGCCCCAGCGGCCGCCTGTACTCAGCCCTTATATATCAGGTGTAAGGGCCACATAGTAATGGTATCAGGGGCCCCAGCGGCCGCCTGTACTCAGCTCCTATATATCAGGTGTAAGGGCCACATAGTAATGGTATCAGGGGCCCCGGCAGCCGCCTGTACTCAGCTCCTATATATCAGGTGTAAGGGCCACATAGTAATGGTATCAGGGGCCCCAGCGGCCGCCTGTACTCAGCCCTTATATATCAGGTGTAAGGGCCACATAGTAATGGTATCAGGGGCCCCAGCAGCCGCCTGTACTCAGCCCCTATATATCAGGTGTAAGGGCCACATAGTAATGGTATCAGGGGCCCCAGCAGCAGCCTGTACTCAGCTCCTATATATCAGGTGTAAGGGTCACATAGTAATGGTATCAGGGGCCCCAGCAGCCGCCTGTACTCAGCTCTTATATATCAGGTGTAAGGGTCACATAGTAATGGTATCAGGGGCCCCAGCAGCCGCCTGTACTCAGCTCCTATATATCAGGTGTAAGGGCCACATAGTAATGGTATCAGGGGCCCCAGCAGCCGCCTGTACTCAGCTCTTATATATCAGGTGTAAGGGTCACATAGTAATGGTATCAGGGGCCCCAGCAGCCGCCTTTACTCAGCTCCTATATATCAGGTGTAAGGGCCACATAGTAATGGTATCAGGGGCCCCAGCAGCCGCCTGTACTCAGCTCCTATATATCAGGTGTAAGGGCCACATAGTAATGGTATCAGGGGCCCCAGCAGCAGCCTGTACTCAGCTCCTATATATCAGGTGTAAGGGCCACATAGTAATGGTATCAGGGGCCCCAACAGCCGCCTTTACTCAGCTCCTATATATCAGGTGTAAGGGCCACATAGTAATGGTATCAGGGGCCCCAACAGCCGCCTTTACTCAGCTCCTATATATCAGGTGTAAGGGCCACATAGTAATGGTATCAGGGGCCCCAGCAGCCGCCTGTACTCAGCTCCTATATATCAGGTGTAAGGGCCACATAGTAATGGTATCAGGGGCCCCAGCAGCAGCCTGTACTCAGCCCTTATATATCAGGTGTAAGGGCCACATAGTAATGGTATCAGGGGCCCCAGCAGCCTGTACTCAGCTCCTATATATCAGGTGTAAGGGCCACATAGTAATGGTATCAGGGGCCCCAGCAGCCGCCTGTACTCAGCTCCTATATATCAGGTGTAAGGGCCACATAGTAATGGTATCAGGGGCCCCAGCAGCTGCCTGTACTCAGCTCCTATATATCAGGTGTAAGGGCCACATAGTAATGGTATCAGGGGCCCCAGCAGCCGCCTGTACTCAGCTCCTATATATCAGGTGTAAGGGCCACATAGTAATGGTATCAGGGGCCCCAGCAGCTGCCTGTACTCAGCTCCTATATATCAGGTGTAAGGGCCACATAGTAATGGTATCAGGGGCCCCAACAGCCGCCTTTACTCAGCTCCTATATATCAGGTGTAAGGGCCACATAGTATTGGTATCAGGGGCCCCAGCAGCCGCCTGTACTCAGCTCCTATATATCAGGTGTAAGGGCCACATAGTAATGGTATCAGGGGCCCCAGCAGCAGCCTGTACTCAGCTCCTATATATCAGGTGTAACAGACCCCAAGACACAGCAGTGGGGGTCGCACCATGGAGAGCGGCATAGGGGCTCCTGATCAGCCCATAACAACCTGCACTGCGGTGATGCGACCAGCAGGGGGCAGCGCACACAGCACCAATCACCCACCTGTCTCTCTGCTCCTCTCTCACAACACTGCCTGCCACTTCCGGCTTCCGAAGGCAGAGGAGGAGTCGCGTCTACCACTGATCTGAGCACGGGGGGGGAACTGCAGCGGCCGCTCTTACTCTGTCCCGTCACTGATAGCAGCCGCATCTTTATTTTACCTATCAGTTCATTAAATATCTGCACTTTTACAAACAATAACAATTTATTCTCCTCAGCTCCCCCTGAGGGCTACAAAGAGTTGGTATCTTCCAAAGCGCGACGATTGGAGCAGAGCAGCCGGCTCCCAGTCTTGTATTTTCACTGGGACCCAATCATATTTTATCCCGGTAACGCGTCATCTGGTGCGAAGATGAAAACGAGTAGGCTGAGCTGATGCGCCGCTGATCAGCCTCTAGATGGCGCTGTAGATCAGCACAGGACGGAATGCGCTGTTTACTCGCTAAAAATGTCGCTTCCTTTTGTGTGACATTGGATCTGTGCAGATGGCGACACATAATAGATCAGGGATCCTAATAGACTCCATGTAATTGGGATAGATGAGATATATATATCCAGGGATGTGTCCTTCTGTCCTAAGCCTCTATAGTCTGCGCCGGGAGGACGAGGCTGGAGGAAGAGTGCGTCGCCGGAGATCACCATGTGCATAGGCGCTGACCACGTCTCCGGCGAGGCTTAAGGAGGAGTCTGTGCCGGAGCCAGCGCATAGCGCGATATCCAGCACCATTTTGTTGAAGACAAATTCGCAGTGTCTTCAACAAAATGGCGCCAAATAGCGCAGTATGTGCACACACTGACTCCAGCGCCATTTTATTTACATATTTAACACAGACGATGTGCTGCGGGGGAAGGGTGAGTAGGAGTGTTTGTGGATGGATGAGCAGGACAGGCAGGATCGGGGGGGGTGACATATACCAGGATGGGGGGGGGGGAGCATATACCAGGATGAGGGGGAGCATATACCAGGATTGGGGGTGACATATACCAGGATGAGGGGGAGCATATACCAGGATCCGGGGTGACATATACCAGGATGGAGGGGGAGCACATACCAGGATGAGGGGGTGACATATACCAGGATCGGGGGTGACATATACCAGGATGGGGGGGGGATATACCAGGATGAGGGGGAGCATATACCAGTATTGGGGGGTGACATATACCAGGATGGGGGGGAGCATATACCAGGATCGGGGGTGACATATACCAGGATGGGGGGAGCATATACCAGGATGAGGGGGTGACATATACCAAGATCGGGGGTGACATATACCAGGATGGGGGGCGGCATATGCCAGGATGAGGGGGAGCATATACCAGGATCGGGGGGTGACATATACCAGGATGGGGGGGAGCATATATACCAGAATGAGGGGGAGCATATACCAGGATGACGGGGAGCATATACCAGGATTGGGGGGTGACATATACCAGGATGGGGGGGAGCATATACCAGGTTCGGCGGTGACATATACCAGGATGGAGGGGAGCATATACCAGGATGGGGGAGAGCATATACCAGGATGACGGGGAGCATATACCAGGATGGGTGAGAGCATATACCAGGATGAGGGGGAGCATATATCAGGATGGGGGGGAGCATATACCAGGATGCTGGGGTAGAGCAGGAGCGAGGTGCGGCGACGCAACCACAGCGGCTGTAAGTATGGAACCTTTTCATATTATATATTGGATTGGTTGTCACTTTGACTATATTGTCTTTCATGACACTTATTTCTATTAATGTACTGAGTGTCATACTTGCATCCACTTTGGGAAAATGCTTCTATATTAGAACCTGCATTAAACAGAAGTCTCTCACTGTGCGACCTTTCAATTGGATAGACACTTGAGCTACCTCTTTATGACCTGTTTTTGCAGTGCCATATTTTGCCTTCAGGCAATTGATTTACATAGGGCAGTACATTTAACCTGTTCATCGTCTCCATGCTCCTCCATTGTTTTTAATTTTATGCCTCTGAGTGTTTTCCATTTTTTCTATTCTTGATTTTTTTCAATAAAGATTTTGTATTTTCATGTTTTCATGAAGTTCTTTTGTGCTTCCTTGTTCTCCATGATGGGGGGAGCATATACATGGATGGAGGAAGCATATACCAGGATGAAGGGGAGCATATACCAGGATGGGGGGGGGGCATATACCAGGATGGGGGAGCATATACCAGAATGGGGGGAGCATATACCAGAATGAGGGGGAGCATATACCAGGATGGGGGAGCATATACCTAATGAGGGGGAGCATATATCAGTATGGGGGTAGCATATACCAGGATCGGGGGTGACATATACCAGGATGGGGGGAGCACATACCACGATCGGGGGGTGACATATACCAGGATGGGGGGAGCATATACCAGGATTGGGGGTTGACATATACTAGGATGGGGTGGAGCATATACCAGGATGAGGGGAAGTATATACCAGGATGGGGGGGACGATATACCAGGATCGGGGGTGACATATACCAGGATGGGAGGGAGCATATACAAGGATCAGGGGGCGACATACCAGGATGGGGGGAGCATATACCAGGATCGGGGAGTGACATATACCAGGATAGGGGGGAGCATATACCAGGATGGGGGGAGCATATGCCAGGATAGCGGGAGCATATACCAGGATGGGGGGAGCATATACCAGGATGGGGAGGAGCATATACCAGGATGGTGGGAGCATATACCAGGATGGGGGAGCATATACCAGGATGGGGGCACATACCAGGATGGGAGGAGCATATAACAGGATGGGGGGGCATATACCAGGATAGGGAAGCATATACCAGGATAGGGGGCATATACCAGGATGGAGGGAGCATATACAAGAATTGGGTGAGCATATACCAGGGTAGGGAAGCATATACCAGGATGGGGGGACATATACCAGGGTTGGGGGGCATATACGAGGATTGAGGCAGCATATATCAGGATGGGTTGAGCATATACCAGGATGGGGGGGCATATAACAGGATGGAGGGAGCATATACGAGGATTGGGGGAGCATATACCAGGATTGGGGGAGCATATACCAGGATAGGGGAAGCATATATGAGGATGGAGGAAGCATATACCAGGATGGAGGGAGCATATAACAGGATGGGGGGAGCATATACCAGAATGGGGAAGTATATACCAGGATGGGGGAGCATATACCAGGATGGAGGGCGCATATAACAGGATGGGGGGAGCATATACCAGGATGGGGGGAGCATATACCAGCATGGGGGGGTATATACCAGGATGGGGGAGCATATACCAGGATGGGGAGAGCATATACCAAGATGGGGGAGCATATACCAGTATGGGGGGAGCTTATACCAGTATGGGGGGAGCATATACGAGGATTGGGGGAACATATACAAGGATGGGGGGGAGCATATACCAAGAAGGGGACCAGGATTGGGGGATCATATACCAGGATGGGGGGGAGCATATACCAGGATGGGGGAACATATACCAGTATGGGGGGAGCATATACCAGGATGGGGAGGAGCATATACCAGGATGGGGGGATATACCAGGATAGGGGGAGCATATACCAGGATGGGGGGAGCATATACCAGGATGGGGGAGCATATACCAGGATGGGGGGAGAATATACCAGGATGGAGGGAGCATATAACAAGATGGGGGGCATATACCAGGATGGAGGGAGCATATACAAGAATTGGGGTAGCATATACCAGGGTAGGGAAGCATATACCAGGATGGGGGGCATATACCAGGGTGGGGAGGCATATACGAGGATTGAGGCAGCATATACCAGGATGGGTGGAGTGTATACCAGAATGGGGGGGCATATACCAGAATGGAGGGAGCATATACCAGGATAGGGGAGCATATACGAGGATGGAGGGAGCATATACCAGGATGGATGGAGCATATACCAGGATGGGGGCAGCATATACCAGGATGGGGGAAGCATATACCAGGATGGGGAAGTATATACCAGGATGGGGGAGCATATACCAGGATGGTGGGAGCATATAACAGGATAGGGGGAGCATATACCAGGATGGGGGGAGCATATACCAGGATGTGGGGTATATACCAGGATGGGGGGAGCACATACCAGGATGGGGGACATATACCAGGATGGGGGGCATATACCAGGATGGGGGGAGCATATACCAGGATGGGGGAGCATATACCAGGATGGGGGAGCATATAACGGGGGAGCATATACCAGAATGTGGGGATATACCAGGATGGGGGGCATATACCAGGATGGGGGGCATATACCAGTATAGGGTAAGCATATACGAGGATGGAGGGAGCATATATCAGGATGGAGGGAGCATATACCAGGATGGGGGGAGCATATACCAGGATGGGGGGAGCATATACCAGGATGGGGAAGTATATACCAGGATGGGGGAGCATATACCAGGATGGAGGGAGCATATAACAGGATAGGGGGGAGCATATACGAGAATGGGGGGGCATATACCAGGATGGAGGGAGCATATACTAGCATTGGGTGAGCATATACCAGGATTGGGGGAGCATATACCAGGATAGGGGAAGCATATACGAGGATGGAGGGAGCATATACCAGGATTGAGGGAGCATATACCAGGATGGGGGGAGCACATACCAGGATGGGGGGCATATACCAGAATGGGGGGCATATACCAGGATGGGGGGAGCATATACCAGGATGGGGAGGAGCATATACCAGGATGGGCGGAGCATATACCAGGATGGGGGAGCATATACCAGGATGGGGACACATACCAGGATGGAGGGAGCATATAACAGGATGGGGGGGCATATACCAGGATAGGGAAGCATATACCAGGATGGGGGGGCATATACCAGGATGGAGGGAGCATATACAAGAATTGGGTGAGCATATACCAGGGTAGGGAAGCATATACCAGGATGGGGGGACATATACCAGGGTGGGGGGGCATATACGAGGATTGAGGCAGCATATACCAGGATGGGTGGAGCATATACCAGGATGGGGGGGCATATAACAGGATGGAGGGAGCATATACGAGGATTGGGGGAGCATATACCAGGATTGGGGAGCATATACCAGGATAGGGGAAGTATATACCAGGATGGGGGAGCATATACCAGGATGGAGGGAGCATATAACAGGATGGGGGGAGCATACACCAGGATGGGGGGAGCATATACCAGGATGGTGGGGTATATACCAGGATGGGGGGAGCATATACCAGAATGGGGAAGTATATACCAGGATGGGGGAGCATATACCAGGATGGAGGGAGCATATAACAGGATGGGGGGAGCATATACCAGGATGGGGGGAGCATATACCAGGATGGGGGGGTATATACTAGGATGGGGGGAGCATATACCAGAATGGGGAAGTATATACCAGGATGGGGGAGCATATACCAGGATGGAGGGAGCATATAACAGGATGGGGGGAGCATATACCAGGATGGGGGGAGCATATACCAGGATGGGGGTGTATATACCAGGATGGGGGAGCATATACCAGGATGGGGAGAGCATATACCAAGATGGGGGAGCATATACCAGGATGGAGGGAGCATATACCAGGATGGAGGGAGCATATACCAGTATGGGGGGAGCTTATACCAGTATGGGGGGAGCATATACGAGGATTGGGGGAACATATACAAGGATGGGGGGGTGCATATACCAAGAAGGGGACCAGGATTGGGGGATCATATACCAGGATGGGGGGGAGCATATACCAGGATGGGGGAACATATACCAGTATGGGGGGAGCATATACCAGGATGGGGAGGAGCATATACCAGGATGAGGGGATATACCAGGATAGGGGGAGCATATACCAGGATGGGGGGAGCATATACCAGGATGGGGGAGCATATACCAGGATGGGGGGAGAATATACCAGGATGGAGGGAGCATATAACAAGATGGGGGGCATATACCAGGATGGAGGGAGCATATACAAGAATTGGGGGAGCATATACCAGGGTAGGGAAGCATATACCAGGATGGGGGGCATATACCAGGGTGGGGAGGCATATACGAGGATTGAGGCAGCATATACCAGGATGGGTGGAGTGTATACCAGAATGGGGGGGCATATACCAGAATGGAGGGAGCATATACCAGGATAGGGGAACCATATACGAGGATGGAGGGAGCATATACCAGGATGGGGGGGAGCATATACCAGGATGGGGGAACATATACCAGTATGGGGGGAGCATATACCAGGATGGGGAGGAGCATATACCAGGATGGGGGGATATACCAGGATAGGGGGAGCATATACCAGGATGGGGGGAGCATATACCAGGATGGGGGAGCATATACCAGGATGGGGGGAGAATATACCAGGATGGAGGGAGCATATAACAAGATAGGGGGCATATACCAGGATGGAGGGAGCATATACAAGAATTGGGGGAGCATATACCAGGGTAGGGAAGCATATACCAGGATGGGAGACATATACCAGGGTGGGGAGGCATATACGAGGATTAAGGCAGCATATACCAGGATGGATGGAGTGTATACCAGAATGGGGGGGCATATACCAGAATGGAGGGAGCATATACCAGGATAGGGGAACCATATACGAGGATGGAGGGAGCATATACCAGGATGGAGGGAGCATATACCAGGATGGGGGGAGCATATACCAGTATGGGGGGAGCATATACCAGGATGGGGAAGTATATACCAGGATGGGGGAGCATATACCAGGATGGTGGGAGCATATAACAGGATAGGGGGAGCATATACCAGGATGGGGGGAGCATATACCAGGATGGGGGGTATATACCAGGATGGGGGGAGCACATACCAGGATGGGGGACATATACCAGGATGGAGGGGGCATATACCAGGATGGGGGGAGCATATACCAGGATGGGGGGAGCATATACCAGGATTGGGGGAGCATATACCAGGATAGGGGAAGCATATATGAGGATGGAGGGAGCATATACCAGGATGGAGGGAGCATATACCAGGATGGGGGGAGCATATACCAGAATGGGGAAGTATATACCAGGATGGGGGAGCATATACCAGGATGGGGGGAGCATATACCAGGATGGGGGGGTATATACCAGGATGGGGGGAGCATATACCAGAATGGGGAAGTATATACCAGGATGGGGGAGCATATACCAGGATGGAGGGAGCATATAACAGGATGGGGGGAGCATATACCAGGATGGGGGGAGCATATACCTGGATGGGGGGGTATATACCAGGATGGGGGAGCATATACCAGGATGGGGAGAGCATATACCAAGATGGGGGAGCATATACCAGGATGGAGGGAGCATATACCAGGATGGAGGGAGCATATACCAGTATGGGGGGAGCTTATACCAGTATGGGGGGAGCATATACGAGGATTGGGGGAACATATACAAGGATGGGGGGGAGCATATACCAAGAAGGGGACCAGGATTGGGGGATCATATACCAGGATGGGGGGGAGCATATACCAGGATGGGGGAACATATACCAGTATGGGGGGAGCATATACCAGGATGGGGAGGAGCATATACCAGGATGAGGGGATATACCAGGATAGGGGGAGCATATACCAGGATGGGGGGAGCATATACCAGGATGGGGGAGCATATACCAGGATGGGGGGAGAATATACCAGGATGGAGGGAGCATATAACAAGATGGGGGGCATATACCAGGATGGAGGGAGCATATACAAGAATTCGGGGAGCATATACCAGGGTAGGGAAGCATATACCAGGATGGGGGGCATATACCAGGGTGGGGAGGCATATACGAGGATTGAGGCAGCATATACCAGGATGGGTGGAGTGTATACCAGAATGGGGGGGCATATACCAGAATGGAGGGAGCATATACCAGGATAGGGGAACCATATACGAGGATGGAGGGAGCATATACCAGGATGGGGGGGAGCATATACCAGGATGGGGGAACATATACCAGTATGGGGGGAGCATATATCAGGATGGGGAGGAGCATATACCAGGATGGGAGATATACCAGGATAGGGGGAGCATATACCAGGATGGGGGGAGCATATACCAGGATGGGGGAGCATATACCAGGATGGGGGGAGATTATACCAGGATGGAGGGAGCATATAACAAGATGGGGGCATATACCAGGATGGAGGGAGCATATACAAGAATTGGGGGAGCATATAACAGGGTAGGGAAGCATATACCAGGATGGGGAGCATATACCAGGGTGGGGAGGCATATACGAGGATTAAGGCAGCATATACCAGGATGGATGGAGTGTATACCAGAATGGGGGGGCATATACCAGAATGGAGGGAGCATATACCAGGATAGGGGAACCATATACGAGGATGGAGGGAGCATATACCAGGATGGAGGGAGCATATACCAGGATGGGGGGAGCATATACCAGTATGGGGGGAGCATATACCAGGATGGGGAAGTATATACCAGGATGGGGGAGCATATACCAGGATGGTGGGAGCATATAACAGGATAGGGGGAGCATATACCAGGATGGGGGGAGCATATACCAGGATGGGGGGTATATACCAGGATGGGGGGAGCACATACCAGGATTGGGGACATATACCAGGATGGAGGGGGCATATACCAGGATGGGGGGAGCATATACCAGGATGGGGGGAGCATATACCAGGATGAGGGGGAGCATATACCAGGATGGGGGGCATATACCAGGATGGGGGGAGCATATACCAGGATGGGGGAGCATATACCAGGATGGGGGAGCATATAACGGGGAGCATATACCAGAATGTGGGGATATACCAGGATGTGGGGCATATACCAGGATGGGGGGGAGCATATACCAGGATGGGGGAGCATATACCAGGATGGGGGGAGCACATGCCAGGATAGCGGGAGCATATACCAGGATGGGGGGAGCATAAACCAGGATGGGGAAGAGCATATACCAGGATGGGGGGATATGCCAGGATGGGGGGAGCATATACCAGGATGGGGGGAGCATATACCAGGATGGGGGCATATACCAGGATGGAGGGAGCATATAACAGGATGGGGGGGCATATACCAGGATAGGGAAGCATATACCAGGATGGGGGAGCATATACCAGGATGGAGGGAGCATATACAAGAATTGGGGGAGCATATACCAGGGTAGGGAAGCATATACCAGGATGGGGGGACATATATCAGGGTGGGGGGGCATATATACGAGGATTGAGGCAGCATATACCAGGATGGGTGTAGCACATACCAGGATGGGGGGCATATAACAGGATGGAGGGAGCATATGCGCGGACTGGGGGAGCATATACCAGGATTGGGGGAGCATATACCAGGATAGGGGAAGCATATACGAGGATGGAGGGAGCATATACCAGGATGGAGGGAGCATATACCAGGATGGGGGGAGCATATACCAGGATGGGGAAGTTATACCAGGATGGGGGAGCATATACCAGGATGGAGGGAGCATATAACAGGATGGGGGGAGCATATACCAGGATGGGGGGAGCATATACCAGGATGGGGGGGTATATACTAGGATGGGGGAGCATATACCAGGATGGGGAGAGCATATACCAGGATGGGGGAGCATATACCAGGATGGAGGGAGCATATACCAGGATGGAGGGAGCATATACCAGTATGGGGGGAGCTTATACCAGTATGGGGGGAGCATATACAAGGATTGGGGGAACATATACAAGGATGGGGTGGAGCATATACCAAGAAGTGGACCAGGATTGGGGGATCATATACCAGGAAGGTTTATTTTCTCCCTGCTGCATTCGACTACGTGCAGGCGTCGGGCAACATAATAACGCTATTAACCTGCAGATTAATCACATATGTGCAGGTTAACGGTGTTACTTCTGGTGACAGGTTCCCTTTAATTTTGTAGTACAATACTTCAATAGAATGACCCGGACTCAGTGTATGCCTATACCATGCTATCCGGCACCATTTTTTTAAGACACTGTCTGCAAATTCGCATATACAGTGTCTTCAATAAAATAGCGCCGGATAAGCGCAAACGCTGACTCCAGCGCCATTTTATTGAAGCAATGTACTACAACGTCAACATAGCAGTGCGCATGCACCACCCATCACCATTATCCCTTTGGCTGGCACGTGTGCACTGCTGTGTTGACATTGTAGTACATTACTTCAGTAAAATGGCGCTGGAGTCAGCGTTTGCGCTTATCCGGCGCTATTTTATTGAAGACAATGTATATGCGAATTTGCAGACAGTGTCTTAAAAAAAAATGGCGCCAGAAATATACCAATAAAAATGCTCACCACCCGGGCGTAGAAGGGGTTCAATAGCTAGTATAATATATAACCAGTGGCGTAACGAGGCTGATGGGTCCCGGAGCAAGATTTGGACCCCCCCATTCTGATTATATACAGGGTGGGCCATTTACATGGATACACCTAAATTAAATGGGAATGGTTGGTAATATCAACTTCCTGTTTGTGGCACATTAGTATATGTGAGGGGAAAACTTTTCCAGATGGGTGGTGACCATGGCGGCTATTTTGAAGTCGGCCATTTTGGATCCAACTTTATTTTTTTCAAAGGAAAGAGGGTCATGTGACACATCAAACTTATTGAGAATTTGATAAGAAAAACAATGGTGTGCTTGGTTTTAATGTAACTTTATGACCACTTATAAAATGTGTTCAAATTGCTGCCCATTGTGTTGGATTGTCAATGCAACCCTCTTCTCCCACTCTTGACACTCTGATAGCAACACCACAACACCATAGTCCTCCATACAGTATAATGCACTCCCCATAGTCCTCCATATAGTATAATGCACCACACAGTCCTCCATATAGTATAAAGCTTTCCCCATAGTCCTCCATATAGTATAATGCGTTCCATAGTCCTCCACATAGTATAATACACTCCCCATAGTCCTCTCTATACTATAATGCAAACCATAGTCCTCCATATAATATAATGCATCCCATAGTCCTCCATATGGTATAATGCATCCCATAGTCCTCCATATAGTATAATGGACTCCCCACAATCCTCTATATAGTATAATACACTCCCCATAGTCCTCCATATAGTATAATGCACTCCACATAGTCCTTCATATAATATAATGCATCCCATAGTCCTCCATATAGTATAATGCACTCCCCATAGTCCTCCATATACACTGCTCAAAAAATAAAGGGAACACTTAAACAACAGAATATAACTCCACGTAAATCAAACTTCTGTGAAATCAAACTGTCCACTTAGGAAGCAACACTGATTGACAATTAATTTCATATTTTGTTGTGCAAATGGAATAGACAATAGATGGAAATTATTGGCAATTATCAAGACACCCTCAATAAAGGAGTGGTTCTGCAGGTGGGGACCACAGACCACATCTCAGTACCAATGCTTTCTGGCTGATGTTTTGGTCACTTTTGAATGTTGGTTGTGCTTTCACATTCGTGGTAGCAAGAGACGGACTCTACAACCCACAGAAGTTGCTCAGGTAGTGCAGCTCATCCAGGATGGCACATCAATGCGAGCTGTGGCAAGAAGGCTTGCTGTGTCTGTCAGCGTAGTGTCCAGAGGCTGGAGGCGCTACCAGGAGACAGGCCAGTACACCAGGAGACATGGAGGGGGCCGTAGGAGGGCAACAACCCAGCAGCAGGACCGCTACCTCCGCCTTTGTGCTAGGAGGAACAGGAGGAGCACTGCCAGAGCCCTGCAAAATGACCTCCAACAGGCCACAAATCTGCATGTGTCTGCACAAACGGTTAGAAACCGACTCCATGAGGTTGGAATGAGGGCCGGATGTCCACAGATGAGGGTTGTGCTCACAGCCCAACACCGTGCAGGACGCTTGGCATTTGCCTTAGAACACCAGGATTGGCAAAGTCGCCACTGGCGCCCTGTGCTCTTCACAGATGAAAGCAGGTTCACACTGAGCACGTGTGACAGACGTGACAGAGTCTGGAGACGCCGTGGAGAGCGATCTGCTGCCTGCAACATCCTTCAGCATGACCGGTTTGGCAGTGGGTCTGTAATGGTGTGGGGTGGCATTTCTTTGGAGGGCCGCACAGCCCTCCATGTGCTCGCCAGAGGTAGCCTGACTGCCATTCGGTACCAAGATGAGATCCTCAGACCCCTTGTGAGACCATATGCTGGTGTGGTTGGCCCTGGGTTCCTCCTAATGCAGGACAATGCCAGACCTCATGTGGCTGGAGTGTGTCAGCAGTTCCTGCAAGATGAAGGCATTGAGGTTATGGACTGTCCCGCCCGTTCCCCAGACCTGAATCTGATTGAGCACATCTGGGACATCATGTCTCGCTCCATCCACCAACGTCATGTTGCACCACAGACTGTCCAGGAGTTGGCGGATGCTTTAGTCCAGGTCTGGGAGGAGATCCCACAGGAGACCATCCGCAACCTCATCAGGAGCATGCCCAGGCATTGTAGGGAGGTCATGCAGGCACGTGGAGGCCACACACAATACTGAGCCTCATTTTGTCTTGTTTTAAGGACATTACATCAAAGTTGGATCAGCCTGTAGTGTGTTTTTCCACTTTAATTTTGGGGGTGACTCCAAATCCAGGCCTCCATTGCTTAATAAATTTGATTTCCATTGATGATTTTTGTGTGATTTTGTTGTCAGCACATTCAACTTTGTACAGAACAAAATATTCAATGAGAATATTTCATTCTTTCAGATCTAGGATGGGTTATTTGAGTGTTTGCTTTATTTTTTTGAGCAGTGTATTACAATGCACTCCCCATAGTCCTCCATATAATAATGCATCCCATAGTCCTCCATATAGTATAATGGACTCCCCATAGTCCTCCATAAAGTATAATGCACTCCCCATAGTCCTCCATATGGTATAATGCATCCCATACTCCTCCATATAGTATAATACACTCCCCATAGTCCTCCATATAGTATAATGCATCCCATAGTTCTCCATATAGCATAATGCACCCCCCCATAGTCCTCCATATAATATAATGCATCCCATAGTCCTCCATATAGTATAATGGACTCCCCACAGTCCTCTATATAGTATAATGCATCCCATAATCCTCCATATAGTATAATACACTCCCCATAGTCCTCCATATAGTATAATGCATCCCATAGTCCTCCATATAGCATAATGCATTCCCCATAGTCCTCCATATAATATAATGCATGCCGTAGTCCTCCATATAGTATAATGGATTCCCCACAGTCCTCTATATAGTATAATATTCTCCCCATAGTCTTCCATATAGGATAATGCACCACATAGTACGCCATACAGTATAATGCACTTCCCATAGTCCTCCATATAGTATAATGCACCACATAGTCCTCCATATAGTATAATGCACCACAAAGTCCTCCATACAGTATAATCCACTCCCCATAGTCCTCCATATAGTATAATGCACTCCCTATAGTCCTTCATATAGTATAATGCACTCCCCATAGTCCTCCTTATAGTATAATGCACCATATAGTCCTCCATACAGTATAATGCACTCCCCATAGTCCTCCATATAGTTTATTGCACTCCCCATAGTACTCCTTATAGTATAATGCACCACATAGTCCTCCATACAGTATAATGCACTCCCCATAGTTATCCATATAGTATAATGCACTCCCCATAGTCCTTAATATAATAGTATGCATCCCATATTCCTCCACATAGTATAATGCATCCCATAGTCCTCCGTATAGTATAATTGACTCCCCACAGTCCTCTATATAGTATAATACACTCCCCATAGTCCTCAATATAGTATAATGCACTCCCCTTAGTCTTCCATATACAATACTGCATTCCCCATAGTCTTTCATATAGTATAATACACTCCCCATAGTCCTCCATATAGTATAATGCACTACATAGTCCTCCATATAGTATAATACACCACATAGTCCTCCATACAGTATAATGAACTCCCCATAGTCCCCCATATAGTATAATGCACTCCCCATAGTCCTTCATATACTATAATGAACTCACCATAGTCCTTCATATAGTACAATGCACCACATAGTCCTCCATGTAGTATAATGCACCACATAGTCCTCCATACAGTATAATCCACTCCCCAGAGTCATCCATATAGCATAATGCACTCCCCATAGTCCTCATTATAGTATAATGGACCACATACTCATCCATATAGCATATTGCACTCATCATAGTCCTTCATATAAAATAATGCATCCCATAGTCCTCCAAATAGTATAATACACTCCCCATACTGCTACATATAGTTTAATGCACTCCCCATAGTCCTCCATAAAGTATAATGAACTCCCCATGGTCCTCCATATAATATAATGCATCCCATAGTCCTCCATATAGTATAATGCACTCCCCATAGTCCTCCATATAATATTATGCTTCCCATAGTCCTCCATACAGTATAATGCACTCCCCATGGTCCTCCATATATTATAATGAACTCCCCATGGTCCTCCATATAATATAATGCATCCCATAGTCCTCCATATAGAATAATGCACTCCCCATAGTCCTCCATATAGCATAATGCATCCCATAGTCCTCCATATAGTATAATGTAATCCCCATAGTCCTCTATACAGTATAATACATACCGTAGTCCTCCATATAGTATAGTGCACTTCATATAGTCCTCCTTATAGTATAATGCACTCCTCATAGTCCTCCATACAGTATAATGCACTCCCAATAATCCTCCATATAGTATAATGCATCCCATAGTCCTCTATATAGTACAATGCATCCCATAGTCCTCCATATAGTATAATACACTCCCCATAGTCCTCCATATAGTATAATGCACTCCCCATAGTGTTTTATATTGTATAATGCACTCCCCATAGTCCTTCATATAATATAATGCATCATATAGTCCTCTATATAGTATAATGCACTCCCCATAGTCCTCCATACAGTATAATGCACTCCCCCTTGTCCTCCATATAGTATAATGTGCCCCATAGCCCTCCATATAATATAATGTACTCCCCATAGTCCTCCATACAGAATAATGCATTCCCCATAGTCCTCCATATAGTATAATGCATTCCCCATAGTCCTCCATATAGCATAATGCACTCTCCATAGTCCTCCATATAGTATAATGCTCTCGCCATAGTCCTCCATATAGTGTAATGCACCCCCATAGTCCTCCATATAGTAAAATGTACTCCTCATAGTGCTCCATATAACATAATGCATCCCATAGTCCTCCATATGGTATAATGCACTCCCCATAGTCCTCCATATAGTATAATGCACTCCCCATAGTACTCCATATAGTATAATGCACCACATATTCCTCCATACAGTATAATGCACTCCCCATAATCCTCCATATAATAGAATGCATCACATATTCCTTCATATGGTATAATGCATCCCATAGTTCTCCGTATAGTTTAATAGACTCCCCACAGTCCTCTATATAGTATAATGCACTCCCCATAGTCCTCCATATAGTATAATGCACTCCCCATAGTCTTCCATATAGCATACTGCACTCCCCATAGTCCTCCATATAGTATAATACACTCCCCATAGTCCTCCATATAGTATAATGCAACACATAGACCTTCATATAGTATAATACATGACATAGTCCTCCAAACAGTATAATGCACTCCTCATAGTCCTCCATATAGTATAATGCACCACATTGTCCTCCATACAGTATAATTCACTCCCCATAGTCCTCTATATAGCATAATGCACTCCCCATAGTCCTCCATATAGTATAATGTACCACATAGTCCTCCATATAGTAAAATGCACTCCTCATAGTCCTTCATATAAAATAATGCATCCCGTAGTCCTACATATAGTATAATGCACTCCCCATAGTCCTTCATACAGTATAATGAACTTCCCATGGTCCTCCATATAATATAATGCATCCCATAGTCCTACATAAAGTATAACGCACTCCCCATAGTCCTCAATATAATATAATGCATCCCATAGTCCTCCATATAGTATAATGCACTCCCCATAGTCCTCCATATAATATAATGAACTTCCCATGATCCTCCATATAATATAATGCATCCCATAGTCTTCCATATAGTATAATGCACTCCCCATAGTCCTCCATATAACATAATGCATCCCATAGTCCTCCATATAGTATAATGTACTCCCCATAATCCTCTATATAGTTTAATGCATCCCATAGTCCTCCATATAGTATAATGCACTCCCCATAGTCGTCCATATAGTATAATGCATCCCATAGTCCTTCATATAGTATAACGCATCCCATAGTCCTTCATATAGCATAATGCACTCCTCATAGTCCTCCATACAGTATAATGCACTCCCCATAGTCCTCCATATAGTATAATGCATCCCATAGTCCTCTATATAGTACAATGCACCCCATAGTCCTCCATATAGTGTAATACACTCCCCATAGTCCTCTATATAGTACAATGCACTCCCCATAGTGCTCCATATGGTATAATGCACTCCCCATAGTCCTCCATACAGTATGATGCACTCACCACAGTACTCCATATAGTATAATGTGCCCAATAGCCGTTCATATAATATAATGCACTCCCAATACTCCTCCATACAGTACAATGCACTCCCCATAGTCCTCCATATAGTATAATGTACTCCCCGTAGTCCTCCATATAGTATAATGCACTCTCCATAGTCCTCCATATAGTATAATGCTCTCGCCATAGTCCTCCATATAGTATAATGGACCCCCATAGTCCTCCATATAGTATAATTCACTCCCCATAGTCCTCCATATAGTATAATGCACTCCCCATAGTCCACTATATAGTATAATGCACTCCCCATAGTCCACAATATGGTATAATAAACTCCCCATATTCCTCCATATAGTATTATGCACCCCCATATTCCTCCATATAGAATAATGCACTCCCCATAGTCCTCCATAAAACATAATGCATCCCATAGTCCTCCATATAGTATAATGCACTCCCTATAGTCCTCCATATAGTATAATGAATCCCATAGTCCTCCATATAGTATATGCTCTCTCCATACTCCTCCATATAGTATAATGCACTCCCCATAGTCCTCCATAAAACATAATGCATCCCATAGTCCTCCATATAGTATAAGGCACTCCCTATAGTCCTCCATATAGTATAATAAATCCCATAGTCCTCCATATAGTATATGCTCTCCCCATACTCCTCCATATAGAATAATGCACTCCCCATAGTCCTCCATAAAACATAATGCATCCCATAGTCCTCCATATAGTATAATGCACTCCCTATAGTCCTCCATATAGTATAATGAATACCATAGTCCTCCATATAGTATATGTTCTCCCCATACTCCTCCATATAGTATAATGCACTCCCCATAGTCCTCCATATGCATCCCATAGTCCTCCATGTTGTATAATGCATCCCACAGTCCTTCATATAGTATAATGTACTCTCAATAGTCCTCCATACAGTATAATGAACTCCCCATAGTCCTCCATATAATATTATCCATTCCATAGTCTTCCATATAGTATAATGCATCCCATAGTCCTCCATATAGCATAATGCAATCCCCATAGTTTTCCATATAGTATAATGCATCCCATAGTCCTCCATGTAGCATAATGCACTCCCCATAGTCCTCCATATAATATAATGCATTCCTTAGTCATCCATATAGTAGAATGCATCCCATAATCCTCCATATGGTATAATGCATACCATAGTCCTCTGTATAGTACAATACACTCCCCATAGTCTTCCATATAGTATACTGCAGTCCGCATAGTCCTTCATATAGTATAATACACTCCCAATGGTCCTCCATATAATATAATGCATCCCATAGTCCTCCTTATAGTATAATGCACTCCCCATAGTCCTCCATATAGCATAATGTGCCCCATAGTCCATCTTAGAGTACAATTCACTCCCCATAGTCTTCCGTATAGTATAATGTGCCTCATAGTCCACCATACAGTATAATGCACTCCCCATAATCCTCCATACAGTATACTGCACTCCACATTATACTCCATACAGTATAATGCACTCCCGATAGTTCTCCATATAGAATAATGCACTCCCCATAGTCCTCCATATAGTATAATGCACTCCCCATAGTCCAACATTTTGAATAATGCACCCCCATAGTCCTCCTTGTAGTATAATGCATCCAATAGTCCTCAATATGGTATAATGCACTCCCCAAAGTCCTTCATGTAGTATAATGCACTCTCCATAGTCCTCCATATAGAATAATGCACTCCCCATAGTCCTCCACATAGTATAATGCACTCTTCATAGTCCTCCATATTGTATAATGCACCCCTATAGTCCTCCATATAGTATAATGCACTCTCCATTGTCCTCCATATCGTATAATGCACTCTCCATAGTCCTCCATATAGTATAATGCACTTTCCCATAGTCATTCATATAGAATAATGCACTCCCCATAGTCCAAAATATAGTATAATGCACTCTCCATAGTCCTCCATATAGTATAATGCACAACCCATAGTCCTCCATATAGAATAATGCACCCCATAGTCCTCCATATAGTATAATATACTCCCCATAGTCCTCCATATAGTATAATGCACTCCCCATAGTCCTCCATATAGTATAAATCACTCCCCATAGTCATCCATATAGTATAATGCACTCCCTATATTCCTCCATATAGAATAATGCACTCCCCATAGTCCTCCATATAGTATAATGCACTCCCCACAGTCCTCCATATTGTAAAATGCACCCCCATAGTCCTCATTTAGTATAATGCATCCCATAGTCCTCTATATTGTATAATGCAGCCCCATAGTCCTTCATATGGTATAATTCATCCCATAGTCCTCCTTATGGTATAATGCACTCCCCATAGTTCTTCATATAGTATAATGCACTCCCCATAGTCCTTCATATAGTATAGTGCACTCTCCGTAGTCCTCCATATAGTATAATACACTTCCCATAGTCCTCCATATAGTATAATACACAGCCCATAGTCCTTCATTTAGTATAATGCACCCCATAGTCCTCCATATAGTATATTGCACTCCCCATTGTCCTCCATATAGAATAATGCACTTCCCATAGTCCTCCATGTAGTATAATGCACTCCCCATAGCCATCCATATTGTATAATGGACCCCCATAGTCCTCCATATAGTATAATGCATCCCATAGTTCTCCATATGGTTTAATGCATCCCATAGTCCTCCTTATGGTATAATGAACTTCCCATAGTCCTCCATATAGTATAATGCACTCCCCATAGTCCTCCATATAGTATAATGCACTCTCCATAGTCCTACATATAGTATAATGCACTTCGCCATAGTCCTCCATAAAGAATAATGAACTCCCCATAGTCTTCCATATAATATAATGCACTCTCCATAGTCCTCCATAAAGTTAAATGCACAGCCCATAGTCCTCCATATAGTATAATACACTCCCCATAGTCCTCTATATAGTATAATGCGCTCCCCATAGTCCTCCATATACTATAATGCACTTCCCCATAGTCCTCCATATAGTATAATACACTCTCCATAGTCCTCCATATAGTATAATGCACAGCCCATAGTCCTACATATAGTATAATGCACTTCCCCATAGTCCTCCATATAGAATAATGCACCCCATAGTCCTCCATATAGTATAATACATCTCATAGTCCTTCATATGGTATAATGCACTCCCCATAGTCCTCCATATAGTATAATGCACTCTCCATAGTCCACTACATAGTATAACGCACCCCATAGTCCTCCATATAGAATAATGCACTCCCCATAGTCCCAAATATAGTACATTGCACTCTCCATAGTCCTCCATATAGTATAATGCACAACTCATAGTCCTCCATATAGTATAATGCACAACCCATAGTTCTCCATATAGAATAATGCACCCCATAGTCCTCCTTATAGTATAATGCCCTCCCCATAGTCCTCCATATAGTATTATGCACTCTCCATAATCCTCTATATAGTATAATGCATTCTCCAAAGTCCTCCATATAGTATAATGCACTCTCCATAGTCCTCCATATAGTATAATGCACTCCCCACAGTCCTCTATATTGTATAATGCACCCCCATACTCCTTCATATAGTATAATGCATCCCATAGTCCTCCATATGGTATAATGCACTGCCCATAGTTCTCCATATAGTATAATGCACTCCCCATAGTCCTCCATATAGTATAGTGCACTCTCCATAGTCCTCCACATAGCATAATACACTTCCCACAGTCCTCCATATAGAATAATGCACTCCCCATAGTCCTCCATATAGTATAATACAGTCTCCATAGTCCTCCATATAGTATACTACACAGCCCATAGTCCTTCATATAGTATAATGCACTTCCCCATAGTTCTCCATATAGAATAATGCACCCCATAGTCCTCCATATAGTATAATGCACTCACCATAGTCCTCCATGTAGTATAATGCACTCTCCATAGTCCTCCATATATTATATTGCACTCCCTATAGTCCTTCATATAGAATAATGCACTCCCCATAGTACTCCATATAGTATGATGCTCTCCCCCTAGTCCTCCGTATGGTATAATGCACCCCCATAGTCCTCCATATAGTATAATGCATCCATAGTCCTGCATATGGTATAATGCATCCCATAGTCCTCCGTATAGTATAATGCATCCCATAGTCCTCCATATGGTATAATGCACTACCCCATAGTCCTCCTGATAGAATAATGCACCCCATAGTCCTCCATATGGTATAATGCACTTCCCCATAGTCCTCCAGATAGAATAATGCACCCCATAGTCCTCTATATAGTATAATGCACTCCCTATAGTCCTCCATATAGTATAATGCACTTCCCCATGGTCCTCCATATAGAATAATGCACTCCCCATAGTCCTCCATATAGTATAATGCACTCTCCATAGTCCTCCATATAGTATAATGCACAGCCCATAGTCCTGCATATAGTATAGAGCACTTCCCCATAGTCCTCCATATAGAATAATGCACCCCATAGTCCTCCATATAGTATAATACACTCCCCATAGTCCTCCATATAGTATAATGCAATCCCCATAGTCCTCCATATAGTATAAAGCACTTCCCCATAGTCCTCCATATAGAATAATGTACTCCCCATAGACCTCCATATAGTATAATGCACTTCCCCATAGTCCTCCATAAAGAATAATGCACTCCCCATAGTCCTCCATATAGTAAAATGCACTTCCCCATAGACCTCCATGTAGAAAAATGCACTCCCCATAGTCCTCCATATAGTATAATGCACAGCCCATAGTCCTCCATATAGTATAATGAACAGCCCACAGTCCTCCTTATAGTATAATGCACTTCCCCATAGTCCTCCATATAGAATAATGCACTCCCCATAGTCCTCCATATAGTATAATGCACAGCCCATAGTCCTCCATATAGTATAATGCACTCCTCATAGTCCTCCATATAGTATAATGTACTCTCCATAGTCCTCCATATAGTATAATGGACTCTCTATAGTCCTCCATGTAGTATAATGCACCCCATAGTCCTCCATATAGTATAATGCTCTTCCCCATAGTCCTTCATATAGAATAATGGACTCCATAGTCCTCCATATAGTATAATACACTCCCCTTAGTCCTCCGTATAGTATAATGCACTCCCCATAGTCCTCCATATTATATAATGCACTCCCCATAGTCCTCCATATAGTATAGTGCACTCTCCATAGTCCTCCATATAGTATAATGCACTCTCTATAGTCCTCCATATAGTATAATGCACTCCCATAGTCCTCCATATTGTATAATGCACTCCCCATTGTCCTCCATATAGTATACTGCAACTCCATATAATATGATGCACCCCCATAGTCCTCCGTATTCGTATAAATCACAGCCCATATCCTTCATATAATATAATGCACAGCCCATAGTCCTCCATCTTAGTATAATACAAAGCCCATATCCTCCATATAGTATAATGCACTCCCCATAGTCACCTGTGTAGAAGTATGGTCACCATGTACTCACTGGTTTAGAAAGAAAAAAATAAATACTCCCCTGCCCTGCGCTCCCCCTCCGAGCGGCATCCTCTTCTGAAGCCGGCAGCTGACTTCAGAGTACAAGTGACGGGAGCGCATGACGTCAGCGTCTGGCCTCTGATTGGCTGGCAGCATGTATCGCCGTGCATGGACCCGAAGGGTCTGTGCGCTGCAATACATTTCAGCTGAATGTGTGTCCTTTTGACACATGACAGCACATACTCCTACATGTGACGCTATTCGTATGGCATTATACACACTACTGCTATCATAGCATGAGGACTGTCTGGCATTTGCCTTGTGACAGAGCCTTTTTCCCACCTGGGATCTATTATGCCTAACATCTTATTACCACTCATTTGAGATGGGATTTTTTTTGTATCAGTGATTGTCACCATACATGACTGATACACTCATGTGGTTTCATGTGTTATATATTTATTCAGTTGCTTCTGTTGTATTGACATCTGAACTTTGCCAGTGTGGTTACACTTTTTTGTGTTTTTCACCAGCAACCATGTATACTTTTCATGATACTCTATTATTTTTTTTAAGTGTTTAATAAAGTTAATACATATTTTATGCGCATTATATTTGTTGTTGCTATTACTTATGGGGTATTTAGCTCCTGTTTTTCTCTACTGTTGTCCTAATTGCTTTGGGATTTCCCCCATTGGGGGAAGGGAGGACATAATAGCTGGAGTTCTGAGGGAAGAACGTTGACCCATTCTTGTCTGATGTCGGATTCTCACTGCTCCTCCTTTGTCGGATTTTTTGTTTCATGATGCTCACAATATTTTCTATTGGTGAAAGGTCTGGACTGCAGGTGGCCGGTTCATCACCAGGACTCTTTTTCTGCAGAGCCGTGGTGTGTGATGTATGCAGGATGTGGTTTACCATTGTCCTGTCAACATATACAAGGTCTTCCCTGAAATAGACGTTGTCTGGATGGAGCAGATGTTGTTATAACATCTCTACACGTAAGGCTCAGCATTGATGGTGCATTTCATGTGAGTGCTGTCCCTATAATAGGCATTAATGCAGCCAGATACTATCAGAGATAAAGAACTGTGTGCCAATAACAAGCTGGATGGTCCCTCTCCTCCATAACAAGGTGGATTGACCCTCTCCTACATGATAAGGTGTATGGTTCCTCTCCTCCATATCAAGCTGGATGGTTCCTCTCCTCCATATCAAGCTGGATGTTTCCTCTCCTCCATATCAAGCTCGATGGTTCCTCTACTCCATAACAATCTTTATGGTCTCTCTCCTCCATAACAAGCTTTATGGTCTCTCTCGTCCACAGCAAGCTGGATGGTTCATGTCCTCCATAACAAGCTGGATGGTTCCTCTCTTCAATAACAAGATGGATGTTTTTTCTCCTCGATAACAAGCTGGATGGTCCCTCTCCTTGATAAAGGTCCCTCCCGTTGATAAAAAGCTGGATGGTCCCTCTCCTCCATAGCAAGCTGCAAATGCCCTCTCCTCCATAACAAGCTGGATGGTCCCTCTCCTCCATAACAAGCTGGATAGTCCCTCTCCATGATAACAAGCTGGCTGGTCCCTCTTCTCCATAACAAGCTGGATGATCCTTTAACTCCATAACAAGCTGGATGTTTACTCTCCTCCGTAACAAGCTGGATGGTCCCTCTCCTTGATAAAGGTCCCTCCCCTTGATAAAAAGCTGGATGGTCCCTCTCCTCCATAACAAGCTGCAAATGCCCTCTCCTCCATAACAAGCTGGATGGTCCCTCTCCTCCATAACAAGCTGGATGGTCCCTCTCCATGATAACAAGCTGGATGGTCCCTCTTCTCCATAACAAGCTGGATGATCTTTTAACTCCATAACAAGCTGGATGTTTACTCTCCTCCGTAACAAGCTGGATGGTCCCTCTCCTTGATAAAGGTCCCTCTCCTTGATAAAAAGCTGGATGGTCCCTCTCCTCCATAACAAGCTGCAAATGCCCTCTCCTCCATAACAAGCTGGATGGTCCCTCTCCTCCATAACAAGCTGGATAGTCCCTCTCCATGATAACAAGCTGGATGGTCCCTCTTCTCCATAACAAGCTGGATGATCCTTTAACTCCATAACAAGCTGGATGTTTACTCTCCTCCGTAACAAGCTGGATGGTCCCTCTCCTTGATAACAAGCTGGATGGTCCGTCTCCTCCATAACAAGCTGAATGGTCCCTCTCACTCTGAGGGCACAGCGTCTGTGGTTTCCATAACGAATTTCACATTTTGATTTTTCTGACCACAGAACAGTTTTCTATTTCGCCTGAGTCCATTATAAATGAGTGCAGAGAAGACTACAGCGTTTCTGGATTGTGCTGATATTCTGCTTTTTCTTTGCATGATAGAGCTGTCATTTACATTTGTGGAACGCATGGTGAACTGTGATCACAGACAATGATTTCTGGAAATTTTTTTGAGCCCATGCAGTGACTTGGATGACTGAATCATGTCTTGATATCATGCAGAGCCTTCTCAGGGTCCGTACATCATGAGCATTCAATATTGACCATCAGCCCCATTCTTTGTGCACATGGATTTTTCCAGAATTTTTTGATGATTTTATGGCCTGTAGATGGAAGATATTCAAAGTCTTTGTAATTTCACATTGAGGAAAAATTTCCTGAAATTATTCTACAATTATTAGACGCAGTTGTTCACAGATCGGTGACCTCTGACCATCTTTGCTTCTGGGAGGCTCTGCCTCTCTAACATGCTTTTTTTTATACACAGTCATGTGATTTAGTTAGAAATTGACCCTCCATTTGTTTTTCATTACTTATACTTACTTTTACAGCCTTTTATTAACCATAATAAATACATTGATCTGACATAGATAGATAACATAGAAAATGAGATACATAAAGATGAAAACTAGAAATTAGGATGATCTGGATAGATAGAGAAAAATATGTGAAAACAAATAATAGCCGCACCGTGGAATATTGGGTGCGATCCCCTCGAAACCGTAGTGAGGTCCACTGTATAAAATATAAAAAAGGCAGGTGTTAGAATCTATATTGTTTTACTATCGGCCATCTTGTTGTGGTTTGCTGGCTTCTAGTCTTTTCCTCTGGTGCTGGGTGTCTTGGTCACGTGATCTCTTCACTCTTTATTACTCAGCACCTGTCTCCCATTCCCCGCTAGACATCAGTGTTGTTACGCTTGTGCTCTGGCTAAGTTTCCTTGCTAAGTTCTCTGTGCTTTGGACAATTGATATGCTGGGACTTCTTGTTCCACCAGTTTTGTTCCCTTTAATCTTCGTTTCTGCAACTAACTTTTCTATTAGGAGGTCTCCTGTTTTTTCTCCTAGTCCTTAGATCTGTTAGGGACCCCTTTTCCCCTTCCTTCAGGTCTTTGTTTGAGTTCAGTGCAGGAGTTTCGGTGGGGCTATTCACAAGGAATAGAGCACCCACCCCAGCGTAGAGTTTAGCTGAGTCTCAGTGCAGGGACAGCTTTTCCCTCCTATTCTTTAGTTCTAAGCTGCAGAACATAACAGCAGTCAGCACTCTGATAAAAGCTCGTGAATTTTCTGCATAGGAAAGCTAACAGTGTTTTTCATAGATAGCACTCTTACCTGTAATACAACCTGCAGGTTCAAAACCAAACAGGTTGATAGCGTTATCTGACATGACAACTTCCCTTTAAGTGCTCTGGGTGCGGCAGGCACTTTACGAGCCTCCGCCTCCTTGGGGTAAAAATTTCTTATCCCAAATATATATTATAAAATATAATTGATTCTGTTGTCTATGTCTAAATGAGCGGTGCACATATTACATGTCTGTATACCTCCCACCTGTCTGTCCATACATTATATACAGCCCCCTGCACCACCATCTGCCAGTCCTCGCAGCACATGCCTGAATTATAGGCTTCTCCAGCGCAATGACATCACTCCATCGCACCGCCTGCAGCTACAGACTGCGGCACAAGGACAGCACCACTCGTTGTGGGAGAAGGGAGTTTTCATTTATTTTTATTTTATTGCCAGGGCACTGGATGGGAGGATGTAAAGGGGGGATTACAATTGTATGGAGGCACTAGTAATATATAGAATTACAGAGGAGCACTATGCCTGGTATATGGACATACTGCATATAGGCACAGAAGAGGCACTATCACTATATGGAGGAATAGAAGGGGCACTATCACTATTTGGAAGCACAGAGGGGGCACTATCACTATATGGAAAAACAGAGGGGGGCACTATTACTATATGGAGGAATAGAAGTGGCACTATCACTATATGGAGACACAGAGGGGGGCACTATTACTTTATGGAGGCATAGAGGGGGCATTATTTCTATATGGAGACATGGAGGGGGCACTATTACTATATGGAGACACAGAGAAGGCACTATTACTATATGGAGACACAGAGGGGGCATTATTGCTATATGGAGGCACGGAGGGGGCACTATTACTATACGAGGACACAGAGGGGGCATTATTACTATATGGAGACACAGAGGAGGCACTATTACTATATGGAGGCACGGAGGGGGCATTATTACTATATGGAAGCACAGAGGGGGCATTATTTCTATATGGAGACACAGAGGGGGCACTATTACTATATGGAGGCACAGAGGGGGCATTATTTCTATATGGAGACACGGAGGGGGCACTATTACTATATGGAAACACAGAGGAGGCACTATTACTATATGGAGACACAGAGGAGGCACTATTACTATATGGAGGCACGGAGGGGGCACTATTACTATATGGGGACACATAGGGGGGCATTATTACCATATGGAGACACAGAGGAGGCACTATTACTACATGGAGGCACAGAGGGGAGAGGGGGCATTATTACTATATGGAGGCACAGAGGGGTGCATTATTACTATATAGAGGCACAGAGTGGGAACTATTCCTTAATGTGCCTAATATTTCTATATAGTAGCACAATGGGGGCATTTTTACCATGTGGAAGCTCAGACGTGAGACTTTTAGTATATGGAGGCAGAGAGCTGGACACAATTACTGTATAAAGGCAAAGAGGGGTGTACTATTACTGTGTGGGGCAACAGAGAGGGCATTATTACTCTCCAGGGCACTAGAGATAGTTATAGCATTATGCAGTTTGTGTAGAGGTGGGAAAAAGTGGGAAAAGTGCCGGTTAAATAATAATCCAAAGACGTCTGTGCATTAAGTTCTGCAGAGACACATCGTGGATGGAAGAAGTTATCACGGTGATCTGGGCTAAATAGAGGAGAGAAGGGAAAGTGAATGACTATGATCAGCAAGAACATGTCACCGATAAGACTCTGGATTTATCTGTACTGTATATACTTATACCATTCAGAGGCTTCAGATCTACCATAGCTCTTCAGCCTCATTTGCATACCAATTTAAAAGCTGATTTCTCAGTAATGGAGGAACAGTCCGTGAAAGAGCTACATGTGCATATAAGTAGTGTGGAGGGTGCAGGGGTGGATTAAGAGTAGCAAGGGCCCCGGGCAGTTTAGAAGGCGCGCCCCCCCCCCCCACACACACACACACACACACGCACATCTGATGTATCACATGTCACATGATCACCTGTGATAGATCATGTGATAGTTCACGTGAAATTAATTTGGCACAATATTAATATATTAATTATAATAATAATTTATAATATTTTTTTTTAGGCTGTGTGCCCACTATGGGTTTTTTAAGCGTTTCCGCTTGGTATCATTGTGGAAAAATCCGCAGCACTACCAATTATTTTGCGGAAGAGCTGCGTTTTCGCCGCCATTGACTTGCATTGGAACGCATGGTATCCGCATCACTGCATCTGTACATGCAGATTCCATGCGTTTCAATGTGCGGATGGTACCCGGGTTTGGAGAACAGTAGACTCTCCTCCGGACCCGAGTACCATGGAACCTGTAAAAAAAAGAATAAAATAAAAAATAAATATTATACTTACCTTCTGATGGCCCCCGGTGTCTTTATCCGATGCGTCCTGCCTCGCCGGCAGCTCGCGGTAGACTAAAGGACCTGTGGTGACGTCATTTAGTCATGTGACGGGTCACGCGACCGCTGACGTCGGCAGGCCATCAGAAGGTAAGTATATTTATTTTTTACCATTCTTTCGGTCACACTATATAAATCCTTGCCGGTTGCATGTATTTATATAGTGTGACCAAGTTGTCAAGTACTTTTCCAAGTGATGCTAAAATCGCTTGGAAAACGCTTGACAACCCGCATGCGAAAATGCATGTGAAGAACGCATCACATCCGCTTGTCCCTGGCAGGAAAAACGCACGTACAATCCGCATGTACAATCCGCATGTACAATCCGCATGCGTTTTTTCTGCCAGGGAGATGCAGAAACGCTCAAAAAAAATCTGGAGCATTTCTGCATCGTGGGCACACAGCCTAACATTGGATGACTTAATATTGAGCACACGTAGCCATCTATACTCAGCAGGAGGCCGCACGTAGCCATCTATACTCAGCAGGAGGCCGCACGTAGCCATCTATACACAGCAGGGGGCTGCACGGAGCCATCTATACACAACAGGAGGCTGCACGTAGTCATCTATACACAGCAGGAGGCCGCACGTAGCCATCTATACACAGCAGGGGGCTGCACGGCGCCATCTATACACAGCAGGAGGCTGCACGTAGCCATCTATACACAGCAGGAGGCCGCACGTAGCCATCTATACACAGCAGGAGGCTGCACGTAGCCATCTATACACAGCAGGAGGCCGCACGTAGCCATCTATACACAGCAGGAGGCTGCACGTAGCCATCTATACACAGCAGGAGGCCGGACGTAGCCATCTATACACAGCAGGAGGCAGCACGTAGTCATCTATACACAGCAGGAGGCCGCACGTAGCCATCTATACACAGCAGGGCACCGCACATAGCCATCTATACACAGCGGGAGGAAGCACGTAGCCATCTATACACAGCGGGAGGAAGCACGTAGCCATCTATACACAGCATGAGGCCGCACGTAGCCATCTATACACAGCAGGGGGCTGCACGGCGCCATCTATACACAACAGGAGGCTGCACGTAGCCATCAATACACAGCAGGAGGCCGCACGTAGCCATCTATACACAGCAGGGGCTGCACGGCGCCATCTATACACAGCAGGAGGCTGCACGTAGCCATCTATACACAGCAGGAGGCCGCACGTAGCCATCTATACACAGCAGGGGGCTGCACGGCGCCATCTATACACAGCAGGAGGCTGCACGTAGCCATCTATACACAGCAGGAGGCCGCACGTAGCCATCTATACACAGCAGGAGGCTGCACGTAGCCATCTATACACTGCAGGAGGCCGCACGTAGCCATCTATATACAGCAGGAGGCCGCACGTAGCCATCTATACACAGCAGGAGGCCGGACGTAGCCATATACACAGCAGGAGGCTGCATGGCGCCATCTATACACAGCAGGAGGCCGCACGATGCCATCTATACACAGCAGGAGGCCGCACATAGCCATCTATACACAGCAGGGGGCCACACATAGCCATCTATACACAGCAGGAGGCCTCACGGCGCCATCTATACACAGCAGGAGGCCACATGGCGCCATCTATACACACCAGGAGGCCGCACGGCGCCATCTATACACAGCAGGAGGCTGCACGTAGCCATCTATACACAGCAGGAGGCCGCACGTAGCCATCTATACACAGCAGGAGGCCGCACGTAGCCATCTAACCTACCTTTCCTTTACCTGACTTTTACTAACCTACCTATATCTGACTTTTACTATCCTACCTATACCTGACTTTGCAATTTCTTTTAGGTGGTGCCACCATAACTCCCACACATGTCACCTGCACCTTAAAAACATATCCAGAATTCAACCTTTTCGCACCTTTGATACTGTAAAAACTCTTACTGTGTCTCTGATTAATTACTGCAGCTATCTTCTAATCAATTTCCCTCTAAACAAACTCTCTTCTCCAATCCTTTCTGAATGTAGCAGCCAGAGTCGTATTTCTATAAAGGGCAGCACGGTGGCTCAGTGGTTAGCACTGCAGCCTTGCAGCACTGGGGTTCTGGGTTCAAATCCCACCAAGGACAACATCTGCAAGTAGTTTGTATGTTCTCCCTGTGTTTGCATGGGTTTCCTCTGGGTTCTCTGGTTTTCTCCCACACTCCAAAGACATACTGATAGGGTATGTAGATTGTGAGCCCCAATGGGGACAGTGCCCATAATGTCTATAAATTGTCTGAATTGTAAAGCGCTGTGGAATATGTTGGCGCTATATAAATAAAAAGATTATTATTAGTGTTGAGCGAGTATGTTCTATTAACCCTTTCGGCGAGTATGCTCGGGCCGAGCTCCGTGTATTTATAGCTGCTCGGTGATATGGTTGAATCGCTCCCGTGTGCATGATTTGCGACTGTTTTGACAGTTTTATTACATGAAAGTAATGTCTATTTCTTACACATTCCTCACAAGTAATAAAGCTGTCAAACAGTTGCAAATCATGCACCCGGGAGCGATTCAACCATATCACTGAGCAGCTGTAAATACTTGGAGCTCGGCCCGAGCATACTCGGACAGAACATACTCGCTCAACCCTAATTATTATTATTAAGCCGCTTCACCGAAGCCTCTACCCTTTGCGAGTCATTGCACTGGTTAGGTTAAACAATCACTACAGAATACAATACAAACTCATCTCTTTCACCCACCAAGCTCTCCACAGTTCTGCACCGGCCTATATCTCTTCCCTCATTTCTGTGTATCACCCCTCCCATGCCCTCCGTTCTGCAACTGATCTAAGACTGACATTCTCCTTAATCAGAACCTCACACCTCTGTCTACAAGACTTCTCTCGTGCCGTGCCAGTTTTCTGTAATGCCCAAGTCGGCTTGTGTGCCAGACTGCCAACAGCCAAGACTTCCCTGTTCTCATCAAGAGGACTTTTGTCCATGTTCTCTTCCTCCTCCTCATTATCACCCAATCCGCGTCGGGATGAGATGAGGCTGGGCTGAGTAGCATAACCCTGTATAGCTCCTTGCTCCACCTGCAATGCCTCCTCTTTAATTGTGAGCAGCGATTGTTCCAGTACACAGAGAAGCGGGATGATGATGCTAATTATGGCGTCATCGCCGCTCACCATCTTGGTGGAGTCCTCAAAGTTTTGGAGGACGGCACAGATGTCAGACATTCATGCCCACTCATCAGCTCTTATGTGCGGAGGCTGACCTGAATGCCGACGGGCGTATTGAAGCTGGTACTCAACTGCTCTCTGCTGCTCAAAATCATTCCAAACATCTGCAACTTTGATTTCCAATCCGTGGTCACATCGCACACTAGTCGGTGATCTGAAAGCTGCTGAAGCCCTGCCAGAGCGGTGAAAGCTGTAGCTGACTTTCTGAAATGGGCACACATGCAGCGTACTTTCACAAGTCGCTGTGGCAGACCTGGGTAGGTTTTGAGAAACAGCTGAACCACTAAGTTGAGCACATGGGCCAGGAATGGCTCGCGTGTGAGCTTGCCTAGCTTCAGAGCCGCCACCAGGTTCTCTGACACAGCTTTCAACAACTCTGCAATGGTGTGTGGTTTGTCAACTAAGCATACAGTCCTGCTTATTGTTATTGGCACCCACAAAGTTTTAGTACATAATCTGGAATATCTCCTGAAAAAAATGAATCAAGTGATGGAGATGGAGGCTGAAGAGGAGGAGGTGGTGCAGGAGCTGTAGAATGTGGGGGCAACCCTGGTTGACCCAGGGCTTGCAATCCTCTGCGTCGGGAGTACGCATTCCGTCCCAAGGTCCCACTGGGTCCCGGCTTCCAGAATATTAACCCAGTGAAATGTGTCAGTGAGATGTACCATCCCTGGCCACATTCACTTGTCCATGTGTTTGTGGTTAGGCGGTCCTTCACACTAAGTGCGCTGAGGAGGGCACGGGTAAAGTTCTGGGACCCGTGCTGGTGGAAGGCGGGGACAACACCAGGAGAAATAATGGTGGCTGGGGACGTGTATGGATACCCGGCTGGAAAGCTTCCACCTCCAGGAGCCTAAAAGGCCATATTTCAAGTGCAAGTGTGTCACCCTGGCCTGGATGCCACAAGTGTAAATAAAGCTGTGTCTGAGAGCAAGGGGGAGGTTCTCTAGTCAGGGGAACATTAGCATGCAATGCCTCCTGTCTCAGGCCAGTAGGGGGAGCAGGCTGCCCCTATAAAAGCTGGTGCTGGGGGCAGGGTTAGGGAGAACTTGATGGCCTGTCTCAGCAATGAGACGTGTCCCAGAGCAGAGCAGGGACAGACAGTTGTATTGCACCTAAGAGGAAGTGTGGCAGGACGAGAGCCACAAGCCAGAGACAAGAGGCGAAGAGAGCCTGTCCTGGCAGATAAAGGACTTAATTTACCAAACTTTGGTGTCTGAGGCTGGGAGGATTCTACATCCTCCAGCAGATAACCAGTCCGCAGGGGACTGTATATTCCTTGGCCTAAGAAGCCTGGAGGCCCTGCCACAACCGAAGGGACCAGTAAAGCCGTACAAGGCTGGGAGCAGAAAGGAACCCACATCGCAGGCCATACAGGCGAGAATACACCGAAAGCTCGGAAACGTGGGCAGTTACCCTATAACGAGGAGATAGCCAGAAGGAGCGCAGAAAGCACGGTAGGCCTACACCCTCACCCTGACCAGGGCCAATTTCCCCGTTGCTCTCAGACATCCAGGTCCCCTCCTAGCTGGAACTGTATGTGGGTCAGTTTACCTGTTTTAGTAAAGACCCTGGACTGCAACCTGTTGTCTGTGTGCTCCTTGCTCCTCCAGCACTATCAGCACTGGGACTCTCACTACCATCACTCCCACCATCCACTATACTGCCCTGGGGCCGCACTCTTCCCGTGGGGAGTCACACTACCCTAGCTGCACACCTCATCAGCCCCAGCGGTCTGCATGCAGCGGCGGTTCCTAATAACCGCAATCCACGGGTGGCGTAGTCGGACATAAACATCAGCACATAACGGACTACCACTGGCCTGACCACCCTGAGCCACGGAACCGGGTTGCCACTACTACTCCCACCGTTTCCCTAATTGCCCGGATCCGAGTGCCCCACGGCTCAGGGGGCGAGTCACCTTTGGCGTAGTCGGCAGGATTTCGTGCCCGCAACCACCGGGTACTGCGTGCCTGAAAAAGACTTTTGTAATTTACCTGTGGCAAAGTTTCCCACCGTCCGGAGTCGTTTCCCGCCATCCGGAGCCGATTCCCGCCATCAGACGCCATCTTGGACCTTTTCCCGCCGTCTTCTGCTGTCTTCCCGCCATCTGCAGCTCTTTCCCGCCATCGGACGCCATCTCCAGGACGCCGCGCGGGAAGAAGAGGGGCGTGGACGTCAAAACCGCGCGAGATCCGAAGCTCCGCCCCACGCACCGACGCTGCGCAAGGTCCTGGAAGGGAGAGAGAGCGACGCTGACGTCACCAGGACGCGACGCCAGGTCCTCGTCCATAGCAGCAGCAGCGGAGCCGCGGCCTACAGAAGAGGATCGTCGGAAGGTAGGCCACGCTTGACTAGGGGGGAGGAAGATGTCGGACACAGAGGCCCCCACTACCACCAAAGCAGCTGCAGCAGCGCTGATGCCCTTTTCCCTGCCCTACATCCCTGGAGCGGCCTGGCTGCCCAAATACTCAGGGGAGCCCCATGCCCTAACTGACTTCAAGGAAAGGCTATACAGTTTGTTCCACGTTTACCCCCTGACAGAGGAACAGAAGGTCAGCATATTGACAGGGCAGTTAACTGGCGCAGCCCAAAGGGAGGTAAAATCATGGCCCACTGAGGAGAAAAGGACTGTGAAGGGTATTCTGGCCCGGCTGCGGGGTACCTTTGACACACGTACCTCCGCTGAGATTAAAATGAGGTTCTATGGATGTAAGCAGCGGGCACAGGACAGCATCAGAGACTATGCCCTAAATCTGCAGGAAGCCTTGAGGGCTATTCAACAAACTGACCCTGGCAGTGTGCAGGAAATGGATAAGCTGCTAACAGAACAATTCATAGAAGGTCTGCTGTCTAGCGCCCACAGGGCCCAACTGCGCCTCATGTTCTTTCAGAACCCCGACCTGACCTTTGCCCAATTTAAGGACAGGGCCATAAGGGTGCTCCGTGAATCTGCAACTAGTGGCGCTATAAACCCCCGGTGCCCTGCTCTCACCTACCACCAGGAGGCGGCGCCCTCCTCTATGGACTCCGTGGAGGCTGATGCACAGGCCCTGAACCAAGCCCCGTCGAAAGACCTGCACCACCAAGTCCAGGAGCTGACCAGGAGTGTCGCGGCGTTGACCAGGACCGTCCAGGCGTTGCAAGTGGACCCGTCAAGACCCATCGAGCTGGCTTCAAGTCCGGAGGATGTCCCGTGGCGTCGACAGAGGAGGATCCCGTCGTTCCGAGGGAGGCCCACAGACCGCTACGCAGAGGATGGACAGCCCATTTGCCGTCGATGCAACCAGCCCGGACACATTTCCAGGTACTGTAATTTAAACGGGTCCAACCTGGGGCAGAGGGCCAACCCCCAGGCATAAGATCACCAGGCCCTTATAATTGGCGTGATAAGTACGTTGGGGGGCGCCCGGTTTTACCCGTGGTGCTGGACGGTATCCCCATGAGCGCCTTGCTGGATACTGGGTCGCAAGTAACCACTATCCCTTATGTACTTTTTAAGCAGTATTGGACTGATGCTGATATCACACGGTATCCAGACAGTAACTTGAGCATCATCGCTAGTAATGGCTTACCCGTGCCGCAGATGGGGTTCAAGGAGATGACCATTAAAATTGGTAAAGTTGAACTGCCGGCACAGGGAGTAATTATTGTGGACATTGACCGTCGTGAAAGTCACCCTAAAATAACTGTGGGTACTAACGTAATTGAAAATTGTCTTTCAGAGGTAATTGTAATCTTACAACAGGTGGCGGTGAATGCTAGTTCCAGCCAACAGAGAGTCCTCAACAAGGAGATAAAAGCCCTGATGAGACGGCAGCAGGTAGAACTGTCTGGTGGTGAGATCGGTAGCGTAAGACTGAGTGACCCATTCCCCATTTCCATGCCTCCCAAAAGTGAAATGATGATCTGGTGTCGGACTGCAATCGGGTTGAGAGGTAGAGACTACCAAGCCATGGTAGAACCCGTGTACTCAGACAGCAGGCCCACCATTTTGACAGCCCGGGGGGTGGTTGATGTCCGTCATGGGAGGGTGCCCGTCCGCATCCTCAACATTGGGGAGAGGGAGGTACACTTACCCAGGTACGCTACACTCGCCAAACTGTTTGTTGTCGAACACAAAGCTATCAGGGCCGTGGAACCCTTGCCTCCATCTCCTCAGGCGGAGGGTAATGGCTCCCAGAAACAAAAGGAGGACTGGTGCCAGAAACTCAATGTGGGTGCTGACTCCACTCCCCTGCACCAAAAACAAGGAGTCTACCGGGTGGTACAGGAGCACGAGAGAGTCTTTAGTAAGCACCCGCTAGACTTCGGCAGAGTAAAAGGGATAGAACACCACATCCCCACAGGGAGCCACCCACCAATAAAAGAGAGGCACAGACCTGTACCCCCTGCACATTATCAGAACGCAAAGGGCATGCTAAGAGAGATGAAAGAAGCTGGGGTCATTAGAGACAGCTGTAGCCCTTGGGCAACCCCCTTGGTTCTGGTCAAAAAGAAAGACGGCACCATGAGAATGTGTGTAGACTATAGACAAATCAACCGTATCACCCACAAAGACGCATACCCGTTGCCTAGAATAGAGGAGTCTTTAGCCGCACTAAAATCAGCTAACTTCTTTTCTACTTTGGACCTTACTAGCGGGTACTGGCAGGTTCCTGTGGCAGAGGCTGACAAGGAGAACACCGCCTTCACCACCCCGATGGGACTGAGTGAGTTCAACTGTATGCCTTTCGGGCTCTGCAACGCACCAGGGACCTTCCAGCGGTTGATGGAATGCTGTCTAGGGCACCGAAACTTCGAGACGGTTCTCCTTTACCTGGACGACGTGATCGTCTATTCGAAGACCTACGAGGACCACCTAAAGCACCTGGCCGAGGTGTTCGAAGCCCTGGCAGGCTACGGCCTGAAGGTGAAACCATTGAAGTGTCACCTGTTGAAACCAAAGGTCCAGTACCTAGGGCATGTGGTAAGCGCGGAAGGAGTGGCCCCCGACCCTGACAAGGTCACGGCAATCAAGAGCTGGCCAAGACCCTCGAACATCAAAGAGGTGAGACAGTTTCTCGGGTTGGTAGGCTACTACCGAAGGTACATCCCCGGGTTCACCAAGATGGCAGCTCCTATGCAGGACCTCCTGATCGGACAGTCTAAGTCCAGGAGCCAAAAGCCGCCCTTCAAGTGGGATAAACCGGAAGAGGAGTCCTTCCGCCAGCTAAAGATGGCCCTCACAGGGGACGAGATCTTGGCCTACCCTGATTATGGCCAGCCTTTCATTCTCCACACAGATGCCAGTAATGTGGGACTGGGAGCTGTACTGTCCCAAAACCAACAGGGCAGAGAAAGGGTGATCGCGTACGCCAGCCGGAAGCTGAGGCCCACCGAGAGGAACCCGGAGAATTACAGCTCCTTCAAGCTAGAATTCTTGGCGGTGGTATGGGCCGTGACGGAACGCTTCAAGCATTACCTGGCCTCCGCGAAGTTCACCGTGTACACGGACAACAACCCGTTGACACACCTGGACAATGCAAGACTGGGTGCCCTAGAACAGCGGTGGATGGCCCCGTCTCTCAAACTATGACTTCGTGATCAAGTACCGGGCAGGCAAAACCAATGCCAACGCGGACGCCCTATCAAGGATGCCTCACTTACCTGAAGGTGACGAAGACCCAGAAGAGCTGGAGGAGGTAGAACTCCCCGCGTTTCACCGGTATGGAGCCGCTCAATACTCTCACCGCGTGAAGGAGGAGGATCTAACCACTGTGATAATCAATCCCCTACCTCACCACAGCTGGGCCGAGACCCAAGATAGTGACCCTGCAGTCCGCCTGGTGAAAGATCTGCTGACCCGGGAAGACGCCCGCTTAGATCCAGATGCCCCAGAGGAAGCCAAGCAGCTATGGAAGGAGAAGAGCAAGCTGTTCCTCTACGAAGGCAAGTTGTGCAGAAGGATTGTTAACCACCGGACGCACGAGCTGACCTGGCAAGTCGTGGTCCCAAGACGGGATGCAGCCATGGTCCTGGGGGCTTACCATGACAGAGCGGGACACTTCGGATGGAAGAAATTGGAGTTCCTGCTAAGAGGAAGGTTCTTTTGGGTCGGCATGAGAGGAGCTGTAGAAAAGTGGTGCAGAGATTGTGGCCCTTGTCACCTGAGGAGGAAGGACCGCACCAGCCAGAAGACACCCTTGAGGCCCATCGTCACCACGCAGCCTCTTGAGCTGGTAGCTCTGGACCACGTCAAATTGGCTCCAAGCCGGTCTGGATACATCTATGCCCTGACAATCGTGGACCACTATTCCCGTTTTCTAGTGGTGGTCCCGGTAAAAGACTTGACAGCCCAAACAGCGGCCAGAGCCTTCCAGCAATATTTCTGCCGTCCACACGGGTATCCGGAACAGGTCCTGACAGACCAGGGTCCAGCGTTCGAGGCTGAAATCTTCCAGGAGTTCTGCAACCTCTATGGCTGTAAGAAGATTCGGACAACGCCTTACCATCCACAAACCAACGGGATGTGTGAGAAGATGAACAATATGGTCATTGATCTCCTAAAGACGTTGCCCCTGGAGGAACGCAGCCTGTGGCCAGAAAAACTGCTGGACCTAATAGACCTATACAACAATATCCCGGTGAATGCTACAAACTGCACCCCGGCTTACCTGATGCGAGCTAGACCAGGTAAGCTGCCCGTAGACCTGGAGATGGGAGTCCTAATACCTGAGGACACCTCCCCGGATGCGGACTGGGATACGGAAAGGCAACTGCAGTACAAGAAGGTACAGGAGAGTGTGGAGAAGAGCCTGGCCCAGGTGAGAGAGAGGCAAGAAAAACTCTTCAATCAACACGCCCCTGCTGGTCCCCTAGAACCTGGTGAGCAAGTCCTAAAGCGAAAAAGAAGGCTACATAAGTTGGACGACCAGTGGGAAAGGGAACCCTACACCGTACTGCAGTCTGACCACGACAACCCAAAGGTGTGCGTAATCACCAAGGACGGAGGAGAAACCACTAGTGTCGTCTCCAGAGACCACCTCAAAAGGTGCCCCGAGCAACTCCGTAGTGCAGAAGAGGATCAGAGTGACCTTGAACCCGCAGAGGACAAGGAAGAAATGATCAGCACCGTTCTCGGAGAGTTCCCTCAGTCCTGGACTCGCATAAATGATGCCATAGTGGTACCCGTCCTGCATTTCCTGCAACCGGCACAGCAACAACCAACACCAGAGCCGGAAGGTGAAGAGGAGCAAGCAGTTCCAGGGCAGAAGAGCCTGTACCAGCAGCCCAGGAGAGTCAACCCTCTGCTGACAGTGAGCCTGCCATGCCTGCGGTAAGCCAAAGGACTCGCAGATAGCTGCCTGCCCTACCTGTACACCCAGCTGGTAGCTGTACCCCTAACGCTAGTGGGGAAAGCCAGGTTGGTCCACCACCAGACAGTGGGCTACGTAGGTCAACCAGGAGCACAAAGGGGCAGATACCCGCTCGCTGGAGAATATAGAGCGCGCTAAAATTGTAAATGACCCTGTTGCCAAATGTTGAATGTTTTGCCAAGTTACATGCTTGTTTGGTAATTCTGTGTTTCAGTTTCTTGCAGCTACCGTAAGGACTCAAAGGTTATGGACTTTTTATAACCGGGACCTTGTATGGACTGCGTTTGGAGCCTAACCCAGGAATGAACTAAGACTGTGAAGGACTTGGGGTAGGACAGACTCCCACCTGGTTAAGGCTCCCCGTTGTGCTGGTGATATGGACACCCGGTCACAGACCACACTGTGACCTTAAGAACTCAATTTGTGCGTCGTCTGTCTATTAATGTTTTATTGTTATGAATATTGTCTTTGTTTATTGTTTAGTCCCGGAGTACTAAATTTCACTAGGGGGGAATGTGTCACCCTGGCCTGGATGCCACAAGTGTAAATAAAGCTGTGTCTGAGAGCAAGGGGGAGGTTCTCTAGTCAGGGGAACATTAGCATGCAATGCCTCCTGTCTCAGGCCAGTAGGGGGAGCAGGCTGCCCCAGAAAAGCTGGTGCTGGGGGCAGGGTTAGGGAGAACTTGATGGCCTGTCTCAGCAATGAGACGTGTCCCAGAGCAGAGCAGGGACAGACAGTTGTATTGCACCTAAGAGGAAGTGTGGCAGGACGAGAGCCACAAGCCAGAGACAAGAGGCGAAGAGAGCCTGTCTTGGCAGATAAAGGACTTAATTTACCAGACTTTGGTGTCTGAGGCTGGGAGGATTCTACATCCTCCAGCAGATAACCAGTCCGCAGGGGACTGTATATTCCTTGGCCTAAGAAGCCTGGAGGCCCTGCCACAACCGAAGGGACCAGTAAAGCCGTACAAGGCTGGGAGCAGAAAGGAACCCACGTCGCAGGCCATACAGGCGAGAATACACCGAAAGCTCGGAAACGTGGGCAGTTACCCTATAACGAGGAGATAGCCAGAAGGAGCGCAGAAAGCACGGTAGGCCTACACCCTCACCCTGACCAGGGCCAATTTCCCCGTTGCTCTCAGACATCCAGGTCCCCTCCTAGCTGGGACTGTTTGTGGGTCAGTTTACCTGTTTTAGTAAAGACCCTGGACTGCAACCTGTTGTCTGTGTGCTCCTTGCTCCTCCAGCACTATCAGCACTGGGACTCTCACTACCATCACTCCCACCATCCACTATACTGCCCTGGGGCCGCACTCTTCCCGTGGGGAGTCACACTACCCTAGCTGCACACCTCATCAGCCCCAGCGGTCTGCATGCAGCGGCGGTTCCTAATAACCGCAATCCACGGGTGGCGTAGTCGGACATAAACATCAGCACATAACGGACTACCACTGGCCTGACCACCCTGAGCCACGGAACCGGGTTGCCACTACTACTCCCACCGTTTCCCTAATTGCCCAGATCCGAGTGCCCCACGGCTCAGGGGGCGAGTCACAAGCAGCTGTCAAAAATTTGGCAGTATAGTATTGCAGCCTGTGGGTGGGTGGGTGAGCGACTGGCTATATACTTGCGCTTGCATTCCAGGGACTGGGGTAGGGACAACTGAACGCTGCAAAGGGACAAGACGTGGACGGTGATGGTTGCAAGTCTGCAATGACAGGTACAGGGTGGGAGGCATCTTCACATGCACCATGGAAAAGGATTGGAGTGCACGCACAACAGCGGAAGAGGCAGTGGTGTCACCCACAGACACTGTTTCTGGACCTTGGCATTCGGCCCAGCTAGTCAGGTTCTTTGCTGTCATGCGCCTGAGCATGCTGGTGGTGGTCAGGCTGGTAGTTTTGGTGCTCTTGCTGATGGTGGCCTGGCAGATGTTGCAAATGGCCTTTTTGGGGTTATCTAAACAGTCTTTAAAAAAGAACCAGACTTGGAAAGACCTAACAGTTGAACTGGCAACTTCCGTCATGTTGGTGTTCCGCGGAGCAGTTGCCCGCCTTGTGTCTGTGGCCACCACACTGCTTGTTCCTGCCTATTGTGGTGCTACGCCTCCCTCCCCCTGTATGCTGCTGTCCTCGCTCTGCATGTCCCCTTGCCAGGTCGGATCAGTGACTTCATTGTCCACCGCTTCGTCTTCCACTTCCGCACCCTGGTCCTCCTCCTGACTTTCTGTCCATTGTGTCTTATCATCAATAGTGTTGAGCGATACCTTCCGATATCAGGAAATATCGTATCGGATTGGATCGGGCCGATACCCAAAAAGTATCGGATATCGCCGATTCCGATACCGGAAACCAATGCAAGTCAATGGGACACAAATATCGGAATGAAAATAAACCCTTTCTTTCCTTGTAGGTTAATTCTACATGAAGTAAAACAACTAAGAATAATGTAGAATGACATGAAAAGCCGGCAATTCATCAGCGGCATACACCGGTACCCGACAATTTACAACAGAAAGAATAGAGCATCACACATAGATTAGATAGATAGAAACATGTCAGTCACATATATATGAAGTACAGTGACAGTTTTGCTTACTGTACTTGTCATTTAGTGTAAAGGATTTATTAAAAAAAATATTAGTGTTTTCGTGCACCGTCTCTTTAAAAAAGCCGGCCGGCAATTCAGCAGCGGTACCCGACAATTTATAACAGACAGAATAGAGAATCACACATAGATTAGATAGATAGAAACATGTCAGTCACATATATATGAAGTACAGTGACAGTGTTGCTTACTGTACTTGTCATTTAGTGTAAAGGATTTATTAAAAAAAATATTAGTGTTTTCGTGCACCGTCTCTTTAAAAAAGCCGGCCGGCAATTCAGCAGCGGTACCCGACAATTTATAACAGAAAGAATAGAGCTTCACACATAGATTAGATAGATAGAAACATGTCAGTCACATATATATGAAGTACAGTGACAGTGTTGCTTACTGTACTTGTCATTTAGTGTAAAGGATTTATTTAAAAAAATAATAGTGTTTTCATGCACCGTCTCTTTAAGAAAGCCGGCCGGCAATTCAGCATCTGTACCCGACAATTTATAACAGAAAGAATAGAGCATCACACATAGATTAGATAGATAGAAACATGTCAGTCACATATATATGAAGTACAGTGACAGTGTTGCTTACTGTACTTGTCATTTAGTGTAAAGGATTTATTTAAAAAAATAATAGTGTTTTCATGCACCGTCTCTTTAAGAAAGCCGGCCGGCAATTCAGCATCTGTACCCGACAATTTAGAACAGAAAGAATAGAGAATCACACATAGATTAGATAGATAGAAACATGTCAGTCACATATATATGAAGTACAGTGACAGTGTTGATTACTGTACTTGTCATTTAGTGTTAAAATAAAGGATTTATTTAAAAAAAAATTGGCGTGGGGTTCCCCTTAATTTTAGGCTCTAGCGGAGGTTAAGCAGACAGCTGGGGCAAATGTTTGAAGCCTGGGAAGGGGGTAATACCCACGGAGCTTCCCAGGCTACTAATATCAGCCCCCAGCTGAATACCTAGCCTTTACTAGCTATTAAAATGGGGGAACCCCCCCCAAAAAATAACGTGGGGTCCCCCCTAATTTAATAGCTAGCACAGGCTAGGCAGACAGCTGGGGGCTGATATTAATAGCCCAGGAAGGGTGCCATGAATATTGGCCCCCTCCCAGGCTAGAAACACCAGCCGTCAGCCGCCCCAGAAATGGCGCATCCATAGGATGCGCCAATTCTGGCACTTAGCCTCGCTCTTCCACGCTGCCCTGGTGCGGTGGCAGGGGGTAATAGGGTTGGGGTTGATGTCAGCTTATAATGTCAGCTGACATCAAGCCCAGGTTAGTAATGGAGAGGCGTCTATAAGACACCCCCATTACTAACCCCATAGTCAAAGTTAAAAGAAAACACAAACACCCAGAGTAAAGTCCTTTAATTGAAATAAAGACACAATTCTTTATTGTTCTAAATTAAACCATACTTACCATCACGCTCATTCCAGCTGAAGCCAACGATCTCCTGCAATAAAAGAAAAATAATAAAGCAACCTCATCCTTACCTTTCGATGGTTCCCAGGACAGCTCCAGCTCTGCTACATCGAGATGACAGGCTGGACCGCAGCAGAAAGCTGCCATCCAGCCTGTCATCCCGCAGACACTGAGAAGCGCAGGCATGCTTGCGCTCCTCAGTGTCTCTCTGTGACGTCATCCAGATGAGCCGAGTTCATGTCCAATGAACTCAGCTCACCTCATGCACGTCACTGACAGCGTGGGAAAGTTCTCCTGCACTCAGCGCTTCAGCGTGAGAATTCTCCCACGCTGTCAGTGACATACATGAGGTGAGGTCATGTCCAATGAACTCAGCTCACCTCATGCACGTCACTGACAGTGTGGGAAAATTCTCACGCTGAAGTGCTGAGTGCAGGAGAATTTTCCCACGCTGTCAGTGACGTACATGAGGTGAGCTGAGTTCATTGGACATGACCTCGGCTCATCTTTATGCCGTCACAGCCAGACATTGAGGAGCACAAGCATGCCTGCGCTTCTCAGTGTCTGCGGGATGACAGGATGGATGGCAGCGTTCTGCTGCGGTCCAGCCTGTCATCTCGATGTAGCAGAGCTGAAGCTGTCGTGGGAGCCATGGAAAGGTAAGGATGAGGTTGCTTTATTATTTTTCTTTTATTGCAGGAGATCGTTGGCTTCAGCTGGAATGGGCGTGATGGTAAGTATGGTTTAATTTAGAACAATAAAGAATTGTGTGTTTATTTCAATTAAAGGACTTTTTTCTGGGTGTTGTGTTTTTTTAAATACTTTACTAGAAATTCATGGTGGTCATGTCTAATATTGGCGTGACCCCATGAATTTTGGGCTTAGGGCCAGCTGATAATACCAAGCTGGCCTTAACCCCTTTATTACCCAGTGAGCCACCGCACCAGGGCCCTGGATGAGTTGGGTACAGCGCCAGAAGATGGCGCTTCAATGAACGCGCCATTTTCTGGGGCGGCTGCGGACTGCAATTTGCAGCGGGGGTGGTCCAGAAAGCTTGGGTCTCCCTGCGCTGCGGATTCCAGCCCCCAGCTGCATAGTTGTATCTGGCTGGGCACAAAAATAGGGCGAAGCCCCAAGCATGTTTTTTTTTAATTATTTCATGAAATTCATGGAATAATTAAGAAAAAAAGGGCTTCCCTATATTGTTGTGTCCGGCCAGGTACAAATAGGCAGCTGGTGGTTGGGGGCAGCCTGTTCCTGCCTGCTGTACCTGGCTGGACACAAATATAGGGCGAAGCCCCACGTCAATTTTTTTTAAAATAAATCCTTTATTTTAACACTAAATGACATTTGAGGAGTTAATAAAGATGCAGTCCCTAAATTATTATTTATTTTTTAATTAATTTTTCCCAAAACTTTTGACGTGGGCTTCGCCATATTTTTGTATGCCAGCCAGGTACAGCATCCAGCTTCTATGAACGCGCCATTTTCCGGGGTGGCTGCGGACTGCAATTTTCAGCGGGGGGGGGGGGGGGCAGAAAGCTTGGGCCTCCCTGCGCTGCAGATTCCATCCCCCAGCTGCCTAGTTGTACCTGGCTGGACACAAAAATAGGGAGAAGCTTCACGTATTTTTTTTTTTTAATCATTTCAGGAAATTCATGAAATAATTAAAAAAAATTGATGTGGGGCTTCGCCCTATATTTGTGTCCAGTCAGGTACAGCAGGCAGGAACGGGCTGCCCCCAACCACCAGCTGCCTATTTGTACCTAGCCGGACACAACAATATAGGGAAGCCCTTTTTTTCTTAATTATTCCATGAATTTCATGAATTAAAAAAAAAAAAACGTGGAGCTTCTCCCTATTTTTGTGTCCAGCCAGGTACAACTAGGCAGCTGGGGGCTGGAATCTGCAGCGCAGGGAGGCCCAAGCTTTCTGGGTCCCACCCGCTGCAAATTGCAGTCCGCAGCCGCCCCGGAAAATGGCGTGTTCATAGAAGCGCCATCTTCTGGCGCTGTACCCAACTCATCCAGGGCCCTGGTGCGGTGGCTCACTGGGTAATAAAGGGGTTAAGGCCAGCTTGGCATTATCAGCTGGCCCTAAGCCCGAAATTCATGGGGTCACGCCAATATTAGACATGACCACCATGAATTTCTAGTAAAGTATTTAAAAAAAACACAAACACCCAGAAAAAAGTCCTTTAATTGAAATAAACACACAATTCTTTATTGTTCTAAATTAAACCATACTTACCATCACGCCCATTCCAGCTGAAGCCAACGATCTCCTGCAATAAAAGAAAAATAATAAAGCAACCTCATCCTTACCTTTCCATGGCTCCCACGACGGCTCCAGCTCTGCTACATCGAGATGACAGGCTGGACCGCAGCAGAACGCTGCCATCCAGCCTGTCATCCCGCAGACACTGAGAAGCGCAGGCATACTTCCACTCCTCAGTGTCTGGCTGTGACGGCATCCAGATGAGCCGACAATGAACTCGGCTCACCTCATGTACGTCACTGACAGCGTGGGAGAATTCTCCTGCACTCAGCGCTTCAGCGTGAGAATTTTCCCACGCTGTCAGTGACGTGCATGAGGTGAGGTCATGTCCAATGAACTCGGCGCACCTCATGCACGTCACTGACAGCGTGGGAGAATTCTCACGCTGAAGCGCTGAGTGCAGGAGAATTTTCCCACGCTGTCAGTGACGTGCATGAGGTGAGCTGAGTTCATTGGACATGACCTCGGCTCATCTGGATGCCGTCACAGCGAGACACTGAGGAGCGCAAGCATGCCTGCGCTTCTCAGTGTCTGCGGGATGACAGGCTGGATGGCAGCGTTCTGCTGCGGTCCAGCCTGTCATCTCGATGTAGCAGAGCTGAAGCTGTCCTGGGAACCATGGAAAGGTAAGGATGAGGTTGCTTTATTATTTTACTTTTATTGCAGGAGATCGTTGGCTTCAGCTGGAATGGGCGTGACTGTAAGTATGGTTTAATTTAGAACAATAAAGAATTGTGTCTTTATTTCAATTAAAGGACTTTTTTCTGGGTGTTTGTGTTTTTTTTAAATACTTTACTAGAAATTCATGGCGGTCATGTCTAATATTGGCGTGACCCCATGAATTTCGGGCTTAGGGCCAGCTGATAATGCCAAGCTGGCCTTAACCCCTTTATTACCCAATGAGCCACCGCACCAGGGCCCTGGATGAGTTGGGTACAGCGCCAGAAGATGGCGCTTCTATGAACGCGCCATTTTCCGGGGCGGCTGCGGACTGCAATTTGCAGCGGGTGGGGCCCAGAAAGCTTGGGTCTCCCTGCGCTGCAGATTCCAGCCCCCAGCTGCCTAGTTGTACCTGGCTGGACACAAAAATAGGGCGAAGCGCCACACATTTTTTTTTTTAATTATTTCATGAAATTCATGGAATAATTAAGAAAAAAAGGGCTTCCCTATATTGTTGTGTCCGGCTAGGTACAAATAGGCAGCTGGTGGTTGGGGGCAGCCCGTTCCTGCCTGCTGTACCTGACTGGACACAAATATAGGGCGAAGCCCCACATAATTTTTTTTTAATTATTTCATGAATTTCCTGAAATAATTTAAAAAAAATTGACGTGGGGCTTCACACTATATTTGTGTCCAGCCAGGTACAGCAGGCAGGAACGGGCTGCCCCCAACCACCAGCTGCCTATTTGTACCTGGCCAGACACAACAATATAGGGAAGCCCTTTTTTTCTTAATTATTCCATGAATTTCATGAAATAATTAAAAAAAAAAAAACGTGGGGCTTCTCCCTATTTTTGTGTCCAGCCAGGTACAACTAGGCAGCTGGGGGATGGAATCTGCAGCGCAGGGAGGCCCAAGCTTTCTGCCCCCCCCCCCCCCGCTGAAAATTGCAGTCCGCGGCCGCCCCGGAAAATGGCGCGTTCATAGAAGCTGGATGCTGTACCTGGCTGGCATACAAAAATATGGCGAAGCCCACGTCAAAAGTTTTGGGAAAAATTTATTAAAAAATAAATAATAATTTAGGGACTGCATCTTTATTAAGTCCTCAAATGTCATTTAGTGTTAAAATAAAGGATTTATTTTAAAAAAAAATGGCGTGGGATCCCCCATAATTTTAGTCTCTAGCGGAGGTTAAGCAGATGGCTGGGGCAGATGTTTGAAGCCTGGGAAGGGGGTAAAACCCACGGAGCTTCCCAGGCTACTAATATCAGCCCCCAGCTGAATACCTAGCCTTTACTAGCTATTAAAATGGGGGACCCCCCCCAAAAAAATGACGTGGGGTCCCCCCTATTTTAATAGCTAGCAAAGGCTAGGCAGACAGCTGGGGGCTGATATTAATAGCTCAGGAAGGGTGCCATGAATATTGGCCCCCTCCCAGGCTAGAAACACCAGCCGTCAGCCGCCCCAGAAATGGCGCATCCATAGGATGCGCCAATTCTGGCACTTAGCCTCGCTCTTCCACGCTGCCCTGGTGCGGTGGCAGGGGGTAATAGTGGTGGGGTTCATGTCAGCGCCAGCTGCCATGAAGCCCAGGTTAGTAATGATGGGTGTCTATAAGACACCCCCATTACTAACCTACAAAGTGTTAAAAAGAAAAAACACACTACACCCAGAAAAAAATAATTTATTTGAAATAAAACACCATTTTATTTAATTCTTAGTTTACTAAAAAAAAATAGTTACCTGTCCACGTTCCTGCGCTGATCTCCCATGCACAGCTGTCACATCTGGAGATGGTGACAGCTGTGCATGGCTGCTGTAAGCTCACGCTGCCGGGAACACGTCCGCTCCCGGCAGCGGGAGCCACTGACTGAGGTTACCGGAGTGCATTCAGGCAGCGCAGCTCCGGAGACCTCCTTTACGGCAGTGCTGTACCGTGGGAATTTCTCACGATACAGCAGTGCCGTAAAGCAGCTAACCGGAGCAGCGCTGCCTTAACTCTGGTGAACCCTTACGGCCCCATCATTCTAGCGGCGGCAGCGGTTCAGAGCGGTCACATTCTATGTGGCTGCTCTGAACTGGAGATCTTCGTGGGACACTCGTGGACTGCTACGGAGGGGTAAGGATAAGGTTGTGGTTTATTATTTTATATTTTATTACAGGAGATCGATGGCTTCGGGGAATTAGGTGTCTAGGTGAGTATAGGTGTAGTTTTTTATTTTTTACTTTATTTTAGGTGGCGATCGGCGGGGACAGGTAATGTATAAACTAATTTCTTTTAGGTAACCACTGGCCACCAATGACATGTATCTAACATTTATTGGGGACACAGTAGGGCAATTTATATAGCAGGATCAGGCTGATGGGAACTATTGCTCCCATCGAGCTGATCCTGCTGGCACGAGTGGATGGGGGACAGACATAGGCCGATGGGAGTAGTAGTGTCACATCGGCCTATGTCTGCCTGCATGCACAGACACCCCGCACACACACCCCGCACACACACACACCCCGCACACACACACCCCGCACACACACCCCGCACACACACACACCCCGCACACACACACCCCGCACACACTAATCATGACGGGTCTGGGAGGTGAGGCTGACCTGTGCGGCCGTGGGAAAGTTCATGTGAGTTCATGCAGTCAAGCATGAACTCACATGAACCCTCTGAGGGCACTGCGGCTACTTCAAATGAACAGCTGATCGGCATCACCTGATACCTCAGCTGTTCATTTGAAATAACCGGCGGGAAAGCGCAGCACAGAACGGGAAAGCCGGCGGTGAAGTCTTTTCACTGCCGGCTTCCCCGCCCGGGTCCTTCGCTCCTTGGTGCTGCGCTCCCCGCCCGGTCCTAATTTACGATTGGGATTGGAGGTGGCGAGGGGAGCGGAGGATCGGGGTGGGAGGCTGCGGGGAAGCAGTATGGGGCTGTGTGATTGTTTAAAAGCCGGCGGCTTTTTACCGCCCGCCGGCTTTTAAACAATCAGGAGAATTCTCCCACGCTGGGATGGCATTCTGATGACAAGCTGGATCGCAGCTGAGCGCTGCCATCCAGCTTGTCATCCTTCACAGACACTGCAGAGCGCAGGCATTATGGGAACTTCCGATTCCGGTATTCGATATTATAAAAGTATCGGAATTAAGTATCGGAATTCCGATACAGTGAATATCGGCCGATACCCGATATTTCAGTATCGGAATGCTCAACACTAATCATCAACCATCTTTTCAACAGTAATTGCAGTTTCCCACAGTCACCTTCGGGTGACCAATGCTGCTCAAATCGCTACATGCGATCTTCTGTTGCCCTGCTTGAAACTGGCCGTCCGAGGGGCCCGAATCTATCAATGGAAAAGTGAACAGCTCTTGGGGTAACCCTGGACTCTAATCTCTCCTTCAAACCACATATCCAAGCTCTTTCCACTTCCGTGCGGACCGAGCGAGAGGCCAGAATCTATAAATGGAAATATGAACAAAACAGCTCTTCGGAGAGTCCAAGTATGGGATCAGTTGTCTCAGGGCACTCGGAATGGTGGGAGGAAAGAGGGTGAGGAAGATGCCGACTTAAGTAAAAAAATCTCCTGGATCCGCACATTCCTCAACCACGAATCTACAAAAACACTAGTGCACGCCCTCATCATCTCCCGTCTCGATGACTGCAACCTCCTGCTCTGTGGCCTCCCTTCTAACACTCTCGCATTTCTCCAATATATCCTAAACTCTGTTGCCAGACTAATCCACCTATCCCCCCGCTATTCCCTGGCCTCTCCTCTCTGTCAATCCCTTCACTGTCTCCAGTTCAAAACCCTAACCTTGGCATGCAAAGCCATTCACAACCTGTCTCCTCCATACATCTGTGACCTAGTCTCCCAGTACTTACCTGCACGCAACCTCCGATCCTCACAAGATCACCTTCTCTACCCTCTTATCTCCTCTTCCCACAATAGCATACAAGATTTCTCCCGTGCATCCCCCCAACTCTGGAACTCTCTACCCCACCATTTCTGACTCTCACCTACTGTTGAAACTTTTAAAAGGAAGCTGAACACCCACCTCTTCCGACAAGCGTACAACCTGCAGGAACCCTCGCTCCACCACACCGTTGCACGATCAGCTTTGTCCTCACCTACTGTATCCTCATCCATCCCTTGTAAACTATGAGCCCTCGCTGGCAGGGTCCTCTCCTCTCCTGTACCAGTCACTGTCACATTTTTGTTCAAGATTATTGTAATTGTTTTTGCAATGTATACCCCTTTTTCACATCTAAAGCGCCATGGAATAAATGGCGAAAAAGTAACAATAATAATGTGGTCCAGACTCACGGCTAATGAGACTGGACCACATTATTATTGTTACTTTTTCGCCATTTATTCCATGGCGCTTTAGATGTGAAAAAGGGGTATACATTGCAAAAACAATTACAATAATCTTGAACAAAAATGTGGAAGACAGGGTGGTGGTGGCAAAGTGACTGGAAGCATTATCTGCTATCCAACCAAAAACCTTTTCTCACAGCTCTGGCTTCAATAGTGGTGTTCCGCGGCCCCCTAGAAATTGGGACAGGAAGGTAGTTCGACATGATGAGGGTGTTTGTTGTGCTCCCTCAGCAGGCACAGTTTCATCTTGCCCACGGCCTCGGCCTCTGCGTGCACAATCACCATAACATCCACTTCCCCGTCCCTTGCCACACATCTTGCCCATTTTAAATTGAGTTTAATATTTGTCACGTTGACAAAAATGTCTGTATTATTACCGCAGTAATATAGGATCAAGTCTGATGACCACAGTGTTAGGCAGTGACCTGGAAGTCAGAGATGCTTCCAGGGGTCTTCCCCATGCTGTTCCCATGTCTTTTCAGCAATGTATGCATGTGTCTGATGATGTGTCACACACCACATGGCCAAATAAGGTAGTAAATAGTGATGAGCGAGCATGCTCGCTACTGCTCGGTGCTCGCCCGAGCATCTCACTGCTCGAGATGCTCAGTGCTCGCCGAGTATTTTCGGGTTGCTCGGGGGGGAACTCGGGTCCCCTCCCTGCATGTTTGGCGCTCTTTAGAGAGCCAATGAACATGCAGGGATTGCCTGCCATGCACTGTAATGCAGTAGCCATGTTGGTTGTGGGCATTACAGTGATTGGCTGGTCGCACAGTGTCATCAGGTCTATATCAGACCTGGCGCCGCCATGTTCGTCACAGTCCCTTCGGAATCAGGCAGTGTAGGGAGAGCTGCTGCTGCGATAGGGAGAGATTTGATTGTGTATTAGGTAGTGTAGGGAGAAAAACCGTACATTACACATATCCATCTTAACAAACAGTCCTTCTGAGGACTAATTCATCTGCAGAGATATCAGGCAGGCAGGGTGTATAGGCAGACGGTGTATATAGCAGACTGCAGTACATATAGCACAAGAGTCTCCATTCCATTTCTGCCTTCTGATGCTGTTAGATATTTCTATACAAAGGCCCAGGTCTCAGGGGCCAGGAATACTTTTCTTTGGATCTTAATCCTCATTATTTGCTTAAAAAGCAATCCAGAGAACACGGGTTTTTTTTTGCTTGTTGGCACGGCAGAATACAGCCAGGTCCTTTCCATATTAGAGCTCTAGAAATTCGGCTATTAAAAACTGTGTTTTCTCCGTCAAACGGATCACATATACGTTGTCAGAAAATACTGCCATTTCTGGCCTCCATTAAAAATTTCCTTTAGTGTGTCAGTGAAGCAATTCACAGCAGTTTGCTGTTCAAACTACTTACCTACAGGCCAGGTATTTAAAACTTTGTTTTCTCCATCACACGGATCACATATAAGTTCAGTCCAAACTCAGTCATTTGTAGTGAGCATGGAAGATACTGTCCTCCATTTAAAATGGGCAAGGCACGTGGCAAGGGACGGGGAACTGGACGTGATGGTAATGGTGCATGCAGAGGCCGAGGACAAGGCCGTGGGCAAGCCAAAATTGTGCCACAACAAACACCCACATCTTCTCGCCTGACCTTCCTGTCCCAATTACTAGGGGACCGCAGCACACCACTATTGAACCCAGAGCAGTGTCAAAAGGTTGTTGGTTGGATAGCGGATAATGCTTCCAGTCACTTAGCCACCACCACCACCACCCTGTCTTCCACACGGTCAAGTCTCAGTAGCCGTGAGTCTGGACAGCATATTCCTCACCCTGATCCTCCTTCCTCCCACCATGCTGAGTACCCAGAGACAACTGATCCCACACTTGGACACTCTGAAGAGCTGTTCACTTTTCCATTTATAGATTCGGGCCTCTCGCCCTGTTCATTTGAAGCGGGGCAAGAGGAGATCGCGTGTAGCGATGCCCAAATACAGTATTTGAGCAGCCACGGTCACACCAAGGTGACGGTGGGAAAGTGTCACAAGAGATGGACGATGATGAGACACAATTGCCAGAAAGTCAGGAGGAGGACCAGGGTGCGGAAGTGGAAGACGAGGTGGTGGATGATATAGTAACTGACCCAACCTGGCAGGAGGACATTCAGAGAGAGCACAGCAGCACACAGGGGGAGGGAGGCAGAGCACCCCAACAGGCAGGAAGAAGCAGTGTGGTGGCCGCAGACAGAAGGCAGGCAACCGTTCCCCGTAACACCGTTGCCAGTACAACTGTTAGGTCTTCCCGAGTCTGGTTGTTTTTTAAAGACTCTGCCGATAACCCCAAAAAGGCCATTTGCACCACCTGCCAGGCCAGCATCAGCAGTTGTGGCAAAACGACCAGCCTGACCGCCACCAGCATGATCAGGCACATGGCAGCAAAGCACCTGACTTTGTGGGCCGAACCCCAGGGTCCAGGAACAGTGTCTGCGGGTGGCACCATTGCTTCTTCCGCTGTTGTGCATGCAAGCCAATCCCCTGTCCATAGTGCATGTGAAGATGCCTCCTGCCCTGCACCTGTCGTTGCACACTCTCAAGTAGCAGCATCAGGAAGCAAGTCCATGTCCTTGTCCCAGCGCAGCGTTCAGTTGTCCATACCCCAGTCCTTGGAATGCAAGCGCGAAAATGCAGCCAACGCCCCACAGGCCACACTGCTAAATTCTCACATTTCACGACTGCTTGTGCTCGAAATGTTGCCTTTTAGGCTCGTGGAGGCGGAAGCATTCCGCATCCTGATGGCGGCGGCCGACCCTCGGTACTCGGTCCCCAGCCACCACTATTTCTCCCGGTGTGCCGTCCCCGCATTACACAAGCACGTGTCCCAAAACATTAGCCGTGCTCTCAACAATGCAGTTACCGGTAAAGTCCACCTAACCACGGAGACGTGGATAAGTGTGTTAAAGATAAGATTCTAAAATCTACTAAAAAACATTATATGAAACTCTGATGTATACTAAATATCTATACTTATATTCTGTTATATGTTATGAATCTTGTTTTGCATATATCTGTTATATTGGATATCATTTAGTCATATATACCCTCACTTTAATATATATTATGAAAACCTTGATATATATATATATCAGATATCTGTACTCGTGTGTCACTATATAAATATCCTGAAAGGATTAGTTGGAGCTGGTTATAGAGGTGGACTTTCAAATTGTTTACAAGAAGGAGACGAGACAAAGGATTCAACATGACACCTCCCAAGAGAATATCCTGAGGAATGAGGAGAATATCTGGGGAGGAAACATTTAACCCCATAGGACAAGATAATGAGACTTATCTATACCATGGGCCAGAGACCACTGTGATTGCTCAATTGCCTCAGGGCAACACCCTATTGGGACTTTCCTCCATACTGAACATATATATGTTATGCTGGAATAATAAACACATCTTTCCTGCGCCATTTCTCTTCAAGAGAAGTTCAGTATCTGACTCTGTCTGTCCGATATCAAAGCTTCACGTATACACTTGAATAATTTAATTTGGCAAGGGATAAGCAAAGGGTTGGGGTCCTTTGAACCTCACTTCCACAATTGGCGCCCAACATGGGGCACCACACGGGCACCACACCAGGGCAGACCGAATGAAGGTGTCCAGCTGTGGATCGTGGATGACTGGATGGGCCTGATCACCCCCCTTACACGGTAACTCTAGTTAATTACACTGTAATTACAGACTTGCTTGTGTTTCCAGTCGTTCATAGATTAGCAGAGGGCACGAGTCGGTCTGTTGTGGTAATCCTTAAGTGGGGATAGGGGTGACCCTGCTGGTGTTATCGAAACCCACTCACATTCCAATCCACTGTAACCTTTGCTTATTCTAATTTGTTTGTGTTTGAGACTGACTTAGTGGATGAGCTGTCGTGTGTGACTTGTGAACGGAGTATTCTCCTGGATGGAATCCCACATTGCATTTCCATATACCTCCTGTTCTTGAGAGAACGTAGGGGGGATGATGTGAGGAAGGTTTAAAAAAAAAAAAGAAAGTTTTGCAGTTCTGTATCGCTCCCTAAAAAAACATCCTGTTCTTGGAAGATAGAACGCACGAGGGTAGGAAACAGAAGCTAGGCTGGCCAGCTAGTATCTGCGGTTATTAATAAGGAGATTATTCTGTTTCATTGAGTCATACTGACACAAGAATTCACTTTGTCTGGTCCGTCTTTCTGTTTGTATTGTGTCAACGTTCGTCAGCCATGCATAAATTCTTGAGACTGTTCACAAAGAAAGTTGGTGTAGAATAACAGCTATACGGCTCAAACACTGGTAGCTGACAGGGAAGGGGTTTAAGTATGTTGCTAGGGTTAAACAGTTAATGGACATTGTAGGAATGAATAGGAGGGGAAGACTTCAGCGGGGGCTGTGGAAAATAGCTTTAAAGAAAAAAAAAAAAAAGGGTAAACTAGAGGAAACAGGTTTATTATCTGTGGCTATGGCAAATGACATAGCAAAAGAGGGATGGGAAGAGGAAGAGAGAACAGATGATAATGATGATGTATATTACATGTATGTTAAGAACCATGTTTTTAATGTTGCTTTGAAAACTGTTGAGCCACCACCTTATAATGGCCTCAGGGGGTGGACATGTTCTAGGAGTGATGTGCAAACTTTAGACTCTGGGGACAATGGTTTACATTGTGGAGTTCATAGACCATCCCCCCTCCCCACTGACTTTGTAGCCACAGCGCCTTCTCTTGACTGCTCTTGGACAGACACACCACCCAGGTGCCCTCCCACCTTTGGAATGCATGACTCAAAGGAAGTCCCACCCACAGGTACTTTCTGTGGCGGCCATCTTACTCCACCCGGAAGGCCTGATAACAATGAGACGACAGATATTCCAAAGCCTAATGCCCAATTAGTTTCTCCACCAGTTTCTATATATCCGGTTGTGACTATGCAAGGACAATATTACACCCCACCTCAGCAATCTACCTCAGCATCTTCCCCACCTCCGACACCAATGTTCCCAGCTCTTACATCACCTGTCTCTCATTCAGGTGAAGGGGCTCCATCTGTTGCCCCATCATATCAACATGTGGATAATGGCAGCTTTGTGTCGGGCCCCCCAGAGGACTGGGATCCTATTTTTGAGAAAATGATTGCCCAGTGTCAGACAGGGGCTGGGGTACTAATCTCTGTGGGTGTAGGGAACATGGTCACTCAGCGGGTGGATGCTATAGTGAATGCTACCAATAGCCACCTGCAGCACAGGGGTGGCCTGGCTAGAGATATTGTCATGGCAGGGGGAGACAGTATTCAAAGGGAAAGTGATAATATTGTATGACGACATGGTCCTTTCCAGCCAGCAATGGTCACAGTTACCGAATCAGGCGATTTACCCTGTAACACTATTATTCATGCAGTGGGGCCCATCTATGACCCTTCCTATCCAGATAATAGTGCACGGCTCATGTGCCAGACTGTACACGCAGCATTAGACATTGCAAACAAGACTGCTGGCATTAAGACTATAGCACTTCCTTTAATTAGCTCCGGTATCTTTGGATACCCAGTCAGAGCATGTGCAAGGGAGCTAGTACAGACAGTGATAGAAGAGGCCTCTAAGCCTTCTTGCCATCTAACCGAGATATGTCTAGTCAGTAAACAAACTGACACTGCAAGGGCAATGAAAGATGCTTGTCAAACACATGTGACTCCCATCACACCAGTACCAATTAAAAATGATGTGGATGAAGAAAAGTTGCTGCCAAGCCTACCTAGACCACCATCTAATTTAACCCTTAAGCCTATCATACCACCACCTGCTCTTGGCAAACCAGAACCTATCATGTATGTAAAATTCACACCGACTCAAGCCATGACACTCTGCAACCAATTGCCAGACCCAGAGAAACAACCCATGCCTTTCTACCATGCAGTTTTGGCTATTCAGAAGACATACTCAGCTACTTGGCAAGATTTGTCCTCTCTTGTGTCTGTTAAAGCAGGAGATGCATATCATCCACAAGTGCTTGTGGGCAGGGACGGTACATCTCGCTGGTGGCACACTGGGTTAACATAGTGGAAGCCAGGACCCAGTCGGACCTTGGGACGGAACACGTCCTACCGACGCCAAGGATTGCGGGCCCTAGGTCAATCAGCGTTGCCCCCACGGTCTACAGCTTCTGCACCTCATCCTCCTTAGCCTCCTCCTCCTCTTCAGCCTCCATCTCCGAAATGACCACATCAGTCACAAGCTGGAAGCACTGCAGCACTGCCTCGGCCAAGCTGCAACAGGCTGTGCTGAAGCTAATATGCTTGGGTGAAAAGACCCACAATGCTGAAGAGTTGTGGACAGCTCTGAAAGAGCAGGCAGATCTGTGGCTCACACCGCTGAATCTTCAGCCAGGCATGGTCATGTGTGACAATGGCCGGAACCTGGTGGCGGCTCTGAGGCGAGGCGAGCTCACACACGTACCATGCCTGGCCCATGTGCTTAACCTCGTGGTTCAGCGGTTTCTCAAATCCTACCCGGAGCTGCCAGATCTGCTTGTTAAAGTACGCCACCAGTGTGCCCATTTTAGAAAGTCAGCTACAGCTTCCGCCGCCCTTGCAGTGCTTCAGCAGCGTTTGCAGCTACCGGCTCACAGACTGCTGTGTGATGTCCCCACGCGTTGGAACTCTACACTGCAGATGTTGGGAAGGAATTGTGAGCAGAAGAGGGCAGTTGTTGACTACCAGCATCAACAAGGCCGTCGGTATTCAGTTCAGACTCCACACATAAGACCTCAGGAGTGGACATGGATGTCAGACATATGTACCATCCTCCAAAACTTTGAGGACTCCACCAAGATGGTGAGCGGCGATGACATCACAATTAGCGTCACCATCCCACTTCTCTGTCTTCTGAAACGCTCTCTGCTCACAATCAAAGAGGATGCATTGCAGGCAGAGCATGATGAGATGGAGCAAGAAACCATACAGGGTGATTACACACAGCCCAGCCTCATCTCATCCCAACGTAGATTGGGTGACAATGAGGAAGAGGAGTAGGAAGGACAGGAGCTAGTTTCATGCACTATAGATGGTACTACCTGCACAGCTGTCATACCGTCTGTTCAGCGTGGATGGCCAGAGGACAGAGAGGAGGAGGAGGAGAGCATGGTCAGTCATCCTCTTGGTGAGGACACTGAAGTCTTGCCTGTTAGTAGTCTGGCACGCATGGCTGAGTTTATGTTACGCTGCCTTTCCCATGACCCTCGCGTTCTCAAAATTTTGGGTGACAGTCATTACTGGTTGGTGACACTTCTAGACCCACGCTACAAGGAGAACTTTATATCTGTTATTCCTGAGGCAGACAGGTGTACAAAAATGGGGCAGTACCAGAAGGCCCTTGTTGCGGAACTATTAAGAAAATTCCCATCTGAAAACGCTGGGGGCAGAGGGCACACTTTGTTGGACAACCAAGGAGCACAGGCGAGAGAGACACAACTTCAATCCAGCAGAGGCAGCGGAACACTGTCAAAGTTCTGGGAGAGTTTTCTCAGACCCTCCCATCGCACAGGCCCTGAAGCGCGGGGTACTATCACAAGGAGTGCAAAGTTTGGGAAGATGCTGAGGGAGTACCTTGCCGACCGTACCAACGTCCTCCGTGATTCCTCTGTGCCTTATAATTATTGGGTATCCAAGCTGGATACGTGGAATGAACTGGCTCTCTATGACTTGGAGGTCCTGGCCTGGCCTGCCCTGTCGCCAGCGTTTTATCAGAGCGGGTTTTTAGTGCCGCTGGTGGAATTATAACTGATAAGCGCATCTGCCTGTCAACTGAAAATGCTGACAGGCTGACTCTTATAAAAATGAACAAGGGGTGGATTGGGCCAGACTTCTCATCACCACCAAATGATAGCAGCGTAACATAAACTCCAATCCAGTGTCTTTTCTTGGGAGATGTATTGCCATGCACCTTTTTACACCCACACATGGGTATACACTTACTGATTTTGGCTATTTGCTCTTGTCCTCCTCCTTCTCTTCATCCTCCACCACCATATCACCAGGGTGAACGTGGTCCGTGATGCAACACCCACATAATTTTTTTAAAGGGTGTTTATGATGCCCGTAAAAATTTTTTTTTATACAGTATGTTCATGTATACCCCCCAGGGGTAAATGTTTGTCAGCCCATACACTTAGTGCATGGGCATTACAAGTATAGGAGGCCCGCTGCTTTCTAATGGGAACATTTTTTATGAGGCCCTCCTCCACGTCTCTTCCAAGGGGCATTGAAGTGCCTCCAAATTTTTGGCAGCTCTTGCATTCACTGCATAGGCCAACACTATGGGAGACTCTCTCCTTTCTAATGGGAAATTGTCATTACTGTGGCCCTGCTCTGTGTGTCTTTAAATTCTTAGTGGGGTTTTTCCTAAAATTGGTCAGCCGTTGGACTCACTGCATACCTTATAACTGTATAGCAGACCCTCTCCTTTCTAATGGGAACATGTCGTACCTTGTTACTGTGGCCCTGCTCCGTGTGTCTTTAAATTTTTAGTGGGGTTTTTCCTAAAACTGGTCAGCCGTTGGACTCACTGCATACCCTATAACGGTATAGCAAACCCTCTCCTTTCTAATGGGATCATGTCGTACCTTGTTACTGTGGCCCTGCTCTGTGTGTCTTTAAATTCTTAGTGGGGTTTTTCCTAAAATTGGTCAGCCGTTGGACTCACTGCATACCCTACAACTTTATAGCAGACCCTCTCCTTTCTAATGGGAACATTTCGTACCTTGTTACTGTGGCCCTGCTCTGTGTGTCTTTAAATTCTTTGTAGGGTATTTCTTAAAATTTTTCAGCCGTTGGACTCACTGCATACCCTATAACTGTATAGCAGACCCTCTCCTTTCTAATGGGAACATGTCGTACCTTGTTACTGTGGCCCTGCTCTGTGTGTCTTTAAATTCTTAGTGGGCTTTTTCCTAAAATTGGTCAGCCCTTGCAGTCACAGCATGGGCATTACCACTATAGGAGACCTGCACCTTTATAATGGGAACATTTTTTTTACTGAGACCCTCCTCTATGTCTCTTCAAAGGGGTATTGGGTTGTGTCCAAATTTTTGGCAGCCCTTGCAGTCACTGGATACGCAAAAACAGTATAGGAGACCCACTTGTTAATAATGGGAACAACAAAGCATAACCGGCTGATGGCTGTCTAACAATAGCTAGGGCAGACTGCTGACCTTTTAAGAATAGTGAGGGCCATCTGATGTCCCTATAAAAATAGGCTTTATGACTTTCAGAGTCCCTCCATCATAAATAAAACAGGATGTGTCTGATGATGTGTCACACACCACATTGCCAGATAAGGTTGTAAAATGTTAAAATGACATTTCCCAGTGAATGCATTTGTCTTAAAAAATAACGTAAACAAAACAATAGGATATTTCTTTAGTATAAAAAGCAGCGTCACCAATTTAACCTCAATGTAATCACATTGTTCAGCTCCTGCACCTCCTCCTCCATCTCCGAAATGACCACATCAGTCACAAGCTGACAGCACTGCAGCACTGCCTTGGCCAAACGGCAACAGGCTGTGCTGAAGATAACATGCTTAATGCTTAGGTGATAAACCGCCCAGCTCTGCAGAGTTGTTGAAAGCTGTAACACAGCAGCCTGATCTGTGGCTCTCACCGCTGAACATACAGCCAGGCATGGTCGTGTGTGACAATGGGTGGAATCTGGTGACGGAGAACTGACAGCCGGGGTAGATACGGTTTCCCTCTATGCCAGTCCTTTCACCGAGCTAAAGAATATGGCTGTGGTGAAATACAACTCCCACTGATAAGCTGTTTCAGATTGAAAAACATTGCGCCAACCAGAGGATTTGATTCTGACCTTTCTCACCTGCTCAAGAGCCCCATAGCAGCTGCAAAGTTAGCGCTATCATGAACTCTCCTGAGGTAGAAGCCAAGGCACACCAGAGGATTCTCTGCTGGGACCGTCCAACCCTGCCGAAAAGCAGTCCTAAGAAAAGTGTGTGGGAAGGTTCCCGGACACTCTATGGCTGCTTTTTTACTGAGGAGGAAACACACGCAAACACGGGGAGAACATACAAAGTCCTTGCAGATGTTGACCTTGCTGGGATTTAAACCCAGGATCCCAGCGCTACAAGTCTTCAGTGCTAACCACTGATCCAATGCTGCCATTCACCCTCTAATATCTAACAGGCTGGAGAAACTTGCACCTACTGCCACGCTATCTTCAGCTCCTTTGTGAGAAAATGTATTTGGGCAGCCACTCAGTCTACCAAATAAAATTCCTGAGAAGGAAATTGGGGAAGGCTTCGCTACTGGTACTGGGGCAGTGCTAATACCATGGCGTCGTACCATAGTTTACTGGAAATATTCCAGGCTGGTAGGAGGCAAGCAAATTCCCACAGAAAAGTACCAGCAGTAATATTCAGGCCACATTTCAAGTGCAAGCAGCTTTAGAGGACTTCCTGGGAGAAATGACATGCAGGGTAGATACGGTTTCCCTCTATGCCAGTCTTTTCACTGAGCTAAATACAACTCTCAGCAAAAAAAGTTGTGGACTGGCTCCATACCGTCCCTGGCCACATTCACCTGTCCACGTGTTTGTGGTTAGGCGGTCCTTCCACTGGGGAGGGCATGGGTAATGTTGTGGGACCCATGCTTGTGGAAGGCGGAGACGATACCGGGAAAAATAATGGCGGCTGGGGACCGAGTATGGATACCCAGTCGCCACCGCCATAAGATTGTGGACAGCTTCCGCCTCCATGAGCTTAAAAACCCATATTTCAAGTGCAAGCAGCTGCCCACAAATCTGGCAGTTTAGTGTTGCGACCTGTGGGTGGGTGGGTGGCTGGCTGCATACTTGCACTTACATTCCAAGTAACAGAAAACTAAGAAGATGGTGGCCTCTATCATCATCATGGCCTCACCTCGGCACTATGAACTCTCCTGAAGGAGAAGCCAGGGCCCGCCGGAGGAGTCTCCGGTTCTCTGGTGGGCCCGTCCAACCCTGCCGAAAAGCAGCCCTGGATACGCAATAACAGTATAGGAGACCCACTTGTTAATAATGGGAACAACAAAGCATAGCCGGCTGATGGCTCTCTAACAATAGCTAGGGCAGACTGCTGGCCTTTTAAGAATAGTAAGGGCCATCTGATGTCCCTATAAAAATAGGCTTTATGACTTTCAGAGTCCCTCCATCATAAATAAAACAGGATGTGTCTGATGATGTGTCACACACCACATTGCCAGATAAGGTTGTAAAATGTTAAAATGACATTTCCCGGTGAACGCATTTGTCTTAAAAAATAACGTAAACAAAACAATAGGATATTTCTTTAGTATAAAAAGCAATTTAACCTCAATGTAATCACATTGTTCAGCTCATGCACCTCCTCCTCCATCTCCGAAATGACCACATCAGTCACAAGCTGACAGAACTGCAGCACTGCCTTGGCCAAGCGGCAACAGGCTGTGCTGAAGATAACATGCTTAATGCTTAGGTGACAAACCGCCCAGCGCTGCAGAGTTGTTGAAAGCTGTAACACAGCAGCCTGATCTGTGGCTCTCACCGCTGAACATACAGCCAGGCATGGTCGTGTGTGACAATGGGCGGAACCTGGTGACGGAGAACTGACAGCCGGGGTAGATACGGTTTCCCTCTCTGGTGGGCCCGTCCAACCCTGCCGAAAAGCAGCCCTGGCTAATAAAAGTGTGGGGGAAGGTTTCCGGACACTCTGTGGCTGCTTTTCTAATGTTGATCGGCCATGCTTATGCATGTTATTTCTCAAAATGCATTACAGATCAGGCCATTGTCCAACTCTGTATTCAAGAAATTAAATGCGCAAAGAAAGATGTGTGTGTGTCAAAGCACCACCGACAAGTGCGAGTTGATGTTGGACGGGCTGCCATTGCTTCTGTAACAAGCTCAATTACAGGACTTCCTGGGAGAAATGACACCCAGGGTAGATACGGTTTCCCTCTATGCCAGTCCTTTCACTGAGCTAAATACAACTGTCAGCAAAAAAAAGTTGCGGACTGGCTCCGTACCGTCCCTGGCCACATTCACCTGTCCACATGTGTTTGGTTAGGCGGTCGTTCCCAGTAAGTGCACTGGGGGGGCACGGGTAATGTTGTGGGACCCGTGCTTGTGGAAGGCAGAGGCGATACTGGGAAATATATTGGCGGCTGGGGACCGAGTATGAACACCCAGCCGCCGCCGGCATGAGGTTATGAAAAACTTCCGCCTCCACGAGCCTAAAAGGCTACATTTCAAGTGCAAACAGCTGTCAAAAATTTGGCAGTATAGTATTGCAGCCTGTGGGTGGGTAGATGGGTGGCTACCTGCATACTTGCGCTTGCATTCCAAGGAATGGAGAAGGGACAAGTGAACGCTGCAGTGGGACAAGGACGTGGACGGTGATTGTTGCAAGTCTGCAATGACAGGTGCATGGCGGGAGGCATCTTCGCATGTGCCAAGCATCTCTTATGATGGGCACACTTTTAGGCAGTGACCTGGGAGTCAGAGATGCTTCCAGAGGTCTTCCCCATGCTGTTCCCACGTCTTTTCAGCACTGTATGCATGTGTCTGATGATGTGTCACACACCACATGGCCAGATAATGTTGTAAAATGTTAAAATGACATTCCCAGGTGAATGCATTTGTGTTGGTTAAAAGCAATGCAAAAGTGTAAAAACGCATCAAAAACGCTACGAGTGAACATAGCCCAAGGTGTGGAGGAGAATTTTTGTTTTTGGTTATTTATTTTGCCTTATATACAAGTCATTACCCTGGAAAGGATGTTCCTTAACATATTTCCCAGGAAAATCCATTTTGGTTTCGTTTTTGTAAGTTTTATTGTGAGTCTGTAAAAGTGGCGTAATACCTCTGACCACGTTGTTGACAGCAGTGATCTGGGAGTCATAGATGCTTCCAGGGGTCTTCCCCGTGCTGTTACCATGTCGTTTGAGCATTATTCCCATCGATTTGGGCAATTTTTAGGCCCTCTGTAGACCGCCGGGGAGAGTCGCCTGAAAAATGCTCGAGTTTCCCATAGACTTACAATGGGCTCGTTACTCGGGTCGAGCACCCGAGTATTCCAATGTGCTCGACCCGAGCAACGAGCACCCGAGCATTTTAGTGCTCGCTCATCACCATTAATGACGTAAATGATTGATCACTTGGGTCACTTATCATTAATTCTTCAATATTTGTCACAGTTGTTAATAGTAAACTCTCCAACCAATGAGGTAAATGTTATTTGGTAAAAAAAAGACACGCGAGGAATAAATATACACAATATTTCCCATAATATGACTATTATATCTTTGGGGAATGTTCACAAGTGGCATTTTTTTCAGGGTTATTTTTCTGCTGCTAAAACATTGCGTTTTACAGTACCAGCTTAGTGAATGAGATTTCTAAAGTCTCATTCACATGCTGCGTTTTTTTCCTTTTTTTATTTTAAATTTGCAGGATGTTAATTCTTTCAGGGGTTTTGCAGCATTTTTCACCCATTCAAATGAATGAAAAAAAAACAACACAAGTATAAACACTGCAAAAACACAGCAAATAAGTGTGGATTGTATGCAGTGTTTTTCCTGAGTACAACCTGGTTTTTGGTGTGGAAGAAAATGCTGCAAAAACGCAACGTGTGAACATTCCCTTATCCTGGTTGTGTTGTATTTGGAAATAAAACAGTACGGCCAAAAAAGCATATTGCTAGGCAGCAAGTATGTTTGTAGAGCCACTCCTTGAAGATTCCATCACAAGATTCCATGATGACATCACAGGTCATGGTCGGGCATTATGACATCACAGCTCACAGTCACTATATATACAATGTACACAGGGTCGCGGCTGCCTTTGTTGGCTTCATAGTGACTGAGCGCACTTGCAGTTTCTCGCTATTCTATAGTGACTGATCGCACTTGCAGTTTCTCGCTATTCCATAGTGACTGAGCGCACTTGCAGTTTCTCGCTATTATATATAGTGACTGATCGCACTTGCAGCTTCTATGGCTGAATTACTTTTGGACAATCTTCAAGTAGAAGCTCTATGGGAGATTCTTACCACCAATCGCCCTGAGATTGTGCTTCAACCACCCGATGGCGTCCTCAGCTTCACTCACCGGCTGGTGGTGGAGCTTGTAAGGGACTGCCTGACCAAATACCACCGAGGTCATCTCACCTCAGAGTATCTGACGGATTTACCTCAGAACATCAGGACATTACTACAGCAGGTAAGTGGTGGACGCTCCGCATAAAACTTCTCAATAATGGATAATAATGGTGGGATAGAAGCAGGGGCTGAATAAGAGTAGCCAGGGCCCTGGGCAGTTTAGGAGCCGTGGGCCCCCAGCACCCGATGTATCACATGACATGGCACATAATTCCCTTTGATAGATCATGTGATAAGTCATTCGATTAACATGCAGGTGCTCAAGTGCACTACACATAACAGAGCGCTATACATAATAGAGCAGGGGTGGGAAAGTAATATTACTGAGGGGCCACATGAGAAATGTGACTGTTGTGTAGGCCGAATCAATAGGCTGAAATTAATTCTGCTCAATATTAACATATTAATTATATTTTATATTATTAACTGTATCACTTATTTTTGAGCAGAATTAAGTGTGCTGGCATCCCCCTACATACAGTAAGAGCCCACACACATACCCTATATACAGTAAGAGCCCACACACAGCACCCTTTATACAGTAAGAGCCCATACATAGCACCAATGTACAGTATGAGCTCACACACAGAATCCTATTTAGAGTATGAGCCCTCACATAGCCCTCTATATACAGTATGAGCCCTCACATAGCTCACTATATACAGCCTAGCTCTCACATAGCCCTCTATATACAGTATGAGCCCTCACATAGCCCGCTATAAATAGCTGAGCCCTCACATAGCCCCCTATATACAGCATGAGCCCCCACACACTTTAAATATTGCTTGGCAGCATGTATTTGTGCAGAGCAGCCGCTATAAGATTCCATCACAAGATTCCATGATGACATCACTAGTGATGGTCGGCCATTATGACATCAGAGCTCACAGTCACTGTGTACAATCTACACAGGGTCATGGCTGCCGTTGTTGGCTCCATAGTGACTGAGCACTTGCAGTTTCTCGCTATGGAACATCAGGACATTACTACAGCAGGTAAATGGTGGACGCTCCGCACAAATCTTCTCCACAATAATGGATAATAACGGTGGGATAGAAGCTTCTTCTTTCTTCCAATATAAGACAGGACAAGACCCCAGATATGTAGTCAATGTATCTGCAGAGAGGAGCAGATGTCAGATACAATGGCCGCCTTCATTGTGATCTTTCTCATCTCGAGATTTTTCATTTGTGTTTCTTTTCTTCTTTTTAGGCTGAAAAAAGATCTCAATATAGAGATTTGTCTTTTGTTAAAGAACTGGCCGAAAAAGTCCTGTGTGTACTGGAAGGTCCGGCCCGCTCATCGGAACGCCCGGTAAGGATCCATCATCTTCTCTATCACACGTCCTTGTTTTCTGATCTTCTCCAGATCACCAGCCAGATATCAGAAGATCTGGTGTTAGATCTTATCGGCCTCCCTGTCAGCCCCTGGCAAGCACAGGAGGTAATATGGCCGCCTGTCTCTGCTGATGGCAGTCTGTATTCTGCTGATGTAGTCACAGCTCAGTGGTGGGAAGTCTGTATTTCCGCCTCTGTCTCCCTCTATTATCCATATTAATGTTTTTGCAATGTTACCTCATCTTAATCCATTTTATCTGAGAAAAGTCCTCATGATGGCGGCTGATCTGTATAGTTACAGTTGGTGTGTCTGTAAATGCAGGTTCAGTCCTTCCTGATTTGTGGATTTGGTGATTTAATGGAAGGTTCATCGTGTTAATTCTATATATTCTATCAATCAGGAGACACCAGAAGGCGACACCGAAGATGAGCAAAATGTGACCCCAGAAACCCCTGACCCTAATACGAGTCAGCCGGGACCGAGCAGCGATCTGACTACAGGTGAGCCGATCACACAACCTTCTACAGGAAAAATCCGGATATTATAGAGAACAGGGGATCATTTCACATTTACTCTTTCCACTCTCTAATCAAACATACAGAGAGCCAAAATGAAAAACTTGGAAAAAGTCACGAGCCAATCAGTATACTGGGTACCACAAAGTCCTCCATAATGAATAATGGGTCCCACATAGTCCTCCATGCAGAATAATGGGCCCCACATAGTGCTCCATGCAGAATAATGGGCCCCACATAGTCCTCCATACAGAATAATGGGCCCCACATAGTAATCCATACAGAATAATGCCCCACATAGTCCTCCATACAGAATAATGGGCCCCACAAAGTCCTCCAAACAGAATAATCGGCCCCACAAAGTCCTCCATACAGAATAATGGGCCCCAGATAGTCCTCCATACAGAATAATGGGTCCCACAAAGTCATCCATACAGAATAATGTGCCCCAGATAGCCCTCCATGCAGAATAATGGGCCCCACATAGTGCTCCATGCAGAATAATTGGCCCCACATAGTGCTCCATGCAGAATAATGGGCCCCACATAGTCCTCCATACAGAATAATGGGCCCCACATAGTACTCCATGCAGAATAATGCCCCACATAGTCCTCCATACAGAATAATGGGCCCCACAAAGTCCTCCAAACAGAATAATCGGCCCCACAAAGTCCTCCATGCAGAATAATGGGCCCCAGATAGTCCTCCATACAGAATAATGGGTCCCACAAAGTCATCCATACAGAATAATGTGCCCCAGATAGCCCTCCATGCAGAATAATGGGCCCCACATAGTCCGGCACACAGTATAATGGGCACCACATAGTACTCCATACAGTATAATGGGCACCACATAGTCCTCCATACGGAATAATGGGCCCCACATAGTCCTCCATACAGAATAATGGACCCCACATATTCCACCGTACAGAATAATAGGCCTCACATAGTCCTCCATACAGAATGATGGCCCCACATAGTCCTCCATACAATATAATGGCCCCACATAGTACTCCATAAAGAATAATGGCCCCACATAGTACTCCATAAAGAATAATGGCCCCACACAGTCCTCCTTACGGAATAATGGCCCCACATAGTGCTGCATACAGAATAATGGCCCCACACAGTCCTCCACACAATATAATGGCCCCACATAGTCTTCCATACAGGATAATTGACCCCACATAATCCTCCATACAGAATAATGGGCCCCACATAGTCCTCCATACAGAATAATGAGCCCCACATAGTCCTCCATAGAGAATAATGGGCCCCACATAGTCCTCCATACAGTATTATGGGCCCCACATCGTCCACCGTAGAGTATAAAGGGCCCCACATAGTCCTCCATAGAGAATAATAGGCCCCAGATAGTCCTCCATACAGTATAATGGGCCCCACATAGTGCTCCATACAGAATAATGGGCCCCACATAGTCCTCCATAGAGAATAATGGGCTCCACATAGTCCTCTATACAGTATTATGGGCCCCACATAGTCCACCATACAGTATAAAGGGCCCCACATAGTCCTTCATAGAGAATAATAGGCCCCACATAGTCCTCCATACAATATTATGGGCCGACATAGTCCTCCATAAAGTATTATGGGCCCCACATAGTCCTCCATAGAGAATAATAGGCCCCACATAGTCCTCCATACGGAATAATGGGCCCCACATAGTCCTCCATACAGAATAATGGGCCCCACATAGTCCTCCATAAAGAATAATGGGCCCACATAGTCCTCCATACGGAATAATGGGCCCCACATAGTCCTCCATACAGAATAATGGGCCCCACATAGTCCTCTATACAGTATAATGGGCACCACATAGTCCTCCATACAGAATAATGGGCTCCACATAGTGCTCCATACAGTATAATGGCCCCACATAGTCCTCCATACAGTATAATGGGACCACATAGTCTTCTATACAGTATAATGGCCCCACATAGTCTTCCATACAGTATAATGGGCCCCACATAGTCCTCCATACAGTATAATGGGACCACATAGTCCGTCCTCCTTGCATTATAATGGGTCCCACATAGTCCTCAATACAGTATAATGGGCCCCACATAGTCCTTCATACAGAATAATGGGCCCCACATAGCCCTCCATACAGTACTATGGGCACCACATAGCCCTCCATACAGAATAATGGGCTCAACATAGTGCTCCATACAGAATAATGGGCCCCACATAGCCCTCCATACAGTATAATGGGCACCACATAGCCCTCCATTCAGAATAATGGGCCCCACATAGTCCTCTATACAGTATAACGGGCCCCACATAGTCCTCCATACAGTATAATGGGCCCCACATAGTCCTCCATACAGAATAATGGGCCCCACATAGCCCTCCATACAGTATAATGAACACCACATAGCCCTCCATTCAGAATAATGGGCCCCACATAGTCCTCTATACAGTATAATTGGCCCCACATAGTCCTCCATACAGTATAATGGGCCCCACATAGCCCTCCATACAGAATAATGGGCACCACATAGCCCTCCATACAGAATAATGGGCCCCACATAGTCCTCCATACAGTATAATGGGCCCCACATAGTCCTCCATACAGAATAATGGCCCCACATAGTCCTCCATACAGAATAATGGGCCCCACATAGTCCTCCATACAGTATAATGGGCCCCACATAGTCCTCCATACAGAATAATGGGCCCCACATAGCCCTCCATACAGTATAATGGGCACCACATAGCCCTCCATTCAGAATAATGGGCCCCACATAGTCCTCTATACAGTATAATTGGCCCCACATAGTCCTCCATACAGTATAATGGGCCCCACATAGCCCTCCATACAGAATAATGGGCACCACATAGCCCTCCATACAGAATAATGGGCCCCACATAGTCCTCCATACAGTATAATGGGCCCCACATAGTCCTCCATAAAGAATAATGGCCCCACATAGTCCTCCATACAGAATAATGGGCCCCACATAGTCCTCCATACAGAATAAGGGGCCCCACATAGCCCTCCATACAGAATAATGGGCACCACATAGTCCTCCATACAGTATAATGGCCCCACATAGCCCTCCATACAGAATAATGGGCACCACATAGTCCTCCATACAGTATAATGGCCCCACATAGTCCTCCATACAGAATAGTCATTTCTCCATTATATTGCTGTATTATGTCTGTAGGATTAATATCCTCTAATACATTTTATTTCTTCATCATTTTATCACTATTTTAGAAACAACTGAGCTGTTGGATCCTGACAGTGTAATCTTAGAGATCCCGGAGATCCAAGAACCTGCCGGTGTAAGTATTATAGAGGTAGATGTCTGTGTATCACCAGATCACGGGGTGTAAATGACCCGTCCAGTATTATCCCCCATATAACCAGGGGGCGCCTCTATTATTAGAGGAGATGACACTATTGCATTAGATAATAGCGTTTATATTATAGGGAATCCGTCAGCAGGTTTCTGCTCACCTATCGGATCAGTGACATCAGCTGGGACATAATATAGGAGGAGACGTTTCTGCATCTGGAGATTTTCTCCAGCAGCTTCTAGATCTTAATATCATTTCTTCTTCTTCTTCTTTTCTAGGACTTGATGGAATCATTGATCCCGGCGAGAAAGCCGCGTATGAGCGACTACGAAACATCTAAGCTGATCAGCAGCGGATCTTTTGGGTGAGATTTCAGTTGGCATAAGCCACATTTCTCAGGGTTCCCTATGACAATGCTTCAGCCTCTGTGCTCTGCCATTCAGTGTTATCATAGGGATATGATCTGAGGTGAAAGGTGATAATGTGACCTGGGTGAGGGTCCGGCAGACGTGGCATTGTGCAGACTTCCCATAGGTGATAATGTGACCTAGGTGAGGGTATGGCAGGCGTAGCATTGTGCAGACATCCATAGGTGACAATGTGACCTGGGTGAGGGTGTGGAAGATGTGGCATTTTGCAGACCTCCCACAGGTGATAATGTGACCTGGGTGAGGGTCTGGCAGACTTGGCATTGTGCAGACCTCCCACAGGTGATAATGTGACCTGAGTGAGTGTCCGGCAGACGTGGCATTGTGCAGACTTCCCACAGGTAATAATGTGACCTGGGTGAGGGTCTGGCAGACGTGGCATTGTGCAGACTTCCCATAGATGATAATGTGACCTGGGTGAGGGTCTGGCAGACGTGGCATTGTGCAGACCCTCCCATAGATGGTCTATGTAGTATTATTTCATGTATTTCTAGATGTGGATTTCCAGTAATGGTCGGACTTCTGGTATTAAACATTAGAACAGAAGATCATATAATGACTTCTATAGACGGACTGTTAATAAGGATTCACTATAAACCATGGTTTCTTCTTCTCTCCAGGTCCGTCCACTTAGTTCACCATAAAGACTCACAGAAGATCTTCGCTATGAAGAAAATTTCCAAGCGGGACCTGGATACTCCAAAACATGTGGAAGGGGCCTATCTGGAGAGGGACATCCTGACATTCGCTGACTGTCCCTTTGTGGCCTCCATGCTCTGCTCCTTCCCTACTAGATCTCACCTGTGTATGGTCATGGAGTATGTAGGAGGTAGGACATGTACATGTATTATATTCAGCCCATGTCTGCTGACATCTTATCACCGCTCATATCATTAGGACTTGTCCCCGTGGACGGTTACATCCCCGCAGAGCATTTACTATAGATATTATGGAAAGTCATTGATGTGTGTGATCTCCCTGTATGTCCGCACTGAGCACGTCAGTATCGCCAGCTGTAGACGAGATGAGACATCACTCTATTAGTGACATGGACGACATCTCACCATGACCTCAGACTAATATTCTGTGCTCTATACATTATATCTGTATATATTCTCTCCTGCCCCAATGTCTCCGCTCACTTCTCATGATCCATCGTGGTGATCTGCTGTATAAACCCCTCACCGCTCATATTTCCTTTCTTCTATAGGTGGAGACTGTGGGACCCTCCTAAGCACCAGGGGTCCTTTATCTGTCCCCTTGGCCCGTCTGTATTTTGCAGAAGCGATACTTGCTGTGGAATACCTGCACAGCTATGGTGTGTTGCATAGAGACCTGAAACCAGAGAAGTAAGTGCCCCCTGTAGTATAATAAAGGGAGGAAGTTATTTATTACCACACAGCCTATGAGACTAAAACCATCTTCTCTTTCACAGCCTCCTGATTACACCGGCTGGACACATTAAAGTCGCCGATTTTGGGATTTCAAAAGTTGGTGTCATGATACCAGAAACCAACACCCACAGGGAATCATTGGAGGACATCGCCAGAGAGTTCCAGGACCATGAGGTTGGCATCACTTACAGGAACTTAGATGGTTCTTTACAAATCTCATCACACTATTGTCTCTTCTCTACGTTCTTCATTTCTAGAGAACTTTTCCACTGATATTTTATCTTCTGTCATTGGCTTTTTATGTAGAGAACTTGTCATAATAATCATTTCATCGATTCTTATCTTTATCTTCTGTTGGTTTCCAGGACTGTGGCACCCCGCTCTACATGGCCCCAGAAATCATCCTGAAGAAAGGCTATGGAAGACCTGCGGACTGGTGGTCAATGGGGATCATCCTGCATGAGTTTCTGGTGGGATATGTACCATTTCATGGGGATTCCCTATCTGAGCTCTATAAAAATATTGTCACTGGTAAGTAGAATAATCCGATCATTGCTTTGACTGGTTACATGAATTTACTTATTTCCTCTACTTTATCTTACAGTCCAAAACAGAGGTTTTATTTTCTGTAATTTTCTATATAACAGGAGACATAATTTGGGATTGGGATCGCTCTCCTCCCCCCGATGCTCAGGACCTCATTAATGACCTGCTCAGAACAAATCCTGTACAAAGACTTGGGACAGGTAACTGATATACTGTATTAGTATTAATATTCACTTTTTACAACGAGGACTCATCGCTCCTGTCCATGAGGATCAGCACTCCTCTATCTGCTTGCCTATTTCTAGTTCTCCATAATATAACTTTTAGTTTGTTTCCTTCGGTTTTGTCATTACTTAAGATATACTGTTCAGATATGGAGCAGCCTCTAGCAATGTCCGCATCACTTTTGTTTTTCTTTTTCCAGGAGGAGCATTTGAGATCAAGAGTTATCCATTCCTGAGTGACTTAGAATTTGAAAACCTTCTAAGTCAGAAGCCAGAGTACATTCCTCGGCTGGTGTCAGATATGGACACCAGCTTATTTATCAGTAAGTAGAAGACGTCATCTAGACTAAGCGGCTGTTTGTCTCATCTTCCATAATATGTGACAATCGGTTCCCATTAATAGTAGTGATAAATGGTGACTGTGTTATACTGACAACCACTAATAACACTTCATTACCTATGTATTGTAGATCACGCTGATTCAGACAAGCCTATTGTCTCAGAGGAGGAGGACACAAGTGAGGATAATGAGAGCCTTTTCTTCCAAAATTTTACAACATCCTCTAAAAGGCTTTCTAAAGTAAGTGATCAATAAATCCAGAATACATAAAAAGACCTCTAAAAGCAAAAAATAGAATTTCATATCTTATTTTTGTCCTTATTTAGCTCTGTACCACCGTTATCAAGTCCACTCCAGAGTGTACCCCAGCATCCAGCAGAAACATCTCAGAAATGTAAGTAGATTGTGGAGTCATTACTGGGAGCTCCAGACTAATATATGTGCACAACACCAAATATAGGACATAAATACCATCATATCGAATGCAGCATCCACCGCCACATGATCAGCGGTCATTGCGCTTTTGGCTTCAGAATCCGCTGGAGATAACAGCCCATAATTGCTGCCGGTCAGGCATTGTTAGTATTGCCCACATTGTGGGACAGATGTAGTATTACATGCCGGCCATTATTGGTAGTTGTTTTCCGCTCTGCTCCATAGAAGGTAGTTTTGAGCAGGAGACTTCCCCACTATGACTTTCATATGTCCTATTAGGCCTTATAGTTGGGGTTCTTCTAGTGAGACAATCCCTTTTATACTGAATTTACTTGTGATTGACACGTTTTTCTTCTTCCTAACAGGCAGAAAGGATCTTCTCCTGAATCTGCTAGAGACGATGCTATAACCAGCTTGCCGTCCTCGTCCCCATTGTCAGGTATGTACATGTCTATAGCACAAACAATGTGAATGTTATCATCAACGGTGAAATATTTCCACATGGTTTTTCTGTAATAGGTCTCCTATGTTATCTATGTTCCATGGATCCCAATTACTTTGCCCATGGGCCCATACTGTGTCTCCATTTCTGTAACTTTGTACAGTATTATCATGGATTCTGTGATACATTGTTGCATCCAGTAACCTCTGTCATCATAATGAGACATCGTCTCCTATAGTAGAATATCGCTCATTAGGTATGCACCACATGGCGGCACACAGGGCGCTCACTGCTCCATATTAGTGACACATCTAATGCCCCTCATATTAGGTCATGTCCGGTATATAGGACTTATTCTGCCCTATTGTGTAATACCAGATTATCAGGACTATAGGGGAAAGGACTAGAACAATCTATATACTATATACAGGAGCGATACAATGCAGACCCCATAACAATATGTCTTTAGTGAGTTGTTGTTTTTTCTTTTTTCTGATCAGAATTTCAAGCTGATGACGAAAAATCAGAAAATGGGAAAAAGGGGAAAAAGAGACGAGGTAAGTGTGAGAGTCATCTCCATGTTGTGTGATGTCGTCAGTGAGAATAATTCATGTGGAGCAGATGTCATCTGTCGGAGATGGGATTGTCACATGTATGATGGCTGACGATGATCCCTGACCTCTGTGTGATGAGATTCCTCTGCCGTCCGGCCACAGTGACCGCACAGTAGTATCATGTCATATGGAGTCCCATCACTTACATTATATTTCCTTCTCTTCTCATAGGTTCCATCTTCCGCCGGATCCTATCATCCTGCCGGCGTGGATTATCCAGGGCTGCTCGCGTATTTGCGTGTTGTCACCGTTCCCCTAGAGACATCTAAAAGACGGTAAACCTCCGCATCCAGCTCCCTGAAGTCCAGCAGATCCACCATCACTGCTGGAGCTGTACAGAAGGACCTTCACCATCTACCGGTGGCCTTCTGACTGTTACATCTCTGCCGGGACAATCTCAGTATCACCTCTGTCACCAGGCTCCGCGGTATTCATACTGCTCGCAGACGTGGCGGTTACTGATCACCTGGTATCTGACCCCGGCTGTTTTCCTGATTATAAGTTTGCCTACTGATTCTGTTCCTGGTTTTGTCCCTCCCTTCTATCCTATTATTAATAAAAAAAAAATACAATTATTATTACTGAGATCTTGGTTCATCCATCAAACTTTACTCTGCATTTTGTTAACTGATAAAAATAATTTATTAACACTTCTGCTTTTAAAAGGATATATACAGTATGCTTATAATATATATACAGTATGCTGATTATATATACATGGTGACAAAGTCACTGGCAAAGTGCTGGAGGGGAGGTATGTTTCACTGAGGCTATTAGCTTCAGTGATTTGAAACCCATAAGTTTTACACCAGCACACTATGTGTTGAGAGGGATTAATCGGCCATTTTAAGGGCTGGGTTTTTGTGAACGACCATAGAACGGGTTGGGAGGTCATTCATCATATCTCCACCCCTGGGTGAGGACTAGGATATATATAGACGGCCTTCTAAGGCATTCAGTGTTCAGTAGGGCTGTAGAGAGGAACTCCAGCGCTTTGTGTCCTGAGAAGGAAAAGCTGAACTAGTGGATGGTTGTTCTCCTGAGCGGGCAGATCCCCACAGCAACACGGCTGTATGTTATGTTTTGTTTTTCCTTAGGTCAGAAAGCACGTATTTATTTTTGCTAACTCTTCACTGGCTTATGCAGCATCTTCAAATAAACCAGTGAGAGACTTAAGGAGACAGTGCTCCGGTGGCTACTTCTGTGTGCAACTGAGTGGGCCGATCTACCATAGTATATATAAGGCGGCATGCGTGTCTCTGTCTGAAGCTTCGATAGACTGCGCATGTGTGATGCGCAGCCTGGCTCCAGAGAGAAGCAGGCATCCAGCCGTTACAGGTAAGAGGAGGTGTATGGCGCCGGAGATCGCGGGATGCGTAGACACTGAACGCATACCGCGATCTCCGGCGCCATACTTACATACTTACCTGACCGGGAGGAGCGTTGTCGCGGCGCCTCTCTTCGCTGGAGACCGGGGGCGGAGTGAAGGCGTCAGATCGACGCATGCGCATTGCGCTATCCGGCGCCATTTTACTGAAGACACATTTACAGTGTGTCTTCAGAAAAATGGCGCCGGACAGCGCGGTGCTCCAGCGCCGCACTTCTCCCTCGGCCTCCGGCAGAAGAGGACGCAGCAGTGCTGGAGTACAGAGAAGAAAGGTGAGTATAACTGTTTTTTTTTGTGTATGTGTGTACAGTGTGAAAGGGATGAGGGGGCCACACATAACAGGATTGTGGGGTGAGGGGACCATGCATATATCAGGATTGGGGGGTGAGGGGTACCACATATACCAGGATTGGGAGGTGAGGGGTACCACACATACCAGGATTGGGGGTGAGGGGTACCACGCATACCAAGATTGGGGGTGAGGGGTACCACACATACCAGGATTGTGGGGTGAGGTGTACCACGCATACTAGGATTTGGGGGGTGAGGGGTAACACACATACCACGATTGGGGGTGAGGGGTACCACGCATACCAACATTGGGCGGTGAGGGGTGCCACACATACCAGGATTGGGGGGTGAGGAGTGCCACACATACCAGGATTGGGCGGTGAGGGGTACCACGCATACCAGGATTTGGGGGGTAAGGGGTGCCACGCATACCAGGATTGGGGAGTGAGGGGTGCCACGCATACCAGGATTGGGGGGTGAGGGGTAACACGCATAACAGGATTGGGGGGTGAGGGGTAACACGCATACCAGGATTGGGGGGTGAGGGGACCATGCATACCAGGATTGAGGGTGAGGGGTGCCACGCATACCGGGATTGGGGATGAGGGGTGCCATGCATACCGGGATTGGGGATGAGGGGTGCCACGCATACTGGGATTGGGGATGAGGGTTGCCACGCATATTGGTATTGGGGGATGAGGGGTGCCACGCATACCGGGATTGGGGATGAGGGGTGCCACGCATACCGGGATTGGGGGGTGAGGGGTGCCATGCATACCGGGATTGGGGGTGAGGGGTGCCACGCATACCGGGATTAGGGATGAGGGGTGCCACGCATACCGGGATTGGGGATGAGGGGTGCCACACATACCGGGATTGGGGATGAGGGGTGCCATGTATACCGGGATTGGGGATGAGGGGTGCCACGCATACCGGGATTGGGGATGAGGGGTGCCACACATACAAGGATTGGGATGAGGGGTGCCACTCATGCCGGGATTGGGGATGAGGGGTGCCACGCATGCCGGGATTGGGGATGAGGGGTGCCACGCATGCCGGGATTGGGGATGAGGGGTGCCACGCATGCCGGGATTGAGGATGAGGGGTGCCACGCATACCGGGATTGGGGATGAGGGATGGAGTGCCATGCATACCGGGATGAGGGATGGCGTACCATGCATACCAGGATGAGGGATACCATACACACCAGGATAGTGATGAGGGGTACCATACATACCAGGATAGGGATGAGGGGTGCCACGCATACCAGGATAGGGATGAGGGGTGCCACGTATACCAGGATTGGGGATGAGGGGTGCCACGCATACCAGGATAGGGCGTGAGGGGTGCCACGCATACCAGGATTGGGGGTGAGGGGTGCCACGCATACCAGGATTGGGGGTGAGGGGTGTCAAGCATACCAGGATTGGGGGTGAGGTGTACCACGCATACCAGGATTGGATGGTGGGGACAGGATGGGGACAGCACAAATACAAGGAGGGGGGCAGCACATACCAGCATGGGAGACCATATACCAATAAAAATGCTGTCCACCCGGGCGTAGAACGGGTTCAATAGCTAGTAGTATATATATACTGAATGCATATACCGAATTTTTCGGACTATAAGACGCACCGGACCATAAGACGTACCTAGGTTTTAGAGTAGGTAAATAGAAAAAAAATGTAAGCAAAAAATGTGGTCATTATGCCCTGTTAAGGGGGAGGGGGTCTGCTGCTTACACTGTTATAGGGGTAATGTCCCCCAATTCTGTTAATATCCCCCATCCTGGTATATTTATATACACACTGCTCAAAAAAATAAAGGGAACAATCAAATAACCCATCCTAGATCTGAATGAATGAAATATTCTCATTGAATACTTTGTTCTGACAACAAAATCACACAAAAATCATCAATGGAAATCACATTTATTAACCAATGGAGGCCTGGATTTGGAGTCACCCCCAAAATTAAAGTGGAAAAACACACTACAGGCTGATCCAACTTTGATGTAATATCCTTAAAAAAAGTCAAAATGAGTCTCAGTATTGTGTGTGGCCTCCACGTGCCTGTATGACCTCCCTACAACGCCTGGGCATGCTCCTGATGAGGCTGAGTATTGTGTGTGGCCTCCACGTGCCTGTATGACCTCCCTACAACGCCTGGGCATGCTCCTGATGATGCTGAGTATTGTGTGTGGCCTCCACGTGCCTGTATGACAACCCTACAACGCCTGGGCATGCTCCTGATGAGGCTGAGTATTGTGTGTGGCCTCCACGTGCCTGTATGACCTCCCTACAATGCCTGGGCCTGCTCCTGATGAGGCTGAGTATTGTGTGTGGCCTCCACGTGCCTGTATGACCTCCCTACAACGCCTGGGCATGCTCCTGATGAGGCTGAGTATTGTGTGTGGCCTCCACGTGCTTGTATGACCTCCCTACAACGCCTGGGCATGCTCCTGATGAGGCTCAGTATTGTGTGTGGCCTCCACGTGCCTGTATGACCTCCCTACAACGCCTGGGCATGCTCCTGATGAGGTTGCAGATGGTCTCCTGTGGGATCTCCTGCCAGACCTGGACTAAAGCATCCGCCAACTCCTGGACAGTCTGTGGTGCAACGTGACATTGGTGCATGGAGCAAGACATGTCAAATGAGCAATAAAAGAGAAGAAATCCGGCACCACCTCTGCTTTAAATACACCTCTCATTCAATGAAATGAAACTCCCGGATACATGGTGGTGCATGTCCAAGTAAACAGTCTAGTAATGCAGAAGCAAAAATAAAGGTAGCACTCAACAAAAGTTCCGAAGATGTCCTTTATTAGTACTAACAGTACATGTTGTCTGGCGGCATAGGATGGAGACCCCTAAGGGTGTGCGGGGGAGTGAGAGAGAGGACGATGGCCGTTTCGCTCCCTTCCGGATCTTGAACGGGTCCCAGGGAGCAAGACATGATGTCCCAGATGTGCTCAATCGGATTCAGGTCTGGGGAACGGGCGGGCCAGTCCATAACTTCAATGCCTTCATCTTGCAGGAACTGCTGACACACTCCAGCCACATGAGGTCTGGCATTGTCCTGCATTAGGAGGAACCCAGGGCCAACCGCACCAGCATATGGTCTCACAAGGGGTCTGAGGATCTCCTCTCAGTACTTAGTGGCAGTCAGGCTACCTCTGGCGAGCACATGGAGGGCTGTGCGGCCCTCCAAAGAAATGCCACCCCACACCATTACTCACCTACTGCCAAACCGGTCATGCTGAAGGATGTTGCAGGCAGCAGATCGTTCTCCACGGTGTCTCCAGACTCTGTCACGTCTGTCACATGTGCTCAGTGTGAACCTGCTTTCATCTGTGAAGAGCACAGGGCGCCAGTTGCCACTTTGCCAATCCTGGTGTTCTGTGGCAAATGCCAAGCGTCCTGCACGGTGTTGGGCTGTGAGTACAACCCCCATCTGTGGACGTCGGGCCCTCATACCACCCTTATGGAGTTGGTTTCTAACCGTTTTTGCAGACACATCCACATTTGTGGTCAGCTGGAGGTCATTTTGCAGGGCTTTGGCAGTGATCCTCCTGTTCCTCCTTGCACAAAGGCGGAGGTAGCGGTCCTGCTGCTGGGTTGTTGCCCTCCTACGGCTCCCTCCACGTCTCCTGGTGTACTGGCCTGTCTCCTGGTAGTGCCTCCAGCCTCTGGACACTACGCTGACAGACACAGCAAACCTTCTTTCCACAGCTCGCATTGATGTGCCATCCTGGAAGAGCTGCACTACCTGAGCAACTTCTGTGGGTTGTAGAGTCCATCTCAAGCTACCACGAGTGTGAAAGCACAACCAACATTCAAAAGTGACCAAAACATCAGCCAGAAAGCATTGGTACTGAGATGTTGTCTGTGGTCCCCACCTGCAGAACCACTCCTTTATTGAGAGTGTTTTGATAATTGCCAATAATTTCCATCTATTGTCTATTCCATTTGCACAACAGCATGTGAAATTGATCGTCAATCAGTGTTGCTTCCTAAGTGGACAGTTTGATTTCACAGAAGTTTGATTTACTTGGAGTTATATTCTGTTGTTTAAGGGTTCCCTTTATTTTTTGAGTAGTGTATATATATATATATATATATATATATATATATATATGTACTGTGGCTCTGGGTGGTGGGGGGAATGGCAGTGGCGGAGGAGCGGGGCACTGAAGGCAGCATGGCTGCGGTGGCTGCAGCCTTTACCTGAACGGGATTCGGGCATATGATCTGACGTGGCCATAGACTATAATGGTCCAGACAGAGTGAATGTGCCCTCTGTCGTACAGGGGGACATTAAGTCATAGGGGGCACACCAGGCAGGGACCCGATATTACAGGGTGGCAGGAGGGCGACTATTGCAAACAACATAATTAGAGCTATGGGCCCTTATGTGCAGAGTATTCAGGGGCCCCATTATGCAATGCAGGCGGGATACAGAGTCCCAGCAGAGCTCAACAATGACGGATACAATGTTTTATAATGGAATTGACCTAATAACAAGGCACCAGTGTAATGGTATCAGGGGCCCCGGCAGCCGCCTGTACTCAGCTCCTATATATCAGGTGTAAGGGCCACATAGTAATGGTATCAGGGGCCCCAGCAGCCGCCTGTACTCAGCTCCTATATATCAGGTGTAAGGGCCACATAGTAATGGTATCAGGGGCCCCGGCAGCCGCCTGTACTCAGCTCCTATATATCAGGTGTAAGGGCCACATAGTAATGGTATCAGGGGCCCCAGCAGCCGCCTGTACTCAGCTCCTATATATCAGGTGTAAGGGCCACATAGTAATGGTATCAGGGGCCCCAGCAGCCGCCTGTACTCAGCTCCTATATATCAGGTGTAAGGGCCACATAGTAATGGTATAAGGGGCCCCAGCAGCCGCCTGTACTCAGCCCTTATATATCAGGTGTAAGGGCCACATAGTAATGGTATCAGGGGCCCCAGCAGCCGCCTGTACTCAGCTCCTATATATCAGGTGTAAGGGCCACATAGTAATGGTATCAGGGGCCCCGGCAGCCGCCTGTACTCAGCTCCTATATATCAGGTGTAAGGGCCACATAGTAATGGTATCAGGGGCCCCAGCAGCCGCCTGTACTCAGCCCTTATATATCAGGTGTAAGGGCCACATAGTAATGGTATCAGGGGCCCCAGCAGCCGCCTGTACTCAGCTCCTATATATCAGGTGTAAGGGCCACATAGTAATGGTATCAGGGGCCCCGGCAGCCGCCTGTACTCAGCTCCTATATATCAGGTGTAAGGGCCACATAGTAATGGTATCAGGGGCCCCAGCAGCCGCCTGTACTCAGCTCCTATACAGTGGTGGCCAAAAGTATTGGCACCCCTGCAATTCTGTCAGATAATACTCAGTTTCTTCCTGAAAATGATTGCAATCACAAATTCTTTGGTCTTATTATCTTCATTTAATTTGTCTTCAATGAAAAAACACAAAAAGAATTGTCCTAAAGCCAAATTGGATACAATTGGCAATAACTAAATCACACTTGCAGCCAGTTAACATGGATTATGTTATGATCTGCAACATAAACTAAGGAAAGAAAGGGAAAAGCTGTCCCTACAGTAAGACTAAGCTGAATCCCTACGATGTAGCGGGCAGCCTGTTCCTTGTGAACAGACCCGCCTTCGTCCTCGGCTAGTCTGAACAGAGACCTATAGAATAAAGGGAGGGGTCCCTAAAAGAGCTAAGGACTGGGACAAAAAATGGAATCCTCCTAACAGAAGTTGTTGCAGAGCAAAAATACAAACTGAACAAAAAGTACTAGAGGTCCAGAGGACCAAGCAAACTAGACAGAGATAGGCACCGAAGCACCTGGCTAGAGAGACAGGCAAAAAACACTGAAGTCCAGCAAAGCCAGAAGGGCGGAGCTGGAATATATAGGCAGCTAGGCACGTGACCGCAAAACACAAGATAGCAAAAACTAACAGGAGGGTTCTAACAGATTAAAGTTGACTCAGCCTCTGTCCTGTGTCCTTGTGTGTACCACATTGAGCATGGAGAAAAGAAAGAAGACAAAAGAACTGTCTGAGGACTTGAGAAACCAAATTGTGAGGAAGCATGAGCAATCTCAAGGCTACAAGTCCATCTCCAAAGACCTGAATGTTCCTGTGTCTTCCGTGCGCAGTGTCATCAAGAAGTGTAAAGCCCATGGCACTGTGGCTAACCTATCTAGATGTGGACGGAAAAGAAAAATTGACAAGAGATTTCAACGCAAGATTGTGCGGATGGTGGATAAAGAACCTCGACTAACATCCAAACAAGTTCAAGCTGCCCTGCAGTCCGAGGGTACAACAGTGTCAACCCGTACTATCCGTCGGCGTCTGAATGAAAAGGGACTGTATGGTAGGATACCCAGGAAGACCCCACTTCTTACCCCGAGACATAAAAAAGCCAGGCTGGAGTTTGCCAAAACTTACCTGAGAAAGCCTAAAACGTTTTGGAAGAATGTTCTTTGGTCAGATGAGACAAAAGTAGAGCTTTTTGGGAAAAAGCATCAACATAGAGTGTACAGGGAAAAAAAAGAGGCATTCAAAGAAAAGAACACGGTCCCTACAGTCAAACATGGCGGAGGTTCCCTGATGTTTTGGGGTTGCTTTGCTGCCTCTGGCACTGGACTGATTGACCGTGTGCATGGCATTATGAAGTCTGAAGACTACCAACAAAGTTTGCAGCATAATGTAGGGCCCAGTGTGAGAAACCTGGGTCTCCCTCAGAGGTCATGGGTCTTCCAGCAGGACAATGACCCAAAACACACTTCCAAAAGCACTATAAAATGGTTTTAGAGAAAGCACTGGAGACTTCTAAGGTGGCCAGCAATGAGTCCAGACCTGAATCCCATAGAACACCTGTGGAGAGATCTCAAAATGGCAGTTTGGAGAAGGCACCCTTCAAATATCAGGGACCTGGAGCAGTTTGCCAAAGAAGAATGGTCTACAATTCCAGCAGAGCATTGTAAGAAACTCATTGATGGTTACCGGAAGCGGTTGTTCGCAGTTATTTTGGCTAAAGGTTGTGCAACCAAGCATTAGACTGAGGGTGCCAATACTTTTGTCTGGCCCATTTTTGGAGTTTTGTGTGAAATGATCATTGATTTGATTTTTGTTTCATTCTCTTTTGTGTATTTTCTTTGCAAGAAAATAAAATGAAGATAATAATACCAAAGAATTTGTGATTGCAATCATTTTCAGGAAGAAACTGAGTATTATCTGACAGAATTGCAGGGGTGCCAATACTTTTGGCCACCACTGTATATCAGGTGTAAGGGCCACATAGTAATGGTATCAGGGGCCCCAGCAGCCGCCTGTACTCAGCTACTATATATGGCCACGGCCGAAAGTGTTGGCAATCTTGAAATTGTTCCAGAAAGTGAAGTATTTCTCCCAGAAAATTATTGCAATTACACATGTTTTGTTATACACATGTTTAATATTCTTTGTGTGTATTGGAACAAAAGAAAAAAACAAACAAAAGGAAAAAAGGCAAATTGGACATCATTTCATACAAAACCCCAAAAATGGGCAGGACAAAATTGATAGCACCTTTCCAAAATTGTGGGTGAACAACTTTGTTTCAAGCATGTGATGCTCATTCAAACTAACCTGTGGCAAGTAACAGGTGTGAGCAATATGAAAATCACACCTGAAACCAGATAAAAAGTGGAGAAGTTGACTCAATCTTTGCATTGTGTCTGTGTGTGCCACACTAAGTATGGAGAACAGAAAGAGAAGAGAACTGTCTGAGTACTTGAGAACCAAAATTGTTGAAAAATATCAACAATCTCAAAGTTACAATTCCATCTCCAGAGATCTTGATGTCCCTTTGTCCACGGTGCGAAACATAATTAAGAAGCTTACAAGTCATGGCACTGTAGCTAATCTCCCTGGACGTGGATGGAAGAGAAAAATTGATGAAAGGTTGCAACGCAGGATAGTCCGGATGATGGATAAGCAGTGCCAATCAAGTTCCAAAGAAATTCAAAGTTGTCCTGCAAGCTCAGGGTGCATCAGTGTTAGCGCAAATAAGCGCTAAGGCAGGAGACCCAAGAGAACCCCACTGCTGACACAGAGACATGAAAAGCTACACTGAAGTGTGCCAAAATGTATGCAAGCCAAAATCCTTCTGGGAACGCATCTTTTCGACAGATGAGACCAAGACAGAGCTTTTTGGTAAAGCACATCATTCTACTGTTTACGGAAAATGGAATAATGCCTACAAAGAAAAGAACACACTACCTACAGTCAAATATGGTGTAAGTTCAAAGACGTTTTGTGGTTGTTTTGCTGCCTCATGCACTGGGTGCCTTGACTGTGTGCAAGGCATCATGAAATCTGAAGATTACCAACGGATTTTGGGTCGCAATGTAGTGCCCAGTGTCAGAAAGCTGGGTTTGCGTCCTAGGTCATGGTTCTTCCAGGAGAATGACCCAAAACATACTTCAAGAAGCCCGCAGAAATGGATGGAAACATAGCGCTGGAGAGGTATGAAGTAGCAGCAACTATGAGAGACATGGAGCAGTTTACAAAAGAAGAGTGGTCAAAATTCCAGCTGAGAGGTGTAAGAAGCTTGTTGATGGTTATAGGAAGCGATTGATTGCAGTTATTTTATTCCAAAGGGTGAGCAACCAAATATTAAAGTTGAGGGTGCCAACAATTTTCTTCAGACCATTTTTGGGGCTGTGTGTGAAATTATGTCCAATTTGCCTTTTTTTCTGCTTTTTTTGTGTTGTTGCAATACACACAAAGAAAATAAAGTGTGTATAGCAAAACAGATGTAACTGCAATAATTGGGAGAAATACTTCATTTTCTGAAACAATTTCAAGGGAGTGAACACTTTCGGCCATAACTGTATGTGTAATATATACATATATACATACACACACACACACACAGTTGAAACCAGAAGTTTACATACACTATATAAAAAGACACATCTGCATGTTTTTCTCAATATCTGACATGAAATCAGAATAAACCTTTCCCGTTTTAGGTCAATTAGGATTACCATAATTTTTAAAATTTGCCAAATGCCAGAATAATGAGAGAGAGAGAGAATGTTTAAGTCATTTTTATTACTTACTGCAAAGTCAAAAGTTTACACACACTAAGATTACTATGCCTTTAAACAATTCTGGACTGCCCATATGATGATGTAATGTGTTTGGAAGCTTCTAATAGTTTTTTTGGCAACATCTGAGTTAATTAGAGACACACGTGTAGATGTATTTTAATGCACACCTGAAACACACTGCTTATTTCTGTAGTATCATGGGAAAGTCTAAAGAAATCAGCGAAGATATCAGGAAGAGAATTGTGGACTTGCACAAGTCTGACTCATCCTTAGATACAATTTCAAGATACCTGACGGTGCCTCGTTCATCTGTACAAACAATTATACGCAAGTACAAACAAGATGGGAATGTACTGCCATCTTATCGCTCAGGAAGGAGACGGGTTCTGTGTCCCAGAGATGAACGTGCTTTGGTCCGACATGTGCATATCAACCCAAGGACAAAAGCAAGAGACCTTGTGAAGATGATGGCGGAAGCTGGTAAGATTGTGTCAATAACCACAGTGAAACGAGTACTGTATTAACATGGGCTGAAAGGCCACTCTGCCAGGAAGAAGCCATTACTCCAAAAGAAACATAAAAAAGCCAAATTAATGTTTGCAAATGCACACAGGAACAAAGACCTTAATTTTTGGAGACATGTCTGTGGTCTGATGAAACTAAAATTGAACTTTTTTGGCATAATGACCATCGCTACGTTTGGAGGAAAAAGGGAGAAGCTTGGAAGCCAAAGAACACCATCCCAACTGTGAAACATGGGGGTGGCAGCATCATGATCTGGGGTTGATTTGCTGCAGGAGGGACTGGTTCACTTCACTAAATAGATGACACCATGAGAAAAGAAGATTATGTGGCAATACTGAAGCAACATCTCAAGACATCAGCCAGGAAGTTAAAGCTTGGGCGGAAATGGGTATCCCAAATGGACAATGACCCGAAGCATATTTGACGCACCCCTGGGCCGGTGTCGCGCAGCGTTGCGCACGCGGGAGCTTACCCGGAGCCGGATCTGTTGAGGGTTGTAGTCTCGTGGCGGTGACCCGGTCCGTGCCCAGGGAGTCAGACTAAGTGGCGCTGTATCAGCGGTAGATGTTGGACGACTATGCCACCCGTTGAGTACAGCTAAGGAGCTGCTGCTGCAGGGCAGACCGCTGAGGCCGGTGGTAGGATTGTGCAGCGTGATAGTATAACCCCCAACGGGAGGGGTATGGCCTCAGGGCAGCCGACGTGGATGATGGGGGTAGCAGGAACCACTCGGAGACGGTACGGTGTAGTTCAGGGTCTTTACTGGAGACAAAGATAGACCCTCCCGGAGTACTGGCTAGCGATTGGGGCCTGGTCAGTCCTTGAGCAGATGGGATCTCCCCTGACCAGGCGGAGTTGTAGGCCTCCCAAACTAACTGTACTCTTCTGGCTACCTTGCTAGAGGCGGGTATAAGTAGCCCACGTCCCTGAGTGTACCGTGTGGTGCTCACCCGTATGGCCGGTGACTCGGGGCCTTCTAGTAGCTTCCGCTCCACGACGGCGGTGCTGGTCCCATGCGTGTGACCGTGCCTTCGGGTTTCTTGGCCAGAGGACCTGAAATCCCCTGCCTGACGGATTCTGCTGCTGGGTAGGAGTTAGTCCCCACAGCCTCGGACTCCGGGTCCGGTAAGAAATCTTCTCAGTCAGGGCGAGCTCTGCAGCTGCCAGCCCCTGACTCCTTGTAACACTGCTCCCACAGAGCTCCTGTTGTTTCTTCCCATAGCTGCTTCTCTTCTCTGTCTCTTCTTCTGGCATGGCCCAGGAGCTGGGCCCAGCCGGAGCCACAGCTCCCTGTCAGCCCTCCTGGCTGAACTCTCCCTGTGAACTCCCCAACCCTGCCTCAGCCCCAGGTTTATATAGGGGAAGTCCTTCCCCTCCCAGGACTGGGCAGGAGGTGTGGCATGCATAGGATTCCTGACCAAGAGACCTCCCACCTGCTCTCAGACGTAATATCTCTATCACTGTGGCAACCAGACCCCTGGGGTGTCACATTCCCCCCTAGTGAAATTTAGTACTCCGGGACTAAACATATTTTTAGAAAAACATAACAAGGTATAAACAATAATAATACAATAAGAAAAACACATAAAGATGGTCACGGCGTGTTCGCAACCGGGTGCAGTTTTTGAAGAAAAGCAAGGTGTCCATTTCACCAAAACAGGGAGACGTAACCAGGTAGGGGTCTGTCCTGCCCCGAGTCCTTAACAGTCTTTAGTCCATTCCTGGGTTACGCTCCAACCATGTACAAAGGATTCCCGGTAAATCCACCAAAGACTCCCATAAATTACTAGAAACACATAATTATTTACAGGATATGGCCGCTCTCAGTCCTCGGCCAGTGGGGATAAGGAATGGCTGCTCACAGTCCTCAGCCTGGTTTAAGATAGGGGCACATGGGGAACAATTCACTAATCCCAACGGGGACCATATTTTAATTAGCAGCAGTCCTTGTACCCTTACGGGTAACTATTTACAGCTCTTTATTCACGCTACTTCCCTTCAGTAGCTATGTCCTCTTTGTGCTCCCTCCTGAGGGTAGTCCTCAGACCCGTCCGGGTCCTCTTGGCTTTCCTCGTATTGGTAGTACTGCAGCTCCTCCTCGGTTAGCTGGGTTAGTATCTCTGCGACAGTCCTCCTCCCAGGTGGCCAGGACTTTACCTCCCTTTGGGCTGCCCCGGTTAATTGGGCCACCAGGATGCTCACGTTTTGCTCCTCTGTGAGGGGATACACCTGGAAGAGGCTATCCAGCTTTTCTCTAAAGTCATGCAGGGTATGTGACTCCCCTGAGTACTGGGGTAGCCAGGCTGCCCCCGGGATATAGGGCATGGTGAAAGGCATGACCGCAACAGCGGTGGCGCTGGCGGGGGTTGAAGCGGTGAAGCTCTCCTCCGTATCCGACATCCTTCTCCCCCCTAGTGGACCGTGGCCTACCTTGCGATGATCCTCTTCCGTAGGCCGCGGCTCCGCAGTGGATCGTCAGGGTTGAGGACCTTCCGTCGCGCTCCTGTGACGTCGGCGTCTGCTGGGCTCCTTCCAGGACCTTACGCAACGTCCGGACGTGAGGCGGGGCTTCAGTTCTCGCGCGCTTTCGGAGTCCACGCCCCTCTTCTTCCCGCGCGGCGTCTTCAAGATGGCATCCAACGGCGGGAAAACTCCACGGATGGCGGGAAGAAGGCAGAAGATGGCGCCGGATGGCGGGAAAACTTCGCGGATGGCGGGAAGAAGACAGAAGATGGCGCCGGATGGCGGGAATCTTCACCACTGGTAAGTTTGAACAGTCTTTTTCAGGCACGCAGTACCCGGTGGTTGCGGGCACGAGATCCTGCCGACTACGCCAAAAGTTGACGCACCCCTGGGCCGGTGTCGCGCAGCGTTGCGCACGCGGGAGCTTACCCGGAGCCGGATCTGTTGAGGGTTGTAGTCTCGTGGCGGTGACCCGGTCCGTGCCCAGGGAGTCAGACTAAGTGGCGCTGTATCAGCGGTAGATGTTGGACGACTACGCCACCCGTTGAGTACAGCTAAGGAGCTGCTGCTGCAGGGCAGACCGCTGAGGCCGGTGGTAGGATTGTGCAGCGTGATAGTATAACCCCCAACGGGAGGGGTATGGCCTCAGGGCAGCCGACGTGGATGATGGGGGTAGCAGGAACCACTCGGAGACGGTACGGTGTAGTTCAGGGTCTTTACTGGAGACAAAGATAGACCCTCCCGGAGTACTGGCTAGCGATTGGGGCCTGGTCAGTCCTTGAGCAGATGGGATCTCCCCTGACCAGGCGGAGTTGTAGGCCTCCCAAACTAACTGTACTCTTCTGGCTACCTTGCTAGAGGCGGGTATAAGTAGCCCACGTCCCTGAGTGTACCGTGTGGTGCTCACCCGTATGGCCGGTGACTCGGGGCCTTCTAGTAGCTTCCGCTCCACGACGGCGGTGCTGGTCCCATGCGTGTGACCGTGCCTTCGGGTTTCTTGGCCAGAGGACCTGAAATCCCCTGCCTGACGGATTCTGCTGCTGGGTAGGAGTTAGTCCCCACAGCCTCGGACTCCGGGTCCGGTAAGAAATCTTCTCAGTCAGGGCGAGCTCTGCAGCTGCCAGCCCCTGACTCCTTGTAACACTGCTCCCACAGAGCTCCTGTTGTTTCTTCCCATAGCTGCTTCTCTTCTCTGTCTCTACTTCTGGCATGGCCCAGGAGCTGGGCCCAGCCGGAGCCACAGCTCCCTGTCAGCCCTCCTGGCTGAACTCTCCCTCTGAACTCCCCAACCCTGCCTCAGCCCCAGGTTTATATAGGGGAAGTCCTTCCCCTCCCAGGACTGGGCAGGAGGTGTGGCATGCATAGGATTCCTGACCAAGAGACCTCCCACCTGCTCTCAGACGTAATATCTCTATCACTGTGGCAACCAGACCCCTGGGGTGTCACATATTGACAAAATGGGAACAAAGTGGCTTAAGAATAACAAAGTCAATGTTTTGGCGTGGCCATCACAAAGCTCTGATTGCAATCCTATTGAAAATTTATGGGCACTCTTGCTGCGAGCAAGGCGACCTACAAACCTGGATCTGTTACACCAGTTTTGCCAGGAAGAATGGGTCCAAATTCCGACCAACTATTGTGAGAAGCTTGTGGAAGGATATTCCAAAAGTTTGACCCAAGTCATTCAGTTTAAGGGTGATGGTACCAAATACTAATGAAATGTATGTAAACTTTTGACTTTATATATATCAAAAATTTATTCTGCTATAACCAGAACCCTGGTAGGATAAACAAAAACATGAACACTTCAAATAATATTAACAATATAATTTTATTAGAACATAAAATAACAATAATTAAAATACCAGGAGCCTCAAATGTGAGGGACAAACAAATGCTGTACCCTATTCCTGAAGGAATTGAGGGTAAACTGATTAAATTTGCTGATGACACAAAGCTAGGAGGGATAGCTAATACTAGAGAAGAGAGAGAGAGGATTCAAAAAGACTTAAATAAACTGGAGCAGTGGGCAGCAACCAACAGAATGGTTTTTAACAGGGAAAAATGCAAAGTACTACATCTGGGCAATAAAAATGAAAAAAGCATATACAGAATGGGAGGAATAGAGCTAAGCAACAGTACATGTGAAAAAGACTTAGGTATACTAATAGATCATAGACTGAACATGAGTCAACAGTGTGATGCAGCAGCAAAAAAGGCAAATACAATTCTGGGATGTATTAACAGAAGCATACAGTCTAGATCACGTGAAGTCATTATCGGTCTTTACTCCTCTTTGGTCAGACCTCATCTGGAATACTGTGTACAGTTTTGGGCACCACATTTTAAAAAAGACATAGACAAACTGGAGCAAGTTCAGAGAAGAGCGACCAGAATGGTGACTGGTCTGCAAACCATGTCCTATGAGGAACGGTTGCAGGATTTGGGAATGTTTAGCTTGCAAAAAAGAAGACTGAGAGGAGACTTAATAGCTGTCTACAAATATGTCAAGGGCTGTCACATTGTAGAAGGATCATCTTTATTCTCATTTGCACAAGGAAAGACTAGAAGCAATGGGATGAAACTAAATGGGAGGAGACACAGATTAGATATTAGAAAAACCTTTTTGACAGTTAGGGTGATTAATGAGTGGAACAGGCTGCCACGAGAGGTGGTGAGTTCCCCTTCAATGGACGTCTTCAAACAGAGGCTGGACAGACATCTGTCTGAGATGATCTAGTGAATCCTGCTTTGAGCAGGGGGTTGAACCAGATGACCCAGGAGGTCCCTTCCAACTCTACCATTCTATGATTCTATGATTCTATATCTGCGCAGCAAGAGTAATAACCATATATTACCCCATTACTGAAATAATGTGACTATACAAATGCATTGCAAAACATTTCAACCTGAATAACCGCTCATGTGGCAAAAATAGAAAGAAAGAAATGCATATGCTATTATAACGGTCACTAGACTATCACTGATGAGTTTGAGATACGCCTATAAAATGTAAAGCGGCAGTGCATATGATGATATAGAGTCGACTGTCCAGAAAAAAAGTGCAAAGTGCTTAGATAAATATAACGTATTGTTTCCAGCCTCAAAGAAACTAATGCATATAGCAGTTAATAATGTTAGTATATCTATCAGGGGAGACTGGGTACATAAAAGAGGCTGGGTACGGTCCCATAGAATAACTATAGTGTAATAGTGGCACTGTCCACAAATAGACAAAACAGCTCAACACATCATGAGAAAGAAATACCTGGTTAGAATGGCAGCTTCTAGGCAGGGTAAGCACGCGTCCCTCCACCCCGACGCGCGTTTCATCAACACTTCCTCAGGGGTCGTGCCAGGGAGGGGAACGCCAGATGTTATATAGGGAGCCTAATCCAATCATGAACCGAGCCGGAGAGAAAAAGTGTGTCACCTGACTTTCCGGTATGTGTTCTGGCTGGTATACGGCGTGAGACATTCTGTGCCCGCCCCAATACATGTGACTCTGCGGCTTCTGGCATTTGACCCGCAAGCCGGCAGTGCAGTCACGGACATGACGGCAGTGCGTGCCAGCAGGGTCTAAGAGCCAGAAACAGCCAAGGTCAGGGGGAGGCGCCCATAAATGCTAGCGCTCAGCAGCCATACACTCTAACCTGATCATACATAATACTAAGATGTGAATAGGCAGAAATTATGGGATTGTATTGTGTAGTGAACAAATATACACACTGATTAGTGATTAGAATAATGTTAAGACTTTGCAGTAAGTAATAAAAATGCCTTAAAACATTCTCTCTCTCATTATTCTGGCATTTGGAAAATATCAAAAATGATGGTAATCCTAATTATCCTAAAACGGGAAAGATTTATTCTGATTTCATGTCAGATATTGATAAAAACATGCAGATGTGTCTCTTTATATAGTGGATGGAAACTTCTGGTTTCATCTGTATATGTATTGATTTCATGGCTCTAATGATTTTTGGGGGAATTGCTCAAGTTTTTAATGTGAGCATCAAAAATTGTAAAAAAATTTTTACACTTTTATATTTTTTACATATTTCTATGTCGCCAACAAATTCTGCAAAGTTCAGTTTTTTTCTCATTAATAAAACTTGCATTTTTCTAATCATTTATTGTATCATAAAATATTACACACAATGCAGATTGTTCAACTTTGCCAAAATTTGACTTTTCCCATGTGTCCACCAGTCTTGACCAGCACCGGCAAAATTTTGAAGCCTTGCGGAGCTTCTTGGGGAGAAGCTTAACAGTGCCGCAGGTTTTTCCAGCTAATCCTTCACTAAAACAGGCGTGTAAAAGGCCAATCTTCATGAAATGGGACATAATCTTGTGTAACTGTCTGCCCAGAAACAATGTAGGGCTGACAATTATCTAATAGGTTTGAGGCCTTAAAGGGACTCTGTCAGCACAGAATGACTGTTCAAACCAAGCACAGGCACTCGATGCACTCTTGCTGCGGCCAAACAGTTAAGTGCATCTTCTCATCTATTTCTATCCCTGTTACAAAATGGAGCGTCTGGTTGGATGCCCGACCACTGATCCATTCATTCTCAATGGAGCTGTTGGAAAAAGCAGAGCGCTCTGCAGCCCCAAAGGGCAAGAATGGAGGTCAGACTGAGCATGTGCACCGCTGCCCAATTCCAAAAGTGATAAAAGTGCCGCATTCTGCCCATCAGTGCCGCTCTAAGCTGTTGGACACCACCGATCACCTTGGATAGGTGATAAAGGGGTCGTCTGATGAAA